>NC_090270.1:234493788-235097359 GCF_040414725.1 Anabrus simplex
AGAATAAATATCATATTTCAGACAAGATTTTTTTTTTTTTTTACTAAAGTACACAGTTTAGGGCGATTAGCAGAATTACGTTGCCTGTGTAGCACCATCCAGCACGTGTACATTAGGCCTACTTTTATTTTCTTGTAGGAACTGGCAGCCAAACACGATAAAAATGTATCCTGCCTGACTAAATGGCTCAGACGGTAGAGCGCTAGCTTTCTGAGCCCAGGTTGCCATATTTGGTATTTGAAGGTGCTCAGATAGGTCACCTTTGTGTCAGTAGATTTACCGGCCCGCAAGGGAACTCCACCGGGGCAAAACTCCGGCACTTCAGCTTCTCCGAAAACCGTACTAAGTAGTCGGTAGGACGAAAAACCAAGACCACTATTTATTATTACATTGTATCCTACAGAGCACATTTCCCCCCAGCATTTTGAAAATAAATATAAAGTGAACAACGGTGTTACAAGACGCCTGCTGTCCAACGCCACACCTACAATATTTAGAATTTCCTAGTCACCCCATCCCCTCTGCCAACGATGAGGACTTTCAGTCCTACATCACCACTACTACTGAGCGAGTTGGCTACGTGCTTCGCGGTATATAGCTCTTAGCTTGCATTCGGGATATAGTGAGTTCTAATTCCACTGCCGACAGCACTGATAGCTGGTTTTCCGTGGTTCCCATTTTCACATCAGGCAAATACGGGGGCTGCTGTGCCTTAATGCCACTGACACTTCATTCGCAGTCCTAGTATTTTCCTATCCCATCGTAGCTATAAGGCGTGTCTGAGAGGGTGCTACATAAGGCAAATAAAAATCGGCGTTACCGTAATCTTCTTCCAAAGATAACCGAAGTGAATTATCTAGGAAAGTTAACTTATGTGGTTTAAGAGCATTATCACAAGAAGAACTGTTCTCTTTTTCAACAATTATTTCAAATTGTTTATCCTACAAATTCTCGTTATTATTATTATTATTATTATTATTATTATTATTATTATTATTATTATTATTATTATTATTAGGGGATACTTTATTACACCATTGTTCACTTCAAACCTTGTACCCCACGGCTCTAGAATACTTATATTTCGTAAATTATTATTAGTTTTACGTCCTATTAACTACTTTTTCGGATAAGCCAGGTGCCGGAATGTTGTCCCGCAGGAGTTCTGAGGGATATCAGCACCTTCAAATACTATCGTACTGAGCCAGGATCGAACCTGCCAAGTTGTTTAGTGTCGGCTCCTTGGCTGAATGATCAGCGTGCTGGCCTGTGGTTCAGAGGGCACCGGATTCGACCGGGTTGAGGATTTTAACCGGGTAGTCGACAATTAATTACTCTGGATTCGGGACTGGATAACCTTCTTCATCTACACACAACAGACCATACTACAAACCACTACAGAAACACGCAATAGTAAACACATCACTCCACCTAGGGTTGGCGTCGTCAGGAAGGGCATCCGGTCGTAAAATTAGGCTAAATCCATACAAAATTCCAATTCCAGGTAAATGGAAAGATACTAGGATTTATTATTATTATTATTATTATTATTATTATTATTATTATTATTATTATTATTATTATTATTATTATTATTATTATTATTATGAAAGTTATATGAATTATTTCTCGATGTTGTTATATTAATTTGCTCAAGGTTTTCTGTTCTATATTTTCACTCCCTGTAAGTGGGTCTAAATTTTTGGCAATGTCTTGTGATTTGTTTTGTAATTCGGACTACTGGAAATGCGCTAATTTTCTTTCTTTATACAATATGTAAGTACGTAGCCTGTATCTTGTATTTTTAATGTCCTTTTAAACAGACATTGCGCATCTTTGAGTGCTTCCCTAATAAAGAAAACTGTGAAACGGTATTTATTCCCGCAGCCTCTGTACTGTACTTGCTTCATCACAAGCCCACTCGATTTGATCGCTTACAATATGGCGGACGTGGCTTTCAAGTAGATTCAAATATGGTGGTCCAATAGCCAATCTATAGTCCTCTTTCTAGCTCGTTGCTTCACTCCCTATTAATACTTCTATCCTCTTTGGTTGGCACTTTTGTTTTATATTTATTACGGTGATGGACATGGCACTGCGCCGCTCATTTTAACTGTGTGAAATTGGTACAAACACCGTTTTCTGTGTCTCCTCGGCATTTGTACAAGTTTTTTATGATTGAATGAAGTCTAGGTACTTCTAATTACCTTTTTTCCTTGTTTGTTTGTTGATAATGGTAGCCTATTTTGGCTGATATTATTTATAATTTAATCGTTTTGTTTTTCCTCATTATTTTAAGTGTCTTAAAGAGGAAAAGGTTGTCGCATTCCATAGATTTGGTCTTTCACGACATTTGATTATTCTTTTTTGGGCCGCGTCTGTCCTCTACATCTGGCTCTTTTACCAGATTTGAATAAAGCGACAGTTTCGATGTTCTGTTCTTGTTTGGAGCTCGCGGCTTGTCTACATCTGATAGCCAGTTATCTCAGCTGAGCTCGGGTAATACGTTTTTGAGTATTTGAAAGAAGAGGGTAAACATCTGAAAACTTAGAAATTTTTGTAAAGAAATGCGGGTGTGGACACTTCTTTCCCTGTGAGTTCAGTTTGAAAAGAAAAGGGGCCGAAAACGTCTATTATAATACGACTGTGGAGAATTGTAAAATATCTCTTAATGATATTTTTTTGCGAATTTTGCAGGTTCACCGGTCTGCAAAATGCATATCTTATGTGTACAATATGGAATATATTTACCATAGAACTAGGCCATACAACCTCAAGTGTAGTTTTACCAGTTTTATAGGATTCTCTTTTTTGTTAGTAAAATCGTGGATCCGCACATTAAGAGTCAATATTTATTAGGATACAAATTTGGCTTGTTTTCTAGGACATTAATGATGGTTTATTTTTACTGATCAATCAGTATTAAGGCTTTCTGCCCCCCAGTTTTCTGAATAGCCTTACACGACATACAGTGTTACACGTTACAGCCGTGTTTTCCAACCTTTTAGTCTGAAGTACCAGCTCTCCTGATCCAGTATTTTGAAGTACCAGTTCATCCAGCACCTACATTCTGAAGGCAATAAACAGAATTCTTTTAAAGACTGTCGTATTTTCAAAATATTATTTTTGTTAACCCTGAATTACTCACTTGGGTGGCTGAGTTCCAAGTGAATTTTCTTTTATCATTTTCCTTTGATGTATTATAAATATTGTCAGCTTTATGCAGTTTCATCTGCTATTGAGTTATTGGTCATAGTGGGGTAGGGGTCATTGTTGACAATAATTTCTTGGGCATGTACTATTGTTATGAGATTTGTTTTGATGCGAGTGTGTCTGTTCTGCTAGAAGATGCATACATAGAACCACAGAACACAAATGTATAGAACTGCCAAGAAAATTGGTGAGCAGCAAAACAAATTTCCTATTTTATGCAGAAGTGTTACTTTATGCTGCAGTTCCGTGGCTGACTGGTGAGAATACTGGTCTTCAGTCTGAAGATTTCTGGGTTTGATTCACGGCTGGGTCGGGGATTTTAACCTTCATTGGTTATTTCATGTAGCTCGGATCTGGGTGTTTGTGCCGTCTTCAACAGTAGATTTCATCACATGTAGGATCTCATTCTCAGAGATGGGCAGGTCGCCCATGGGTGTCAACTCAAAATATCTGCACCAGGCCCCTGGAGGCCACATGCCATTTTATATATGTTACATATACACATATTATTACTGCCTGACCAAAAAAAAAATACAAGCACCGAGAAGAAATGGTTGGATGCCAATGTAACTTCGTACCCGTACACACCGTCAGCGGGTATGTAAATGATTAAGAGTTGCAATTCTCTGTGATAGGCAGAATGGCTAGCAGAGTGCAATAGTGTTGTTCATATTCAATGTCGTTACCAGGCCTGATAGGGTATATAATGGGCGTGAATAGTGTCAGATGTTGAGTACTGTGAAGGACACAGAGATGGCGCATACTCGTGTGAGAGAGCGTTATCAGCATCTGACAGAGTTTGAAAGTGGCCTTATTGTTGGTCTTTATTTGGCCAGCTTGTCGAATCGTGCAGTATCTAGATTTGTGGGGCATTCGGATGTGATAATGGCCCAATGTTGTACTGCATGGAAACGCGAGGGCAGGCATACTTATCGTCAGAGCTTTGGTCGACCACTTCTGATCATCGCAAGGGGGGGATCACCCTATTGTGCACCAAGCATATCATAACCCCTTCACATCTGCGCGTTCCATCCAAGAACAAATAGTGGACTCCCTGAAACATTCAACATCATCCCGCACCATTAGTTGGAGACTAGCAGCAGCCGGACTAGGGAATCTCTATCCCACGCGTAGGTTGCCGTTCACATCACAGCACACACAGCTGTGTTTGGAGTGGTGCTGTGACTGGGAAACCTGGACAGCTGAAGAATGGCATTGCATTGTGTTCAGCGATGAATTGCGGTTCTGCTTTGCCCCGGATGATCATCTTCTGCGATTATGGCAGCGGCCTGGGGAAAGGTTCCATTCTTCCAATGTTTTGGAGAGGCACAGCGGTGTTACTTCTGGCTACATGGTGTGGGGAGCCATCAGGTATGACTTCAATCCACGGCTGGTAGTGATTGAGGGAGCTCTGTTGGCACAGTGGTACATCACAGACATCCTACCTTCTCATATGTTCCCTCTCATGCGACAGTATCATGGTGCCATTTGTTAACTGGACAATGCTCGTCCACACACGATACGTGTGTCTACAAACTGTCTGCGCGATGTTGAGCTATACTCCCGTTGCCAGTAAGATCCCCAGATCTGTCCCCAATAGAACGTGTGGGACTAGCTCAGATGTCAACTGTGTCTCAGTGCCAGTATCCAGGATATCAAGGATAAGTTACAACTGTTCTGGGCCAGCTTACCTCAACAGAGGATACAACGGCTTTGACACCCTTCCCAACCGAATCAGTCCATGCATTGCAAGTGATAACATAACATTTACTCTTCATTACTTACCATGATCTGTTCTTACACACCATCTAATACTATTAACATCTCGATTACAGATAACTTCCACTTCATACAACACGCTAGAATTCCACCGCACATCGGCACGAATATGGCGTGTCACTACGGCTCCTCTTCGCAGACAAAATGAAGAGATGCCTCATCCCAGCTACAACGCTCTGACTCTGTAGTTACCGTATACATTCTAATCTCTCCACTGCAGTTCATAGAATAAACAACTCCATTCTATTTCACTGACCAGCAACAAAAAACAGAAACTTCGTCCTGAGGTCCTTCATACTTTCATTCACGAAATAATATCAATTTAAGTCTCACTGGCATCTCACACCGATGTTTTCACACATCATTCCAAGCTACAAAAAGTTAACTAAGAAAAAGTGAAGGATTCAACCCGCAACATATTCCCAATAATACAATTACCTACAAATAACTGCCATCATTGTTGCCATTCAAATGCACCGTTGACTCAATGACACCCATTGAGTCTCCGTCCACGCTGACCAGTTCACCGTACCGAACCCGGTGCTTCAACCAGACAACTTTCTGTTTGATGCCTATAGAACCTCATTTGGCTATGGAATATTTTCCCTGCCCCCTGTGATTATAAACTAAGATTAAACCACTCTGCATATTTCTGATATGTCAATGCTACAATCATCTTCCAACGATTAAAACAATGGGACGCACTTGGTACTAGACTTTTTTTTATATCCTTGCTCACCAAGCTGCTCTCTTGTAAATATGTATATAAACTGTAAATTCTCAACTGTTCAATTGGATAATGTAAATTTACCATATAGTTACCAACCGTTGACAGTAATTTTTGTTACAAACATTGATGCCGAGCACTATACCCTTTCCCCCCTGACTGTTATACTGTAAATAATTTTATAAACTTTATAATTTCCTATGAGTGCGTCAATTATTCTTCAGAGCACCACTGCTGAACTCTGCTATAATTACTCAGTAATTTTAAGCATTGGTGCCAACTTCTTATTCTATAAACTTATATTGTTTAACCATCACCATTGTACAAGTGCTTCTCGTACTTAATTTTCCCATTGTAATGTGTATTAATTGTGCATGTTAAATACTAATCAGGTACCTCATTTTTGCCTTGAGGAGGTAATTTGATTGATGATGCCCTCAATGAAGGGCGAAACATGTCTCAAGCGGAATTAATAATAAATTCCACTAAATGTAAAATTTATATGTAGTCAATAGGTGACAAAATAAACCATTTAGCATCCTACATTCAATGCATGCATCCAGGCCAGAGGGGTGCAGTGTCATACTGATAAGTGGGCTAGTTCTTTGTAAATTTGAATCAATTTAGCAATCACTGAAATAACATCACATACCCTCTCAACACGTGAAGTTTCATTTTGTTTCCTCCTTCTCTTCTGTGTGCTTCAATTCTTTTGTCAGGCAGAGTATATGGAAGGTAGTCTGGCCTCACGGTGTAAGGGGCAACACGTCCGCCTGTCACCCGGCGGCGCCGGGTTCAGTTTCCGGCCCGGTCAGGGGTTTTTTAATTGTAATGATTAATATCCCTGGCCTGGGGACTGGGTATTTGTGTTGTCCTTAATGCTCCTTTCCTCACATTCAACACTCTATACTTCTGCAATTCCAATTACACGCAGGTTCATATCATATGGTGCAAGTAGTGGCAAAAGATCTCTATAGGTCAACGCCATGAACAAATATCATTTTAAAAAAAAGAAAGGTAATGAGATGTTTCTGTTCTACGTGTTTTCCTTATTTTCCGCCATGTAAAGGATATGGCACTTTCTTACATTATGCTGAAGTGTTGAGGAACTGATGAAGAAATAGTAGAGGAAAGCAGACACAATTCTGATTCCAATCTAGTCATTTCTTTGGACAAAGAAACATTTTTAGACTAGGGGGATGTATAGAAATATACATATTGCAAAATATTTTAGAGGAGTCGTGATGCTTAAGTGACAGATCATATGGGAATGAATGCTGTTACAGGCTTCTCACTGTTTGCACACCAGGATTACTTTGTGCAAGAACTGGAAAAAATCCAGATTAAAGTAGCATGATTTGTTCTGGGTGATTTCCAACAAAAGAACAGTGTTATGTAATTGTTGCAAACTTTGGGCTGGAAAGAGTTTGAGGTAAGGAGATGAGCTGCTCAACTAACCTGTGTGTTACATGTAGGCTAACTATTCTCATGTTCAGACCCGTATTGAAATTTGCTATAATTTGCATACAAATTTTTATTTTTCTATTCCACCTATTCAATACAAATTTCATCACTGTGAGAATATTACTGTGTTTTGGATGTCAGTGATATTAGAATCAATGTCTATCCCAATTTTAGCACTGTCATTTTAAATTGTAACTGTCCATTGTGTTTACAAATGCCTATCTTCACGTATTTTACCACTTAGTTTTTAGATTTATAATTAAGTACAAATTAGTTATAAGCAAATTAACAATGACAGGTCTTAAACTTGAGATAAGTTACAAAGGCTGAGGATGCTCGGAAACCGAGCAAAAAATGTCCCTTTTAATGTAATGTTGTTGTAAAATGATTTACTAGCAACACAAAATCAATTGTATCGAATAGGTGGAATAGAAAAATAAAAAATAAAAATTTGAATGCAAATTATAACTGGTGTGTTCCGAGCTGTCTGTGGTGAAATCATATGGAATGACAGTAGTAGACAAACTTGAGTGGAGCTTTTAAAGGTAGGAAAGATCATAATGTTGATGAATTTGGAATTAAAGAAGACTAATTGAGTGAAAATGTTCATTTACAGGAGGAGGAATTAGGGTTTGGAATAATTTACCACGGGAGATGTTTGCTAAATTTCCATTTTCTTAGAAATCATTGAAGAAAAGACTAGGTAATCAACTGATAGGGAATCTGCCACCTGGGCAACAGCTCTAAAGGCAGATCAGAAATGATTGATTTGATTTATTTCCAGTATATGCTATAAGACTTTGCTAGCGTGCAATTTTAATGCTGTACTACAGTAATTGTAGAATTGATCTTTTCTTGTCTGGTGTCTTAGGTTATCAGTCCAGAGGCTGGCTGGTTCCTCAAATTAACACCACCAAAGGTTACGTAGTTATAGGGAAACAGCATAAACTGATGGCAATGCCGTAATGAGGCATGTGGTAGTTTGCCATTGCTTTCCTAACAGGACCAGGAAGTTCTATTGCTGTACGTTTGACCCTGTAACACATTTTATAACACTCAGACGCCCTAGTCGTGCTCCGAATGTCATTACTCAGCACCACTCACACCCCAGCAGCTTCCATATTGTCACAGCCATGGAATTAAAATGGGACTTTGGCGCGAGCTACACTTTGCTCTGTAAAGAAGGATTAATATGAATATTGTCCAGTCTTTAGGTTATTCAACTGCTATCCAAACTTATTGCATATTGAATTGAAGACACATATGACATTGTTTCCTTTCACTTTCTGCATTTCTCCTAAAATGTTATTAATACCAGTGGGTTTGTTGTTTTTCAAATGTTTGACGGCATCTTTGGTTTCACGGCATAGAATATTAGGACCAAGGTACGAGGTGATGTTAGTGTCTATTTCTGTCATAGTTCTTAATCTGAAACAAGGATTGTCAATCCTACTCACCTTCTGGTCACTCCCTTCCTTCATAGCTTTGTGAGATAGTAAAAATGAAATAATAATAATAATAATAATAATAATAATAATAATAATAAAGCAGCACAGGCCAGTCACTCTCTTCCTTCATGGCTGTGAGTTAGTAAAATTATAATAATAATAATAACAACAACAACAACAACAACGAAAAAGCAACACAGGCCGGTAAGCATTTTGTTTCCACCAAAAAAGTAATAAAGCAGCACAGGCCGGTCACTCCCTTCCTTCATGGCTTTGTGAATTAGTAAAAATAAAATTATAATAATAAAGCAGCACAGGCCAACCTCCAGGTGTATCATTGTTCAGAACAAAGTATTTCAGAAAAAGGTAAGAGAAAGAAAGAAGAAAAGAAATGAATATATTTAAGCGTGGAGGGAGGGAGGAAGAGAAACAGGACCCGATGCGCTAAACGATTTAAATCACCTGCCCGGTAATTTTAGTTCAGATCTCAGTCCAGCAGGGGTGCTAGCGTGCAATTCCTGGCAGTCTTTGCGGCAGCCGTTGCGTACGGTCGCTGGTCGACCTCGTGGAAAGGAGGAAACTTCTGATCATGGGCCTGAGTGAAACAAAGTGGAAGAAAACTGGGAAAATGAATATCAGATTGGACTATAGCAGGGATGGCGAACCTATGCCACGCGTGTCACTAGGTGACACGCGAACACGATTTCAGTGGCACGCCACATGAACATAATATTATTTTATATATACGTCTTGTACTCCAGACAATGCATATCTTATAGTGTTTCACGTGTAAGAAATAAATATCGAAAATCTAAATCCTAGTTCCATTCGGACGTGCAATATGGCAACACGGCTACACTGATAGGTCCGAAAGTCAAGTGAGATAGTGTCGTTTTCTGGTGGTTTTGTATACGGACATTGCAAACACGTTTTCGGTGCCGAAAAGAACAGAAACTTAACAAAGGTGGTGACCGTACGTTTCAAGAACTCTGGCCAAGAGAATTCGGCCAGTTAAAGAGATGTGTTGCCTGTGTTCGAAAACAATAATTGTATCCCCTCATTTAATGTAAAGCGCAATTTCGAGACTGGTCATTCAAATGTTTGTTGCATTTCAAATGAAGAAAGAAGAGAGTTCGTTTCACAAAATATCGAACATTACACAAAACAAACCAGGTCTTTTGTATCATCTTTCCGGCCAAGGAATAATATCAGTGCGGCTGTTTCTATCTGTCTCACTGCATAGTACAGCATGCATGGGAAACCGATTTCTGATGGTGAGTTGATTTCTGATGGTGTGTTGTTGAAAGAAAGTTTCTTTTTGACGTCCAACACATTATTTGAAAACTTCCCTAACAAACAACTAATACTTAACAGAAATAAAGGAATGCCAGCCAGCTGAACTGCTGTCAAGGATAGAATAATAAAAATGAGTGAAGAAGTTTCGGAGCAGTTGAAAGCTAATTTGGTTAACTCTCACATGTATGCAGTATGTTTTGATGAAATCATGAATGTGGCCTTACAAACAAGGATAGCCGTTTCTTTAGATATCCTCATGGAAATGTGATCAGGGAGAAATTAGTTTAATTGTGAGCGTACAAACTACAACCTGGAATGGTGAAAGTGAAGTCCATTCGCAGTATTAGTACTTTTGATTTTTATATCTAATAATATTTTTTTTACAATTTGTTTTACGTCACACCGACACAGATACGTCTTGTGGCGACGATGGGACAGGCTTGCGAGTGGGAAGGAAACCGCCGTGGGCCATAATTGAAGTACAGCCCCACGGAACATGCAATCAAATGTATTCACAAGATATATGTATAATAAATAAATAAATAAATAAATAAATAAATAAATAAATAAATAAATCAGTGAATGAATAAATAAATAACATATTATGAAACATAATCGGGAATTTATAAAGGAAGTCGCCGGGGGGGGGGGGGGGGGTGTCGTAGGTTGTAGACATCCCTTAGTGGAAAACAAGTGGCACAGTCAACAGATGAGAATAATAAACCAGACTTAAAATGGCACACTAGTTGGAAAAGGTTCGCCATCCCTGGACTATAGTCTCTACTGGTCTGGAAATGAAGTAGAGTCTAAGAATGGAGTAGGATTTTTAATACATAAAGACATAGATGCTTGTAGTGGAGTTTGTTAGTGAAAGGATAATTAAGTTATCTGTGAACTTAGGAGAGAAAAAGTACAATGTGTTCCAAGTCTATGCTCCACAGGTAGGATGCTCAAGAGGAAAAGGCCAACTTCCTTAATAACTTGGAAGAATACACTGAGTATGACAATCTAATTGTAATGGGTGATTTTGATTCACAAATTGGCTCACAACGAACAGGATATGAATCCACACTGGGCCCTTATGGAATGGGAAACAGAAATGAAGAGGGAGAATATATGCTAGATCTATGCATGAGAAACAACCTGATAGTGTGTAACACTTGGTTCAAGAAAAGGGACTCCCATAAAATCACAAGATATAGCTGGGATGATAAAATAGGTACAGTAATAGATTATATCTGATAGATCAAAATCCATGGAAAAATGTCAATGATGTCAAGGTCATTCCAAGTGAAGACCTTGGTGGAGACCATAGACTGTTGGTTGCAGAAACGACCTCCCAAAGTCTGTAACAAAAGCATCCCAAAAATAAAAACTTGGTGACTAACCGAGCCAAGTGTAAAGGAAGAATTCAGGGAAGGTGTCCGTAGGTTGTTGCTGAGAGAAGAACTGAAATTGGTAGATGAAGAATGGGATACTCTAAAGAAGGTTATAGTTGGTATAGCAGCAAAAGTATGTGGACAACAGAGTCAAATAAGAAAACCTAAATAAACTGCCTGGTGGAATGATGATATTAATAAGGCTATCAATGACAGAAACAGTGCAAGAAGATCCTTATATCAAGCAAGAATACGGGGAGATCAACATGAAATAGAGGAGAAGCTGTCACTTTACAGAAAGAAAAAATTACAGGTCAAACAGTTGGTTGTAGCTGAAAAGCAGTTTGAGGAACCCTACCCCGATTTCGATACGATAATATATTTGGCGTGAAAGGCTTATTTACCCTTATCACTTAATTTTTTTTATTTTTTTTTAGGTTTAAAGGTTTTATATTTTCTTTACTTATTTAATGTATTATACGCAGGATGGAAATAAAAAAAAAAACTGTTATACAGTATTGTTAAGAATAGAAGAACTCAAAACGAATCTATCCAATCTGTAAAACTTCCTAATGGTGAGGTGACTAGGGATAAGACCAAAATATTACAGGAGTTCAACTTTGCTGAACTGTTATGAAAATGTCACTCCGTTAAATGACAAAACCTTATGATTTTGGCAGGACAAATACCACTAATCTGACATGGTTAGAAGTAGAGACTGCAATATCTAAGCTGAAAAGCAACACATCAACTGGATCTGATGAATTTAATGTTGAGATGATCAGAGCACTAGGAGAGGTTGGACAACCGTGGATGTACAGGGTACTAAATAGAATCTGGAAAGATAATGTAATACCCAATGACTGGAAGCAAGGAGTCATCATCCCATTGTTGTAAAAAGGTGATAGAAAGAAATGTACCAACTACAGAGGTATAACTCTGCTGTCACATGGCCTCAAAATCTACGAATCCATCCTTGAGAGCAGGATTAGAAAATATGTTGAACCTACACTTGAGGAGGAACAACATGGATTTAGACCTCATAGATCAACTATAGACCTCATTGTTGCCACCAGAATGCTCTATGAGAAGTATTGGGAGAAAGGTAAAATATTTATAACTGTTTTTCTGGACATCAAGAAAGCATATGACCGTGTACCACGCAGTCATATATGGGAATGTTTGAGACATAAGAAAGTGCCCGATGACATCATAGCACGAGTACAACGATTATATGATGAAACAAAGTGTTGTGTCTAGGTCCAGGATGGAAGGTCAGGTTGGTTTGAACCGAAGTGTGGAGTCCAGCAAGGAAGTTGTCTGTTGTCTTTCACCACTTTTCTTCATAATCATAATGGATGAAGTTTTAAAAGTGGTTAAAAGAAAGGATCCAACACTAATGCCCTGGATTTTGTTGATGAACTAATGGTATGGGGTGAGACAGGAACGGAAGTACAAACTAGACTAGATCTCTGGCAAGAAGTTTTTACAACCTTAGGTCTCAAAATCAGCAAAACGAAGACAGTTGGCTTGGTGATGAGTAGAAACTCTCCAACTGTTCATCTAAGAATTGGAGATGGATATTGTAGACAACTTCCAGTATTTAGGTAGTGTTCTGTAATCAGACAATGCCATACATCAAGAGATTAGCAACAGAATACAGAAATCTTCCAAATTCTATCACGCTGTACGTCAAATACTTTGGGATGAAGCATTTCCGTTAGTTTCCAAGATCAGCTTGTACAAAATATATCTAATACCTATATTGACGTATGGCCTGGAAGCAGCAACACTTACTGGACCAACAAAGAGTCGTCTTCAGGCAACAGAAATGAAGTTCCTCCGTTCTTGTCTACATAAAACAAAAATGGATAAAATAAGGAATGTGGATATCCAGCAACAGCTTGGATTGGAAAGAAGATTGCTGGAGACTCTAGAAGTGAAGAGATTGCAATGGTATGGTCATATGAAAAGAATGGACCCTCACAGGACTCCTCGAACATACCTTGACCACAATGTTTCTGGGAAGAGACAGGGAGGAAGATCTCGTGATGTCTGGGAAAACAGATGTTGAAGGACCTTGAAATTAGAGATGTGAACTGGTATCGCATGTATGAGCAGCACCTGTGGATGGATATGACAAACTGGAGGCGGCTCGTACACAACTGCACCCGGCTTGCTGGAGCGAAGAAATGATGATGATGAGGTACTGAAGTTTGTACAACTGTTTCCATCATGTGATATGAATGACTTACCATCACAAAATTCAGAAACATTAATTACTTGGAAACTGAACAGATACTACTATATAGAAGTATTTAAGTATTTCCTCCAGCCAACCAATAGTTATATTAAATTAAGTTGGACCTACATTTGTTACAACTAAATTCATCCAAGATTGAAGCTATGTACATTTTAAACATAGATTTTCATTGCATTTGTTGACTGTATTTTCTCAAGTTTTTAATGTATCACTGTTTTTTTATGTCTTTCATTTTTGTGTTATTTTAGCTGATGATGGACTTCTAGGCTAGGTCGAAACATGTTCTATGTAGCTTTTTAGACAGACCACTCATCAAATGGCAAACATGCATTGAACAGGTGAACTTTATACAAATAAATTCTTTTAGAATTTTATCTTAGAAAGAAATGCTTACAAACTGCAAATAGGGGAAGAGTGAGCATAACACATACTTCCTGGACTCTGATGAAAAAAATGTTTCTGAAATACAAAATTTTCAGTGAAACCTCGATTGGTGGATATAGAGGCTTAATCAAAACTTTTGGATCTCTTACACGTCAATGTAAACATGGGCTATCAATGCGATCTTGCATGAGAACTTGTCATTTTCCATATTCAGAGTAGAATAAACTGCCGTTAGAATTTCACAATCATTTCTACGATTTCCTGCGTAGTGTAAGGATCTAGTGAAAGGAGGAGGCAACTCCAGCCCTCTTCACTTAGACACTCCTTTGTTCTGCTATTGATGTGTTGTCCATTTCTTGAAGTAGAAGAACACATCGAAGGTGGATAGAATCTTTAAACATTAGCTATTATAATAATAATGTTATTGTTTTTATGTCCCACTAACCAATATTTGACGGTTTTTGGAGATGCTGAGGTGCCATAATTTTGTCCCGCAGGATTCTTTTATGTATCAGTAAATCTACAGACACAACGCTGACATATTTAAGCACCTTCAAATACCAACGGACTGAGCCAGGACCGAATCTGCCAAATTGGGGTCGGAAGGCCATCTGAGCCACTCATCCCAGCATTAGCTATTGTTATCTTTCCCATATTCTCCTGTCCCTTTTTTATGAGCAATGTAGTTAACACACATCATTTACACAGCTGGCCTAAGCTCTCTAACTAGAACAGTGATAGAAACTGTGTGTATGCTACAGAATTGGTTCTATGAGGAAAGATATCCCAGATCTCAAGCCCACTGCATAGAAGATACAAGGAAATTCTTCACTACGGAAAGAAGTTTTTCTACTATTCAGATTCCAGGTTGAACCATAAATTCTGTAGTTCCTTAAGACAGGGAAGAAATGTGTTCCTGGCAGTGGAACTTGAAAAGTAAGAAAGGTTACAATCTGCAGACCGCAAAGGAAGAATGAGAGAGGGAGAATACCAGCATGTGTGAGTTATTCAGTTGGCAGAAGTTTCAGTAAGATATAGCTCCTATCACTGTTTAGACAGAGTTTTAAACGATTCTGTTCTCTCACCAATATTCCATTTATACACCGACATGTATACTGAACATCAACAACATTAGCACATATATATACAATGCCAATTTGTGAAGCAACAATAACAGTCAACAGACTGAAGAGAATAAGAAATTACTTCAATAGTTCTTCATAACAACTCTCTACAATGATTAACATCCACTCAGGCAGGGAAGATTTCTTTCTAAGGGACATATATCACTGTCGGCATAGAAGACTTATTAAAAGTTCAATCCATTTCAGTAATGAATTTCATTTTTCAACATGATGATGAAGCTGTGAAGAGTTCCATAAGGGCAGAATGGACATGACTGTGTTATCATCAATACTAGCAATGTAATGAAAATGAAGATGGTTTCTTCAACTCCTCAGCACAAGACATATTACTTTAAATCAACTTTCTGTGTTATAACTTCCTAACTTTATTTACCACTTAGCAATTAAGGCTTTCATGGCCGGCATTACAAATCATGTCAGTTTTATTGAAACCGGATGAGTTGGCCATGCAGTTAGGGGCGTGCAGCTGTGAGCTTGGATGCGGGAAATAGTGGGTTCGAAGTCCAATGTCGGCAACCCTGAAGATGTTTTTCAGTGCTTTCCCATTTTCACACCAGGCAAATGCTGGGGCTATACCTTAATTAAGGCCGCTGCCGCTTCCTTCCCACTCCTAGGCCTTTCCTATCCCATCGTCACCATAAGACCTATCTGTGTTGGTGTGACGTAAAGCCAATTGTAAAAGAAAAGGAAGTTTCACCGACAACTGCGTTTGGCATTATCAAGGTTTCCGATTGACTTCAATAGCAGCGAAGCTCACTGTGGAATGAAGTGGCGTTACAATTCCACTGCGTACAGGGATAGATCACTCAGGAGATCATTACCATCATCCATGCAGTTCCCCCTCTCCCCACGACTGGAACTGAGAAGATTATTGATGATGCTGGCCATTAATGCTGGTACAAATTGCCAGCAGGTAGGGTTGGTGTTCTGACACCCATGCTGTCGAATGACGCGAAAAAGATTTTCAAGGGAATATTGGTTCAGGTTCCGAACACAAAAGTTTCTGAACACCCTTATCCCGTGAAAGCTTTCTCCACAGCATTTGAACAACATGAATATCATTCATCCAAACTTCTTTAACTTAGTTATTTGAATTTCCAAAATGTCATTTTGATACCTTTTGAATCATTTCCCACCAAAAATTTGAATGAGCCGATTTCTTAGAAAGGCAGCATCGCAACATTTTGTCATCTTTGGGGAATTCTGTGTGGCCATTAAAGCTGTCAAAGAGCTGGTCCATGACACCACAAAACTCCTCGAGATATTTGGCATCTTCTTCAAGAGTGGGTGATATTCATAATTCTTTTCACTGTCTCTGGTTTGGACGTCCAATAATTATTCAATAGCAGCTGCCACTGCACGACTGAATACTTGGGCTGCCAATTTCACTTGCATGGCCTGTGGGCTGAAAGTGGTCTTTTGTGAGCCTGTGACAAAAGTGGAACATCCTCTGTGAGTCATGTTCAAACAATCTGACTAGATGTTGCCATTCTGCTTTCTTCCCAAGTTCATCAAACACTCCATGGTGAAACACGTTATTTCTAGTCATCTCAGAAGGTGGGGTGGATCAAAGATTGTAAAAATCTCCTTCCTCTCCACTATGAAGAACGGACAAGGATGGTCAGAGCGAGTCTCACTACACAGCTCTCATATTGCCCTGCTGTTTGTGGGACCCTGGTCGCACACAGTTGCTTCAATTTCCAAGCCGTTTTCTGCTAAGCACGAATGACATCCTTTATCAAAACTTTGAGTTTCTCAGCAAGTACAGTACCTCTTCAGAAACAGGTTGCTTCCATTTTCTGAGGATATCTCTAACCATGGACACCAAGGCATGATCAACAAATCTGTTGTACGTCCTAGGTCTCCATAGTCTTTGTACCCATCAACTTAATCCAAAGTCACATTGTAAAGAAATTCAGCGGACAATGAAACTTCTGTAAACATGAGGGAACAAACTTTGATCAATAGCCTACTCGTAGTTCTGACTCAAGATTTTAACTCTTTGAAGAAAGCCTTGCCGATGACTGTAGGAAAAGAAAAGGAATTAAGCATTTTGGTAAGGGTTCAACAGTATCACTGTTGGCAGTAGTAGTAGAAACATCAATACTACAAGTGGTAGTGACAGTGGTAGAAGTAGCAGCAGGAATTGTGGTAGTGGTAGCAGCAGCAGCAGAACTCGTAGCAGCTGAAGGACCTGGCCAAGGACCAGACTCATGTCGAGGCACATCTATATGAAAAAAGAATCACTAAGTATGGTATGAATTTTTTCCTCCCCTTCTACAGTGAATGCAGGGTATTGATTTTCAAATCTCATTACATCATTCATTCATAAACATCTATGTTCTTATGGTCCCCCTATGGTTCTCAAGGTAGGAAAAACAGGAATAAAATTATTTTGAGCATGTTGTCCACCTAAATTCGTTAAGCACTTGACTGTATTGAGGGATTTTAAAGGACTGTGTTTGTTCTGTTCATGTTTGGTTGAAATTAATGAAGAAAATCTTACTGTTATTGCAAATTTGATATTCACTGGCTCCCAAAGAAGATTCCTACATGCTGAGAGGAAGTTAGATAAAAATTTAAAACGGCGCATTCAAATGTTAGGAATTTCAGCTACACTCTGCCTCTAAGAGATGTACAAATTTCAACTTACTAGGTAAGGCAAGACTAGGTATGACGGGCATTATTGTAACTTTCATTATGAGAAGCGAGGTTCCCCCTCGTCTGCCACTGATGAATTTATCATAATTACCTCTGGAGAGCAATTTGAAATGAACCACAGAGAAATTTGATAGGTCACAGTACTGTGATCATAAATAATGATAATAATTACGTACTTCTATCCGGGACAGTATCTTTGATAATGGTCCTGGATGGCTGGAGCGGTGAAAATGTCTTGAACATAGTGCGGTTCCTCAGCTGTTTTGAAGGAAGCTGCCGCAACCTTTGGATTTCCACAATGTCCAAGCACTTTTTACATATATCACGTCTAGCAACAGGGAAATGGTGAAATAAAATTCCCTGCTGCTGGACCTCTTCACTATCGGTGTATATCTCACAAATTTGGCACTTTTCATGCATGGTCTGAGGCATGAAAAGAAATAGAAGAAAACAATTAAGGGCACTGTCATCAGTTTATATTTTTACTGATAATTTCAATAGGTACCCTCAAAACGATAGTGACTTATCAGAAATAATATAACATTACATCAACTGAATTTTAAGGTGTCTGCTTCAAGTAGGCTTTTACAACTCTCATATCAACCACGATGCAAAAAATCTTTAAAAAAGTATATTTTTGGGAACAGAAACAGGTATCAATAATCAATTTAATAACTTACATAACCTCCTGTGGCCAAATGTCCTTTTAAGAGGACTCTGTTTAAAAATATAATTCAATATCCTGCAAAAAATATTTTAAAGAATAAAATAAAATAAATAGAAAATTTAGTAGGCCTATAAGTTTGTGTTCACCGGGTGAGTTGGCCGTGCGCTTAGAGGCGCGCGGCTGTGAGCTTGCATCCGGGAGATAGTACGTTTGAATCCCACTATCGGCAGCCCTGAAGATGGTTTTCCGTGGTTTCCCATTTTCACACCAGGCAAATGCTGGGGCTGTACCTTAATTAAGGCCACGGCCGCTTCCTTCCAACTCCTAGGCCTTTCCTATCCCATCGTCGCCATAAGACCTATCTGTGTCGGTGCGACGTAAAACCCCTAGCAAAAAAAAAAGTTTGTGTTCAATTTTTTTTGGAATTTCATCTTCCTTGGTGTGATGTGCTTTTCGTAAGAATAATAGGGAATTCTTACCTCAAATATCTTGTACTTCTTCAAACAAGAAATTCCACTTAGGATTTCACTGAAAAACACCCGAAGAGTATGAAAATGAAAATAAACAAGAAGATAAAGTAGACTGGTCTCACACATGGCCATCAAAGCGATAAATGGCTCAATCGACCGGGAATTCTCAACTCGAAATCAACCAATAGCAATCGGGAGATGTTTCTGTGAATAGGAGCTCCGGTATTTGCTGCGTGAGGTACGGTGAGGTACAACAGTGCGCTGGGCGAATGGAGGCCTGAAGTACTCAGTCTGACAGGGGCCGTCGGAAGTGTAGGATCCATACGAGTTACAAGACCCTGGTTTCCTCTGGCATACTAGCTGATTGGTACTGTGGGACTTGCCCACTTTAGCGCTGCCTGGCGGGGCGCACTTGAACTCGAGGAGTCCTCACAGTTGTTCTTATATTCGTCATGGTTACACTATATTTTGTGGCAAGGTTATTTATATGCTTCTTCACCTGGGGTGGTTAACATGGCACATTTTTTCATTTTTTCTCCTTTCTTCTATCAGCAGTAGAGTGGTGTTCGATATCCAGGGATGCTTTGCTTCATGGGACTTGGTAACGGTTTAGGGAGATATAAGTGAAGGTTCGCCTTAACTTTATCCTGTTTGGGAGGGAATTTCCTCCTTAAAAAAATAGTATGTTAATACATACTGTTAAATCAATATTTTTTCCCTTCTGAATTTCTGGTAATATATCTTAATTTTTATTATTCCTGTTATGCATTTATGGGGGCTGAAAACCATGTTATTTTACAACTTATAATATCAATCACCACAAACAACATATTTAAAGAACTTCTTCTTTTTATGTTTCAGAAACTGAAAATACAACAAGGAGCTTTCAAGAGCAAAAGAAACTTTGCTCTGTTCCACCAGAGAGAGGTGATAAAGGAAAAAAAATAACTTGTGAAAGGTCATAGAAAATGCCCAGCGAAGGTAAGAGGAAGAGTGATGACAGATGCAGGGAGAGAAGTGGTTGGTGTAAGGATGACAAGAGCAGAAAGAGATCCTGCTCCAGAAGTCCTGGAACAGGCCATAGAGATACTAAGAGAAGATCAAGGTATGATGTGTTTGTTGTGAATTCTTGTTGGAACTCGTAGTCTCTATAACAAATCCTAAGTATAGGGAAATGGGTAGAGCTATACAATACCCACCTGAGGCAAGCCAGCAGCAACAGCTCGCTGCAGTCTCCTGCGACTCAATGCTCTTTTGTTGTTAAGGGCTAATTAAGTTTCTTACATGATTACTGCTTCATTTTAATAAGAGCCTTGGCCAATTCATTTGTCATAGTTGACAATCACACCTATCTGTCTTCCTCAGTGGGTAGGGGCAGTAGAATACATCCGCTGTATCCTCTACCGTCGTAAGAGGTGACTGAAAGGGAAACCCAGGAGTTCTGAGGTTGGGAGCATAGGTTGGCAGCCACGGGGCCTTATCTGAGTCTTGTATTGTTTCTGCTTACTCGTGCCAGACTCCACACTTTACTCTCTCCTATCTGACCTCCTATGGTTAACTCTTAAGTTTGAGAGACCTTGGGCATCTTTCATACATACGCATGATGGCCCTTACCTTTCTTTTGCTGACCTTCATTCTTTGAAGGGTCGGATCTTTTCCTTTTTCTTGTCTGTTTACTGTTAAGGGAGGATGGTCACTCTGTTGTCCTTCCTTTTAAAACAATAATCACTACCTCCATCAGACCACATTTCAACTACATGAGATGATTAAAAGTGCAGTACGGTGAAGAAAATAAAGAGTCTATCAAATGTCTAAGGATGTTGGAGCACTTGCATACTTGCAGAAGGAGTAGCCTGTAGTTTTCAGTGCCTTATTTTGCTGAGTTGTTGTTGGATGTTGGCATTCTTGGATGGTGTAAGCATGTTCTGTTTGTGCAGTTAACAGTGAGTGATGAAGGGTACCCTACATGGTGCATCTCGTTGATGCTTGATAGTTATACTGAACAATTGGTCTACACATTGTAGGAGAAGTATCAGCAATAAACAGATATTGGTTGGAGGAACAAATGTATGCTCAAGTGCATGGTACCAGGCAGCTATAATATACAGAGGTACACCAACTGTTGACAGTTATTAGTAATACTCGATTGGTGTGGAAATACCTGACTCATGGTGGCACTCCATAGGTCCACCAAACAAGTGGCCATAATGGACCACAGAGCAACCCAGAACAAATTAGTGATAGTGTTACACCAATGGTGTGGATTAGGACCAAATCCCCTGGCCATTACAATCATCAGATCTGTTTCCCATGGAGTATTTGACGGAGTGTATTGAATGTCACATATGTAGTCTTCAGCACCATGACAGTTCTTGCCCATTTGCACTGCGATGTGGAACATGCATGGAACTCCATTCCATATTATATCTGTTATCTCTATAATAGTTTCCATATGAGAGAAAACTGTCTTTCGACACAATCTGCAGACTATACATACACGCGTGATCTTGTGGAAATGATTGCCTGGGGTGTAGGTTTGAGGGAGTGGAGTGTGTGATATGTGGATGGGGGAGGTATGCCTTGCTGTTGTAGCATTTATTTGACTATCAACTTGGGAGCATGGGTTGCTGACCATTCATCCCGTAGCTGAATCTGGCATTGCTTCCACTTACTTGTGCCAGCCTCCTCACTTTTATCTTTCCTGCGTGACCATCCTTCTTCAACTCCTGTTCACTTTCAACCTTGATGATATTAGGTTTCTGAGACAAGAAATCTTTCGTTTTCATGCCCTTCATGGCTGTTCCTTTTCTTGTCGATATCTTTGTTCTTCGAGGACCTCTTTCATTTTTCCTTCTAGTTAGTGTTAAGAGAGGATGGCTGCTCTGTTGTACTTCCTCTTAAATCAATAATCACTATCACCAAAGAGAGAGGGGGGGGGAGGGTGAAATTTTCCATCTTATGGGATGGGGTGCTAAAATTCTTGAAATGCTGCAACATGCATGCTGTCAATGCATTTTTAGTACCTAATACCACCAGAGGTACCAAAACTGGCAGAATGCTGCACAGCCAGTTGGAATTCGAATTGATAGCTTGTGTCTTGAGTTAAATGTGGCTGTCGGTGGTTGTTTCTAGTGGAACCCTAGCGAGGTACTCCATGGATCCAGGGTGAACATGGATGCCTGTGTCATTGGAGGTATTTCCAGGACTTCATTCACCAGTATCGGACCGCGCAGCGTCCTTACTGATGGTTCTAAAATAGGAAAAGTGTGGGTTGCTCTTTCGTCTGATAATGTTAGCACGAAGATCTCGTTTCCTAGTGTCTGTATCATGTATACTAGAGAGATTTTTGCCATCTTAGAAGCTCTGCAGACGAAAGAGACCACTTTCTCATGTGCACTGCCTCTAAGTTTCTGACATCTGTTGACACCTGTTTCCCACAAAACCCACTGGTTCAGCAGATTCATGACCTTTTAGCCAGGTTGTGTGAAGCTGGCACCAGAATCACTTGCGTGGCTCTCAAGCCATGTTGGGATTGTCGGAAATTAACTTGTGGAAGAAGCTACAAAAGAAGCAGTACTTTTACCACCTAGATCAGTGAATGTACCAGCCAGAGATATTTGTTCTCAGCTCAGATGGTCCGATGTATGAGAGTGGCTAGCTATTTTAACTCCCAACAATCCGGGAGATAGTAGGTTCGAATCCCACTATCGGCAGCCCTGAGGATGGTTTTCCGTGGTTTCACATTTTCACACCAGGCAAATGCTGGGGCTGTACCTTAATTAAGGCCACGGCCGCTTCCTTCCAACTCCTAGGCCTTTCCCATCCCATCGTCGCCATAAGACCTATCTGTGTCGGTGCGACGTAAAGCCCCTAGCAAAAAAAAAAAAAAAAAAACCTCCCAACAAGTTGAGAGCAATCAAGAAGACAACTACCATGTGGTGGTCCTCTTCCTGGCCTTTATGGAGAGAGGCCATAGTTTTGTGTACACTGAGGATAGGTCTGTGCACTCCTACCTCCTAAAAAGGGAAGATCCTCCCATGTGTTCTTGTGCTGACTTCACCGTGGCCCACATCCTCATGGGGTGCCTCGATCTCTCTGGCCTAAGATGGAACCTTGGTCTGCAGGAGGCACTCAAACTCATACTAGCTGATGACTCAAATACTGGTGATCTCCTCATTTGCTTAATGTGTGAGAGTGGAGTAATCAAAGGTATACAAATTTCAACTGTTCTGTCACTCATGGAACTTACATTCTCTTTTGATGTATTTGTGAATTTTTAGTTTAATAAAATAAATTGGGTTTTATTTTTTATTCATTTTCAAATTCCTCAGTTAAAAATACATTAATTTTTAAATTTTTTGTCTCCATTTAATTTGTTGAGAGAGGGTGATTGGTTACAGTTCTTCTTAAAACAAAAAACACCATCACCACTGTATTGCCATTCACTTTCTGGTTGTATATATACCAATATTCTGAACACAGTTCTATTAATTGAAATCACTTGGCCTGTTGTAAAGATTTAGGCTTTCTCAGCATTGAAGGGAATGGTGTCTTCCAATCTATTATATCATGATTCCCTTTTGATGAAAATTGCTATTTCACTCTCTCTACTACAGTCTTGTCAAGACAGAAGAAAGTGATCTGTTCATATTCAGATGGAAAAGTAATTGTTCTTCAGGTAGTTATATATCTGAAGAGATAATACTGTGGCCGAGCTGGTGCTTGTTTCTGATTTCTCAGAACCAAAGTCTGTTTATGAGTATATCTGTTTTGATTTAATTGAAGTTGTTGAAATGGTTTTCATTGTAAATGAGCAAGCAACTGCCTAGAACATTATTTTCCTTGAATTTTATATTTTGGTTCAGATGAGGTAGTGCATGCTCAGCTGTGGCAGGTTTCTCAAGCTGATCGGCATTTAGGGCAGTTGCCCAGGTGGCAGATTCCCTATCTGTTGTTTTCCTAGCCTTTTCTTAAGTGATTGCAAAGAAATTGGAAATTTATTGAACATCTCCCTTGGTAAGTTATTCCAATCCCTAATTCCCCTTCCTATAAACAATTTGTCCTCTTGAATAATATTCCAACTTTATCTTCATATTGTGATCTTTCCTACTTTTAAAGACACCACTCAAACTTATTCGTCTACTAATGTCATTCCACGCCATCTCTCCATTGACAGCTCAGAACATACCACTTAGTTGAGCAGCTCGTCTCCTTTCTCCCAAGTCTTCCCAGCCCAAACATAGCAACATTTTTGTAACGCTACTCTTTTGTCGGAAATCGCCCAGAACAAATCGAGCTGCTTTTCTTGGATTTTTTTCCAGTTCATGAATCAAGTAATTCTGGTGAGGGTCCCATAAACAGGAACCGTACTCTAATTGGGGTCTTACCAGAGACTTATTCTTTACATCCTTACTACAACCCGTAAATACCCTCATAACCATGCGCAGAGATATTTACCCTTTATTTACAATCCCAATTACAGTATGTGATTACCCCAATTAAGATCTCTCCTTATATTAACACCTAGGTACTTACAACGGTCCCCAAAAGGAACTTTCACCCCATCAACGTAATAATTAAATCTGAGGGGACTTTTCCTATTTGTGAAACTCACAACCTGACTTTTAATCCCGTTTATCATCATATCATTGCCCACTATCCATCTCACATTATCAAGGTCATTTTGCAGTTCCTTACAATCTAGTAACTTATTTATTACTCTATACAGAATAACATCATCTGGAAAAAAGCCTTATCTCTGATTCCACTTCTTTACTCATACCATTTACAGTGGAACCTCATTTCTTCATTTGGAGGGACCTCGGAAGAAAATGTACAACACAGGACAACAGAAAAACCGAAAATCCAGGAACGAATTAAAATCGTCAACAATTTGGCTAAACATCACAAAAATGAAATATGTATAATTATAATCTTACAAACACTCCTAAACAAAACCAAACCAAATTACAGCTCAATGAAACTACGACTACCAAGTGAGCGCTGCTAAGCCTGCAGGCCTGCAGATTATGAGGTGACGAATGGTCAAATATTCACAGTCACTACTGATCTGCATTTAGGCACGGCCCAGGTGGCAGATTCTCTACCTGCTGTTTTCCTAGCCTTTTCTTAAATAATTGCAAATAAATTGGAAATTTATTGAACATCTCCTTTGGTAAGTTATTCCAATCGTTAACTCTCCTTCCTACAAACTAATATTTCGTCGTTGTCGGGACAAAACCTATGTGATAATATTTTTGAAGATATACTGACCCCCAGCACATACATTATTAAGTGCGGGAATGCCTTGACATTATTCACACAATATTGAACCTTAGGTAAAAGAACCTTACTGGCCACACTTCTAAGCTAAAATATTTCACATAGGAGGTTTTGTCCCGGCAACGACGATTTGCCCTAATTTGTCCTCTTGAATTCCAACTTTACCTTCATATCTTCTTCTTCTTCTTCTTGCATTACGGCCTCTGTAGGACCACGGACAGCTCCTTTACGGATTGCATTTTCTTCTTCTCCTCCCAGAACCTCTTCATCCTTTCTCTTCTTCTCTCCCGCTCTTCTTCCGAGATATTCAGTATCCTCTTCTCTTGTCTACTCCACTGGTGACTCTCAATCCTTTTCCTGTATCCATCCCTATCATTGATCTCTGGCATATTAGTCGGTATGTACTTGCTTTTCCAATTTTCCTTTTCTTCCACCTTGATCCCCAATTCTGACCAATCTTTCCGGAGTTCAACTACCCACTTGGTTCCTGTCTTTCCTCGTGTCCTCGCTGTTGTTTCCCATACTCTTTTCGTCATTCTATCCATATTCATCCTGATTACATGTCCCGCAAACCGTGCTCTTTTCAGTCTGATTTCTTCTGAGATTGTCCTCATGTTCCGGTATAGTTCTTCCCTGGGTCTCCTCATCCATCTCTCACCTCCTCTCTTAGGGCCTAGTATTTTCCTCAATATTTTTCTCTCTTCTTTCTCTAGTTGTTCCGCACCATTTCTTCCTAGTGCTATTGTCTCAGCAGCATATAATACAGCATTTCTCACCGTTGCCTTGTAATGTCTGATCTTTGCGTCTGTAGATATATTCTTTTTATTGTATATATCTCTGGTCATACAGAAGGCTGATCGCATCTTCTTTATCCTCTCTGTTATTCCCTCATTACTCCTATTCCTTCCTGTTATAAATTCTCCTAGGTACTTGAATTTGTCCACCTTTTGCACGGTGCCTTCCGGTGTTGTCCAATCCTCAGTGGTATTCAATGTCTTTGTCTTGTTGTAGGCAATCCTCAGTCCTACCCTTCCGGCTATATTGCTTAAGTTGTTGAGTTGTGTCTTTGCATCTTCTTCTGTCTCACTTACTATAGCTATGTCGTCCGCAAAGGCTAGACAATCTACTTGGGCCCTATTGTCCTTTTTGTCCCCAACATGCGTCTTTGGTATTCCCATTGTCTCATTCATTGTTCTCCACTGTCTGATGACTTCATCCAGAGCTATGTTGAACAACATTGGTGATAATCCATCTCCTTGTTTGACACCAGTGTTGATATCAAATTCTTCAGAGAGTACTCCTCTGAATCTCACCCTTGCCTTTGTGTCTGATAGAATTTCCATTATGAGTTCATGTGTAGTGCCATCTAATCCTCTGTTCTTCAGGATTCTTCCAAGAGTTTGTCTGTCGATGGAGTCATATGCCTTAGTGAAATCTACAAAGGTTACCACCGTTTTTTTGTTCTTTAAGGCCCTATGTTCTATCAGTTGTTTCAGTATAAATATCTGTTCTATGCATCCTCTTCCCTTCCTAAATCCTGCTTGGTAGTCTCCAATTGTACTTTCTAACTGTTCTTCCAGTCTATTGAGCAGGACTTTCGACAACACCTTATAGCCAATCTCTAGTAGCGAAATTCCTCTATAGTTGTTTGCATCCCTCTTGTCCCCCTTCTTATGTATTGGTATTATGATCGCATTCTTCCATCCTTCTGGTAACTTCTTTGTTCTCCAAATCTGGCCGATGATGTTGGTCATGTTGTCTACTGCCTTGTCACCTCCCCACTTAATCATCTCAGCTGATATTCCATCTTCTCCGGTTGCTTTGTTATTCTTTAGATCGCTTATGGCCTGTGCGACCTCATCTCTAGTTGGAGGACATGACTCTCTCTCTTCTGTGTTTGTCCCCAGCTCCAGCTCTTCTTCAGGTGGTTCACAGTTTAACAGGTCATGAAAGTATTCTGCAAGTATCCTACAGTTCTCCTTCGCACTAACTGCCAGATCCCCATTCTTATCTCTTATAAAGAGTTCTCTGCCTTTATATCCACTCAGGCTCTTTTTGAATTTCCCAAAAAAGTCTCTACTATTGTTTTTCTTGAAGTTGTTTTCAATTTCATCCAATTCCTGCTTCATCCTCTGTCTTTTGGTCCATCTTATGGTTCTGGCTGTTTCCTTCCTTACTCGTAGGAAAACTTCCCAATTTTCCAGATTCTTCTTAATGCTCCAGTCTCTCCAGGCTTTCCTGCGATTCTCAACCGCTTCCTCACAGTCCGTATTCCACCACCAGTGTTTCTTTTTCATTTCTTCCTTTCCCCATATTTCAGCCTGTTTCCTCATATTCAGTTTCATGTCATCCCATCCATTGCCAGTTTCTATTCCTTCCTCGTATTTGGATCGATTGTGCCGTAATTTGTCTCTGTCTATATTTATTTTTCCAGTTGGTCTACTTGTCTGTGGTAGTCTACCCCTGTGCGGAATCCAAAGGCACTTGATTTCTGTAAGATAGTGATCTGATTCTATTCTTGTGTTCTTTCTGACCTTTGTGTTCATAATCTCTTTAGTGTTTGTCCGATTGATTGCCACATGGTCAATCTGGAATTCCCCAATGTGGGTGCATGGGCTTGCCCATGTCTTTTTCTTATTCGGTTTGGCCCTGAAGTGAGTTGTCATAAGTCTCATTCTGTGTTCTCGACATAGTTCAATAATAATAATAATAATATAAAAGAATTTATTGGACTCCAACCTATTCAATACATTACTGGATGTTAACATTTTTAGTTAAACATCGTTAAAATGGAGACATGTTTCGCCCTCCATGTGGGGCATCATCAGTCATATCAAAAGCACCTCAAAATTAAACCAGACGTCTGGTTGGAAATTATGAACAATATATGTAAGAAAGAATACATTAAAAACACGTACAAAGTCCTATCCTAAACGAAATAACAACAGATTAGTTACACATAGTAAAATACGCTAGTGGTTTCTTAATATTAAAATAAGGTTATCATATGCACAGTATAAAAATGGAAATAATCAAAGTCCGTATGATATTGAGTTCGATGGTAGTTCTGCGTAGTATATACAAATGTTACCAAAATAAAACACAATTTATAATTACTGTACACTTATTTCTAATTGTTAAAATTGATGAGGTAAAACATTCCAATTTGTCTACTTGTAATTTGGCTCCAACCAAAATAATTCGCCCTAGGATTCATGAGGTAGTCAACTCCGTTGGTCACTCTCTATTTGAATGGAGTGCACAGTGCAAGTGAACAGCTTTTGTTGATTATAAACTGAGGCTGTGCTAAGACAGAGTTAAAACAACACCAGTTTCAAATGAAAATAGTTAAAAACATCATTAGGTTCTTCCTAGTTGACTAAAAATTTTGCGTATATTTTGTTGTTGAAGTGTGGGAAAGTCAGTTGTTGGTTGAATGGGCAACGGTCGAAAATGTTGTGCAGTGCAATCGGTGTTTGAGCTGTCCTACATGTGAGGGAAATCTGAAAATGGAGGATTTGTCTTAATTAGTTAAGTGAAATGACGGAAAAAGAAAAACGGGAAATCATTGAGAAATGAAAAATGTGAAAGTTTAAAATTTTACCTTGAAAGCTGTTGAGCTGTTACCTAATTGTTAGGAGGTTTGTGGAGCGCTGGCTGTCGCTAATGTCCTACTCCTCGTGTTGTACGTGTGACGTCTTAGAGGAGGGGAGTGGATTTGAGAAGGCGGGGCTGTGGGTATGTGATTGGCGCTTGGGGAGGAGTTGTGTGTATTGGAGGGAGAATAGGGGCGTGATGAGTTGAGCGGCTTAGTGGGGGTGCTTGGAGAGCTTGTTTTGAGGATGTTAACAAGTCTTTTGTCTTTCAGATTTAAACTATTGAGCGAAAATATTAATTGTTCGTAAAGAGGGCTTCGGTTGTCTATTGGATCATTTAAATTCTTATTCTTATTATATTTTTGGTCCAAAAAAATGTATAAATTTTCGAACTCGGTCATGAGCCTGCCTTTATCTAGTCTTTTTAAAATTTGGAGATCCTGTTCGATTGTGGTAAAGCTATGTCCGGTGTCTTTCATATGGATGCTCATGGCTGAATGTTTATTGTGCTTTTGGGCATTGAAATGTTCTGCATATCTAATTGCAAAGCTCCTACCAGTTTGACCGATATATGAACTGTTACATTCAGCACATTTCAGTCTATAAATACCAGAGCCCGAAAATTTATTGTTGTCCGAGTTTATCTTATTGTGGTTGAAAAATAGCTTTTGATTAGAATTATGGGTCTTATAGGCTACCCTAATATCATGTTTTTTTAAAGGGGTAGCGATTTGATGTATAATGGGGTTAATGTAGGTGAATGATGCATATTTAGGCTTATTAATTTTTATTGGGGAGAGGTTTGTGGCCAATTTCAATTTCACTTTATTGATTATTTTCTGTATGATTGAGGGATTGCATCCATTGAAAACAGCTATTTCTTTTATGGTACTTATTTCTTTTTTTAAATTGACGGTTGACATGGGAATTTTTAACGCTCTGTACACTAAACTGTAAAATGAGGCTTGTTTGTGCGATTGTGGGTGAAGAGAATTTTGTTTTATGGTTGTGGGAGTGAATGAAGGTTTTCTGTGAATCTGGAAATCGAAATTGTTTAAGGTCCTTCAATTCAATTAACCTTTCTCCGTTTTTGTTCGTCCTCTTGTGTGCTGGGTACTCGCCTACTATCCCCTTATGTTGCTTCTCCCTCCCTACCTGTGCATTATAATCACCTACAAGTATCTTTACTTGTCTGTGTGGTATGCTTTTCAGTGTATCATCCAGTTCTTCCCAGAAACTGTCTACAGCTTTCTTGTCTTTTCTGTTCTTGTCATTGGTAGGCGCATGTCCATTTACTATGGTATATTTTTTGTTCCCTGCTCGAATTGATAACGTGGAAATCCTTTCAGACCTACTCTTCATTTCAATTATGCCATCCTCATACCTCTTGTCTATTATGAATCCTGTACCAAAGCATGTAGGTGTGTGTCTTCCTTTTCCCACTCTGATTCCTGGTTTCCCTTTCAGCACTATGAAGCCTTCTGACTCCACTGTGTCTTCATCACTATATCTTGTTTCTTGCATGGCTAGTATCCCAATGTTTCTTTCTCTCATCTCATCTATTACCTGTTTAAGTTTACCAGTCTTTGTCATTGTCTGTACATTTATGGTCCCCATCCTGAAAATCTTTTTCGTTTTGATCCTTTTGGAGGTTCTTGGGAGCTCCGACTCTTCCCATTCGCACATTCTGGCAGGTCCCCCAGAATCCGAATGCCTGCTTGCGTCAACTTTGGTTGACGGGGGATTGTCCCCCTGGGGTAATCTCAATTCTACAGTGCGATCCATTCCATGAGCTAAAAGGAATGTTTGTTGGGACAGCTCGGGACTGTCCAATTATACGACTGAGGTTGTTAGCCCCAGAAGATGAAATAAGAGCTTGATGTTCAGCTCAGGCTGGCATTTCCTCCAAACCTCACGCTTCGGTTTTCCCGCCGGTACTCGGGTGGCTGACTGCAGTGGTTTCCCACTGGGCGATGGGTGCGCCACGTCCTTCATATTGTGCTCTTTCCTACTTTTAAACACACCACTCAAACTTAACGTGTACTAATGTCATTCTGCGCCATCTCTCCACTGACAGCTTGGAACGTACCACGTAGTTGAGCAGCTCGTCTCCTTTCTCTCACGTCTTCCAAGCCAAAAATTTACAACATATTTGTAACGCTGCTCTTGTCTCGGAAATCACCCAGAAAAAATCGAGCTGCTTTTCTTTGGATTTTTTCTAGTGTTTCAATCAAGTAATCCTGGTGAGAGTCCCATACACTGGTACAATACTCTAGTTGGGGTATTACCAGATACTTACATGCAGTCTCCTTTACATCCTTACTACAACCCCTAGATACCCTCATAACCATGTGCAGAGATCTGTACCCCTTATTTACAATCCCATTTATGTGATTGCCTAATGAAGAACTTTACTTATATTACCACCTAGGTATTTACAGTGATTTCCATAAGAAAATTTCACCCCATCAACACAGTAATTAAAAGTGAGAGGACTTTTCCTATTTGTGAAACTCACAACCTGATTTTTTACCCCATTTATCATCATACCATTGTCTACTGTCCATCTCACAACATTATTGAGGTTATTTTTTAGTTGCTCACAATCTTGTAACTTATTTATTACTCTATACAGAATAACATCATCTGCAAAAAGCCTCATCTCTGATTCCACTTCTTTACTCATATCATTTATATATTAAAACATATTAAAACATAAAAGTCCAATAATACTGCCTTGAGGAATTCCCCTCTGAATTATTACAGGGTCAGATAAAGCTTTGCCTACTCTAATTCTCTGAGTTCTGTTTTCTAGAAATATATCCACCCATTCAGTCACTCTTTTGTCTAGACCATTTGCACTCATTTTGGCCAATAGTCTCCCACGATCCACCCTATCAAATGCCTTAGACAGGTCAATCGCAATACAGTCCATTTGACCTCTCGAATCCAAGAGATCTGCTATATCTTGCTGGAATGCTGCAAGTTGAGCTTCAGTAGAATAACCTTTCCTAAACCCGAACTGCCTTCTATAGAACCAGTTATTAATTTTGCAATCATGTCTGATATAATCAGAAAGAATGCTTTCCCAAACCTTACATGCAATGCATGTTAAGCTTGATTACTTGATTCAAGAACTGGAAAAAAAATATCCCCCCACAAAAAAAAGCTTGATTTGTTCTGGGTGATTTCCGACAAAAGAGTAGTGCTACAAAAATGTTGCAAAGTTTGGGCTGGGAAGACTTGGGAGAAAGAAGACGAGCTGCTCGACTAAGTGGTATGTTGCAAGTGAATATTCTCATTTTAAAAACCCGTATTGATGATCAAATGAAAGTGAAAATGAAAAATTTATTATTCCACCTGTTCACATATTGAATAGGTGGAATAATAAATTTATGGTTTTTACTGTATTTTAAGTGGTATGTTCCGTGCTGTCAGCGGAGAGATGGCGTGCAATGACATTAGTAGACGAATAAGTTTGAGTGGCATCTTTAAAAGTAGGAAAGATCACAATATGAAGATAAACTTGGAATTCAAGAGGACAAACTGGGGCAAATATTCATTTATAGGAAGAGGAGTTAGGGATTGGAAAAACTTACCAAGGGAGATGTTCAATAAATTTCCAATTTCTTTGCAATCATTTAAAAAAAAGGCTAGGAAAACAACAGATAGGGAATCTGCCACCTGGGCAACAGCCCTAAATGCTGATCAGTATTGATTGATTGAACTGACTGGCCTGTAATTTTCAGCTTTATGTCTATCACCCTTTCCTTTAATACACAGGGTCTACTATAGCAACTCTCTATTCATTTAGTATAGATCCTTCATGCAAACAGTAATCAAATAAGTACTTCTGATTGGTTCTATATCCCAACCTGTTGTCTTTAGTACACTGACTTAATAAATGTCATGGGATAGTCACCGAATAGTGTGTGGGGCCTCCTCTGGCCCTGCGAACTGCTGTGAGACGCTGTGGAAGTGAGTCGACAAGTCCCTGGTAGTTCCCTGGACGCAGCTGACACCAAATCGTTTGCAGAGCGGCCGCCAATGCTGGTCTGTTCGTGGGTGCAGGACCATTGGCATTGAGCCTGCGTTCCAGGACATCCCAGATATGCTCGAAAGGGTTCATATCGGGGCTCCTGGGTGGCCATGGCAGTCGTTGGACCTCTGCTGCATGTTCCTGGAACCATTCCCGGGCGACGTGTGAGCGATGTAGTAGTGCGTTATCATCTTGAAACACCGCAGAACAGTCTGGGCGCTGGAAGGCCAAAAATGGGTAGAGATGGTCTGCGAGCAACTCAACATACCGCGTATCATTCAAAGTCTCTTCGAGAACAACTAGGGGGCCCATTCCATACAAGGAAAATGCACCCCAGACCATAACGGATACACCAGCACACTGGACCACACCTTCGAGGCAGGCGGGATCCATTGCTTCATGTGTCTGCGCCATACACGGTGCCTCCCATCGGCATGGTGCAGTTGAAATCATGATTCGTCTGACCATATCACGTTACGCCAGTGTCCATCCCTGGTGACTGACGACAAATACACGTCGTCGTGCCTGCTGACGTTGGGTTAACAGTGGCACCCGTGTGTTGCGCCAGCTCCGTACCCCATAGAACCCATGTTCCTACGGATTGTCCACGGGAAGACGTGTATAGCATGGCCTGTGTTGAATTGAGCCGTGATTTGTTGCACGGTTGCCCGTCTGTCACTATTGAATATCTGTCTCAGATGTTGCCGAGGGTGGCTGGACGTTCGGTGTTAAGGGAACAGGGAACTGTAAATCAAGTAGGGATGACATAAAAGTGTTAGTGCTCAACTGTAGAAGTATTGTAAAGAAAGAAATAGAATTAAGTAATTTAATAGATATATATGTACCAGATATTGTAATAGGAGTTGAATCATGGCTGAGAAATGTTATAATGGATGCAGAAATTTTCTTGCGGTACTGGAGGGTGTATCGTAGAGATAGGATAGGAATGGTAGGAGGGGGAGTATTCATTCTCGTGAAAGAAGAATTTGTAAGCTATGAAAAAGTTAAAGATGACAAACACAAAATTCTAGGGGTAAGGCTCATCTTTGAAGATAATAGGCAACTTGATATCTTTGGAGTGTACAGACCAGGAAAGGGTGGCGCAGATGCTGATTCAGAATTATTTGATAAGATAATCAGCTATGTGGGAAACGATAAGGAAAGGAACGTGATTGTAACTTGTGATCTCAATTTACCAAATGTCAATTGGGAAGGTAATGCGAACGACAGGAAGCATGACCAACAAATGACAAATAAGTTAATATAGGAAGGGCACCTGATTCAGAAAGTGATGGAACCAACTAAAGGGAAGAATATTCTGGATATGGTCCTGGTAAAACCAGATGAGCTCTATAGAGAAACTGAAGTAATAGATGGTATTAGTGATCACAAAGCTTTTTTTGTGATAATTAGAAATAAATGTGAAAGAAAGGAAGAGATTAAAATTAGGACTGTTAGGCAGTACCAACCATATGGGTGATAAAGAAGCCTTGAGGGAGTTTTTAATAAGTAACTATGATCAGTGGAAAATGGTAAATAAAAATGTAAACAGACTCTGGGATGGGTTTAAAGCAATTGTTGAGGAATGAGAAAATAAGTTTGTACTTTTAAAGGTGGTAAGGAATGGTAAAGATCCACTATTATAACAGGGAAGTAAAGAGACTAAGAAGGAGGTGTAGGTTGGAAAGAAATAGTTAGAAATGGCTGTGGAAGTAAGGAAAAATTGAAGGAACTTGCTAGGAAATTCAATCTAGCAAAGAAGTCAGCTAAGGATAACATGATGGCAAGCATAATTGGTGGCCATACAAATTTTAGTGAAAAATGGAAGAGTATGTATAGGTACTCTAAGGCAGAAATAGGTTCCAAGGAGGACATTCCAGGAATCATAAATGAAGAAGTGGAGTGTGTATGCGAGGATCATCAAAAGGCAGAAGTATTCAGCCAGCAGTATGTAAAGATTGTTGGTTACAAGGATAATGTCCAGATAGAAGAGGTGACAAATACTAAAGAAGTATTAAAGTTTACCTATGACAGCAATGACATTAACAGTAAGATACAAAAGTTGAAAACTAGAAAAGCAGCTGGAATTGATAAGGTTTTGGGGGGATATACTAAAGACAATGGTTTGGGATATAGTACCATATCTGAAGTACTTATTTGATTATTGTTTGCATGAAGGAACTTTTCCAAATGGAGAGTTGCTATAGTAGCCCCTGTATATAAAGGAAAGGGTGATAGACATAAAGCTGAAAATTACAGGCCAGTCAGTTTGACATGCATTGCATGTAAGCTTTGGGAAAGCCTTCTTTCTGATTATATTAGACATGTTTGCAAAATTAATAACTGGTTTGAAAGAAGGCAGTTTGGGTTTAGGAAAGGTTATTCCTCTGAAGCCCAACTTGTAGGATTCCAGCAAGATATAGCAGATATCCCGGATTCAGGAGGTCAATTGGACTGTATCGCGATTGACCTGTCTAAGGCATTTGAAAGGGTAGATCATGGGAGACTACTGGCAAAAATGAGTGCAATTAGACTTGACGAAAGAGTGACTGAATGGGTTGCTCTTTTTCTAGAAAATAGAACTCAGAGAATTAGAGTAGGTGAAGGTTTATCTGTCCCTGTAAAAATTAAGAGCCAAATTCCTCAAGGCGGTATTATTGGACCTTTGTTTTCTTATATATATCAATGATACGTGTAAAGAAGTTGAATCAGAGATAAGGCTTTTTGCAGATGTTATACTGTACAGAGTAATAAATAAGTTACAAGATTGTGAGCAACTGCAAAATGACCTCGATAATGTTGTGAGATGGACAGTAGGCAATGGTATGATGATAAACGGGGATAAATGTCAGATTGTGAGTTTCACAAATAGGAAAAGTCCTCTCAGTTTTAATTACTGCATTGATGGAGTGAAAGTTCCCTTTGGGGATCATTGTACATACCTAGGTATTAATATAAGGAAAGATCTTCATTGGGGTAATCACATAAATTGAATTGTAAATAAAGGGTACAGATCTCTGCACATGGTTGTGAGAGTATTTGGGGGTTGTAGTAAGGATGTAAAGGAGAGAGCATATTTGTCTCTGGTGAGACCCCAACTAGAGTATGGTTCCAGTGTATGGGACCCTTACCAGGATTACTTGATTCAGGAACTGGAAAAATTCCAAAGAAAAGCGGTTCGATTTGTTCTGTTTGATTTCCGACAAAATAGTAGTGTTACAAAAATGTTGCAAAGTTTGGGCTTGGAAGACTTGGGAGAAAGGAGACGAGGTACTCAATTATGTGGTATGTTCTGAGCTGTCAGTGGAGAGATGGTGTGGGAGGACATCAGTAGATGAATAAGTTTGTATGGTGTCTTTAAAAGTAGGAAAGATCACAATATGAAGATAAAGTTGGAATTCAAGAGGACAAATTGGGGCAAATATTTGTTTATAGGAAGGGGAGTTAGGGATTGGGATAACTTACCAAGGGAGATGTTCAATAAATTTCCAATTTCTTTGCAATCATTTGAGAAATGGCTAGGAAAACAACAGATAAGGAATCTGCCACCTGGGCAACTGCCCTAATGCAGATCAGTATTGATTGATTGATTGATTGTTCGTCTGTTGTGGACAGTGACATCCGCATTCAACCATTCACGATACAGCCTGGACACGGTTGATCGTGTGAAGCCGAATTCCCGCACCACTTTTGAAATCGCACTTTCCATCCGTCGGGCACCGACCACCATGTCCTGTTCGAACGGTGTCGGCTCACGACGACGTTCCATGTTACACCTGTCACATGCACAGCCACTGCTCACAAGGTCTCATATACAACTGCCGCTGGCACAGGGGGTGTGTGGTGCGCAGACAACACACCTGCGCATCAGTGCTCCGCTATCACATGACATTTGCTCATTCAGTGTATATCTCCAAAAATCTTATCAATTCCAGCTGCTTTTCTAGTATTCAACTTTTGTATCTTATTGTAAATGCCGTTGCTATCATAGGTAAATTTTAATACTTCTTTAGTATTAGTCACCTCTTCTATCTGGACATTGTCCTTGTATCCAACAATCTTTACATACTGCTGACTGAATACTTCTGCGTTTTGAAGTTCCTCGCATGCACACTCCCCGTGTTCATTAATTAATCCTGGAACCTTTTTCCTGCATTAAAGTACCTGTACACACCCTTCCATTTTTCACTAAAATTTGTATGATTGCCAATTATGCTTGCCATTATGTTATCCTTAGCTGATATCTTTGCTGGATTCAATTTCCTAGCAAGTTCCTTCAATTTCTCCTTACTTCCACAGCCATTTCCTTCTAACTCTGTTTCTTTCCAACCTACACCTCCTTCTTAGGGTCGTATTCAGAGACATCACTTCAACTTAATTTCATCTTACCGAGCCCGATAGCTGCAGTCGCTTAAGTGCGGCCAGTATCCAGTATTCGGGAGATAGTAGGTTCGAACCCCACTGTCGGCAGCCCTGAAGATGGTTTTCCGTGGTTTCCCATTTTCACACCAGGTAAATGCTTGGGCTGTACCTTAATTAAGGCCATGGCCACTTCCTTCCCACTCCTAGACCTTCCCTGTCCCATCGTCGCTATAAGACCTATCTGTGTCGGTGCAACGTAAAGCAACTAGCAAAAAAAAAAAAAAATCATCATCTTAACTTAGTTAAGTAAAAAGCTGGACCGCTTGAAGAAAAGTTCCAAATTTGTATTCGTGGACAAAACTTAACTTCAATGCGAATAAGTTAGATTTGAGTTAAAAGCTAGTGACCTGGGTGTCTGACGTCATTGTTTTAACATAATACTCCATGCGCACAGCTGTTCCATTCATAAACAGACGGCATTCTTCGCTTTTAGGTGTTGTTTACGTTATTGTATAGTGCTTCTTGTAAGTAATTTTACCGTCCTTAGAAATTGGCTGAAATGGAAGAAAGTAAAGAAAGATCGTATTCTACAGCAGATAAGAAAGTGTCCATAAAGGATCTGGCATTCAAATATAGGAACTTCATTGAAAATAATAAATTGGACGTAGTGTTGGTTTCAGTGAAGAAATGAAATTGCAAGAAATCACGAATAAGTTCAGTCCGAATTCCCAACATACAAAGGTATGTGCAATTAGAAACCATGTAAGTGTAAATGTAATACCTGGACTGTGTCTAAATATTACAGTGGTAGGCCTAGGTAATCGCAGATATTCCCAGAATGTGATAGTAGGCTACTTCTAAATTACGTAAGGGGACTTGTATTTGAAATAATAGAAAATGCCTTAAAATTTGCTTATAACTTACTCTTTCCTGTTATAGTTTGGACCCTACAAGGTTATAATTAATATGATAATTTCACTACACTTAACACTATTTTAAATTCTCAAAACTTTTGCTGCCCCAAAATTTTCTTTGGTATATACAGCTAAACTATTCATATTCCACCTGGTTTTTGAGTTCCTAATGTTTATTTCCTCTCTTCTGGGCGCTCTTCTTTTGATGTTAGCTTCCTATGCTGCCTTCTGGATTGCCTTTTCTGATTTGAAAACCCTTCTTTGGTCAACTGCAATCAAAGCAGTTTTCATAATTTTCTCCACTTTGAGTCTTGAAGCAGTTACTCCGTTAAAACAGATAACACCATCAACTATACCTATATTCAATGTTTCTACACCCACTATGACAGTTTTGGGTACCCATTTCCACATGCAACTATTGACATTCTCGTTCTGGTTCTCTGTTCTTTCATCTAACACTTCTCTAATAAATTCTTATTGTTGAAATCCCTGTATATTGGGTTCATAGGTTCTACTTCATTGTATGGAAGGTGGTGTTTATGTTGGTATTTTTTTACTTTTGCCATTGCCTTTGGATTCCAACACCATCAGTCAGTGCCAGGTGAACAGAGTTGGTGAACTGGATGGTCATCAGTGGATCCTTTATTAAAAAAACTGCTTTCTTCACCTACCTTCAATATTCTCGGTTTCTTTTCCTAGTCATACTGCTGCTGCTGCTGCTGCTGCTGCTGCTGCTGCTGCTGCTGCTACTACCCAGTTGCCTTCGCATCTGAAAGTTTCTGCCTCTTCAGGTCTCTTTAGTTTTCTCAAGCATGTGCCAATTATATTTGCATACGTCCAACACACACTCCTTTTCAATCTTGATATCGCTATAAGGTTAAGAATCACAGACTTTCTTAAAACCTTTGGAGTCCCCACCACCTAACTACTCAGTGTACTTTACCCACACTTTTCTTATGCAGTTGGCAGCAGTGCTATTCTACTCACTTCTACTTACCTCAGCACTACTAGTGGAAACCTACGTATTAAACGAAGGGCAGTCACTTCGCGTGCGCCACAGTGTTGCCTCGTGTTACTAACGTGGCGGAGCAGACTCTACAGCTTTGCCCTCAACATCTATAACTTCTCATTTTCTAATGATGTGGCAGTCAGAACATTATTTAGTGAGATATGCCCTGTTGCATCTAATGCTTCACTGAGGCACACATATTTTCTTAATTTAACTAGGCTGTTTCCTAAACAGCATTTTTTATAGTCACTTCATCAAACTCTGTAATAAAACATTGTACATATCCATGGGTGCCCACAAGGCACCTACCTTCAAGATTGTTGGTTCCTTTTCCTAGCCAAACACTACTACTACTACTACTACTACTACTACTACTACTACTACTACTACTACTACTACTACTACTACTACTACTACTACTACTACTACTACTACTACTATTACTACTACTGCCCCCCCCCTGGAGTTCTAAAGAGGTTGATGTTCAGTTGTTTAATATCATACCAGATTATTTCATAAATTGAAGTTACACCTGTTATAACCAGACATTTCTGTAAACAATTTAATGTTGCTGATGTTATATTGGTTTTTATATTTAAGAAAATTTTATAATAATGCCATACATTAGGGTACAAGAGGGAATCAAATATAAACAGGATTTTATTTTTTATTTAAATTAATATATTGACAAACACAAGGCAATTACAATTTATTTTTCCATATAGTTTCCTGCTTTGGAAATGCATTTGTCCCAGCGTATGGGCAGCTTTTTGATGCTCTCATCGTAAACAGAACAGGGGTGTCACCAGCCAGTTGTGCATGAAGTCTTCCACACTCTCATCATCTACAAATTGTTGCCCTCTCGGAGCTTCTTTAAGTGGTCTGAACAGATGGAAATCAAAGGGTGATGAGTAAGGAGGATGATCATGTGTAGTACAGTGCATGTCCTGTAGGTTGGAGACAGTTAGAGCTACAGTATGGGGCTGCTCATTGTCGTGAAGGAGGATGACCTGTCGAATCAGTTGGTCTCGTCTTTTACGGTGATGTGCAACCCTCGCCTTGTTCAACAGCTCGCAGTAGAAATCAGCATTGTTTGTGTGTCGCTCATGGAAAAACTCAATCGGCAAAATGCCTTGCCGATTGAAAAACGGATGCAAGAACATTGCCAGCTGACAGTCGAGTCATGGCTTTCAGTGGTCTTGCCTCCGCTTTCCTCCGCCGCTCCGTACTGGTTTGTTTGGATTCGGGAGTGTAGTGGTGGGCCCATGTTTCATCGCATGTGACGATCTGACTCAAAAATGCATCACCTTCCTCAAACCTTGCTATAAGCCTCTGACAGACCTCCAAACATCTCAACTTCAGATTTTCGGTCAAAATGCGAGGGACCCATCTGGAACACACTTTATGGAACTGTAGGTCGTTAGTGATGATTGCTTGACAGCTCCCATAACTGATTCCGACTTGTTCTGCAATTTCTGATACTCTCGCCCATCGATCGCCGTCAATGTATTTAACCGCACAAATGTTTTCGTCTGTAATGCTGGTCAGAGGACGTCGATCGTGTTGCTGATTTTCCACACGTTCTCGCCCTTCTTTGAACTTTTTATGCCAGGCAAACATTCGCGTCCTTGACAATGTTTGATCACCGAACTGTACAGTCAACTCTCCCCACTCCTAACTGTCCCACCTAAGCATAGCAGAAGCGCGGGGCCAGTCCTACCAACTGTTGATGTTCAGGTACAAAATTCCCGTTTATATTTGATTGACCTTCGTACTAATGGAAACATTGCTTCAATTTCCAATATGGTTACGCCTACCCTAGTTGTAGGTATATTTCCATTACACTAATCATCATCATCGTGAGTGGTGACTACCTACTTTTGCCACCCCTTGTACGGTACTGGTACCTTAGGAATTTGCCCTCAGCAGCGACCATAAGGGAAAGCACATTCTGGAGATATTTTTAGACATATCCACGCCTCTAATGAAGCTCAACCCCTAAACCAAAGTCGTGTTTGCTAACTGGTAAGACATTAGTCCCGTAAGGTCGTGCTTACAAAGCGGATGATTTATTATGCTCTCACCTAATTTTACATCGTTTCATCTTACCGCAATCTTTGTTCGCGCTGCGAAATGCTGTATATTATTTTTAAGGCGTGAAATAATACGGTAGCTAATTTCTTGCGAACAAAGTGACTATTGCTATAATAGAACAGCAGCCTGCCATTGTTGTACAGAAGGTTCTTAACTTGGATTGATTCTGCGATGTTTGTGTTATCAAAGTGGCTATTATAGTCAGAAGTGATTTAGCAATTATTATCTATTTAACTTAGTGGTTATAAATTATTGCTAATAAAATGAAACAATTTAGCTACTTTTATGCATTAGGAATGGATATAAGAAAGTTTTTCAAAAAGGCTAAACTTAGTAAATTAACCCTCGAAGTGGTGGTCATTTATCCTGTAGTGGCAGCGATATTTTACCAGTGTTGCAGACTCTTAGTATAAATTGTGTTAAAAATCGTTGACATGTTATAGATACATAAACAGCACACTCTTTTGTCCTCAAAAGTACAAGGAATAAGATGATGATGATACTAAAGCTGTTATTTATCATCCAAAAAGTGTAAGACCAAAAATATATTTGTTTATATTATTTATTTTTGCAAAAGTTTTGCTATATTTATATTTAGGTAAATTTTAAAAAATGACTTATACAAAAGGAGCACCAGTTTATAGTAAATAGTTCTGTACCGGTATATAGTTTATAATACTGTTCTTAGCTGGAAAAGATATACAACACTGTATACAACAATTGTATGCTACTACTTGTACATTTCACTCGGTCACTTGGGTGGGCCTTTCTTTTTACTCCACAATTGTCAGGCCTCCAGAAGTGCACTAGTTTATGATAACACCCCTGGTGAATACCACCATTACATCCTGGATGCTAGAATGTAGACTTCTTCTTTTCTTGCAAGCACATAATACATAGGCGATTGTTATTCTGTGGCAATTTTTCGAGAACATGAGAGGGGCCTCCTGCATGACCTGTTGGCCTCACAACTGGAATTGGGAACTGTTATTTAGCAATCCCCTAACTATACTGACCATGAAGTCTCGTCTTGCTAAAGGCTTCTCAGTGTTCTTTATGTACAGGATGTATGCGTCAAATGATGTCATATCTAGAAGATTTGAAAAAATTTGCTTCCAGTACCTTTGGTCCGTCTGGAACAAGTGCATGGTAAATGCACTTATCTTTATTATCTACACCTCCCATGAAGATATTGTACTTATGAGTCAGTAGTGGTTTCAGCCCTTCATTTCCCTTTCGACCTTACAACATTGTCCTTAGCGTGACATCCAGTTGTGAGGCAATAAACTGGTTTCCGTCTTTTCTTCTCTTTATAAGCAACCCGTAGAACGTCACCTTGCCTAAAGTAAACGGTTTTCCTAGGTTCAAATTTCGGAACATCATCTTCCACATTTTCTTCATCTTCACTATCAGACATGTTACAGTTTGATGGCACATATCCCTTTCAAGTAGTTTGTTAGCCAAGGGGAGTTTTGTATACCAGTTATCCGTGAATAAATGGTACCCTTTGTTTAATAAGTAGGTTCTTTCTAGCAAAGCCAAGATGACCTGTTGGGTAAATGTATCATTTCCATCGGATAGGAATCTTTCCCACTATAAAGTTCCACATGCAGAACATACGAGGTTCTACTGTCACACACTCCAGATTTTTTTTATGCCGAACCAAGCATGTCTTTTATTTGGCATGTATTGTATAAACGCATTGGTTCTTCATGCCTATCATTGATTTCACAATTAAGTATTTATTTTCCACCTAGTCGATACAATGATTGCTTAAGGCAATTTTTAATGGTCAAAAGTGGTACATGTTTCGTATATTATCAACATCTTCAGCCACATAACACTGTTTACATGAAAAATGTATAAAATTGACAAAGTAATGCTTTAGAGGAAGTGTCCTTAAAATTAACATAAGATTGACAAGATTAAAACAAACAAATAACTCAAGAGAAAATATATAAATTATTTCTACAATAGAAAGCAGTCGTCAAGGAAACACTTGTACAATATTCCATAGAGAAATTGTCCTAATAAATATTCTTTTCTTAATAATTCATGAAAAAAGATCAATTTATAAATTAAAAATTATACAATTTATAAGTAATTATCGAAATGAAGAAATCCTGATATCACAGTGCGGCTCTTATTATTAATGTAGATGAAGATATAACTAATTCCTAGTTGTCAAATCTTATTAAGCCTGCTTTCCTTTGGAACAGTAACTCCTGTCATTCTTTCACAGTTTTGCGCCGGGTGTAATATTGATGATGCGTTCTTCCTTGCTCTTGCACCTGAGGAGGTGGAGGAGCGGGGGATATAGGTGTGTCAAGAACTTCCTTGCTGTCACCTATAGCTTCAACTGAGGAGGAATAAGTTGTAGGGCTATCTGTAGGAGGAGAAATTCCAATTCTTTTTTCGTGATCCTTCTCTATCTATTGAAGTGCGATACGGACCATGAAGCTGATTTTATGTAATATCATTGATTTGTCGATGCATATTTCCTGAGTTGGTATGAAATGCCTCTTGAATGATTGCCGCTTAGGAATATGATGTCCTGAGTTCAAATTATCATTGATGATATAAACTGAAATCTCCTTAGTGACATGGTCTCTGCATAAAAGGGTATTCTTTCAAATGGATCCGTGTTGCAATAATGTGTAATATTGTTGCGAAATGTCAAGTCCATATTGATAATTATTGCTATCAATTTCTTTATCTCAGGTATAGTGACATCTACCCACACGCGTATTCTGCTGTGTCTCGGTACTTCACCAGAGCAATGTTTTGTGGCAGTTTTTCCACTAGCATAAATATTTGTCTGGCTTACAATCAAGTTCCACACAGCTGGAGTAAAAAACAAATAAAAGTAATCTATAGGGTGTGAATTTCTTTGTGAACAGTTCTTTATACCTACACTTGCTTCTCTCACCTTGAATTCGGGGTTCTTTGGAGGTTCAGGGAGATAAACTCTGACCCAAACTGGAGACACATTAGAAGGAGCAGGAGAAGAACTTCTACTTGCACTTGCTGAACTTATATGACCTAGGCCTACTGTTAGAACAACATCTTCCACATTTTCTTCATCTTCACTATCAGACATGTTACAGTTTGATGGTACATATTCTTCACCACTTCCTGATGAAAAATCTTCCAACTGCACCTCACTGTCCTCGTCAATTTCAAAATCTGATCCCTCACCATCACTGAATTCAGCCTCGAGAATTTCTCGAATATCACTGGAATGATCCAGAAAATTATCTGCCATAATAAGGGTATTTACACATACATCAACCGGAAACTCTACATAGATCAATTATGACAATATTTAGAGGCACAAACGCAACACGGAACATTACTCCTGACAACGTCAACAAGATATCTAATTACTAACATGAAATTTATCTCGCTAGCCAGCAATTCATTCCGCCAGAAGAGGAAGGAAATGATTCAGTATTGCTGACATGAGTGCATATCAACACTTCAGATTGATATCAGAAGGAAAACTAGCGTGACTAAATATAGCTGGCTCAGCTGAGACATACGTGTGGCCGGCCACTGAGTATGTAGCAGCTAGCACAAGACAGTGGAATTATGATGCTACTTTGGCAACCATTTACACTAGATTAGTGCAACATGCTATTATACAAACTATTTCATGATTATGACCGAACATTTCTCCTTCGATTGATTTGTAATTAGCATATTTTGATAAATAATAATTTGATTATCAAAATAAAATAAAGAGCATGTCAAAACGCCTGGTATCAGGCGTTGCCGCTGGGTAGACACATAAAACGCCTGATATCAGGCGTTTGCCACTTGGAGGGTTAAGTGAAGGGGCTGGAAGTTCTGAGGAAATTAGTGCGTCAAGTGACAGTGTTGAACATAATAAAGAGTGCTGTGTTCGCGAACTGGGATCTTCACGAGATATGGAACAATTCTATGATAAAGTAGAACTTCAAGGGGGTGTTAATGAAGTGTTTCTGAAAGATGAAAGTGAGAGAAAGACATTGGCATGTTCTTAATGCAGGAAAAAATATATGACACTCTTAAGTATGAATTATTGTTAAAACCATGGGTTCCACAAGTAACCTACAATTTTGAAGGTGATTTTCGAGCTGAAACCAGTTGCGCTTTCAGACACCAGTGGTTGAAGGATTATTCTACATGGCTGTGCTCTTCTTGGAACTGAAGGGTGCTTTATGCCGAACGCGTGTTTAGCCGAACGTTAAAAGGATTCTTCAAAGATCATTCATTACAAAACCTTTAACAAAATATAAGGACTTCAATGCCAGCGCCAAAGACCATATAAAATCAACTTGGCATAGAGAATCATCAGAAAAGGTGAAAAACTTTTTGGATATCTATGAAGGAAGGCAACTCACGGTAGCTGATGAAATCATCAATCGTCTCCACCATCAGATTGAACAAACTAGAAAGAAGCCTGAATCAGTTTTGTCAGCTATTATTTTCTGTGGCAGCCATGATATTTCACTTCGAGGGAAAACGTCAGACAGCGGAATTTTCCATGATTTGTCGGAATTCCGCCTGGAGATGCTCTACTACAAGAACACCTCTCGAATTCTGCAAAAAATGCTGAACATTCTCATTGAATTCAAAATGAAATGATAAGATTTTGCGAACATGAATTACGAGAGATATTGGTTACGGAAGAAAATTCATGCAATGTCTTCTCTGTTCTTGCTATGTGGTCAAGGATATGACAGTTTTGCTACTATGGCAGGACGTGAAGGTGGAGTTGCAAAATTAATACAAGATAGGTACCAAAAGGCTATTTTCTGTCACTGTGCTAGTCATAAACTTAACTTGGTAATAAACAACCACAATAAACTTCCTGTGGTGAATAATGCAGCAGGTACCATCAAGGAAATAATTAACTTTTTCCTTGAAAGTCCACTCCGAAGGAACCAGATCTGCAGCTTACCTCTTTTCTGTGAAAGATGATGGTCCTCCATGTACAAAAGCATCACCACAGTTCAACCTAAGCCACTGACGAGTGCAGACGTGCGGAGTGGGAGAAGGGAGTGCAGGTGCTGAGTGCAGGAAGGCAGTGAGGAGTTTGCTGGCAATGATTGGTGTGGAGCAATACAGAGCGACCATAGGATGATGGCAGGGAAGAAAAAAGAAAGAAGAAGTGAAACCAGGAGGGCGTAATAAGGAAATGGAAACGAAAGGAAAATTAATGCTAGCAGCGGCGGTGATAATAGTATTGCTATGGATTGGGGGGGTCGAGCTGAACCCAGGTCCGACTTCAAGTGGAAATATGAGCCGGGAAGACATGGAAGCAGTTAGAAGAATTGTAAAAGAGTTGGTCTCAGAAGTCTGCCCCTCTGAGCAACTCAAAAATATGATTCAAGAGCAAACGAGGGAATTTGAAAAAATGAAGTCATGGTTCAGAGAAAGGGCAGGCGACACAACATTGCAAGTGAGAAAAAATACTCAAGAAGTTGCAGCATTAAGGGAGAGAATAGGTCGCTTAGAAGAGGAGACGCTGAAACTGAAAGCAGAAGTGGAAGCCAACACACTAAATCGAAGGAAGAAATGCCTGTTTATATATGGTGTGCCTGAGGAGAAGAGTGAGGACTAAGTGCTTACAATTGATAAAGTAGTGGACCTAATTCAGGGGAAAATGAAAGTTAATTTTAGTCAAGTAGATATAGACGATGTGCAGAGAGTGGTAAGAATTAGAGGCAACAGGCCTATCAAGGTACAATTTTTTTCTATGTTGATGGCGGATATTGGTTGGAAATGCGGGTAATACGCAGAGGGGAAAAATATGGATTAAGAGGGACGTAGGAGCTGAAGCGATCAGGAATGAAAAAATTTTGAAAAAAACATATGATACGTGCTAGACTACAAGGGTTGAGAGCAATTATCAGAGGACAAGATCTAGTGGTGTCAAGCAGCAACTGGAGCAGAAGCTGGTCTGTGAATAGATTGATAGACCTAGAAACGAAGAGAAAACAAGATGGAGAAAAAGAGAGAAGTGTAGTGAATAGTGGTGGTGATAGGCAAGTGAAAGATAGTGATATAGGAGATCATATTGAAACGAGTGCCGGAGAAGACAGACATTATGAAAAGGCAAGTCCAGGAACCAGTGCGAACAAGGGAAACAGTGAGTTGCGTGATCTTAACGTGGAATTGAGTCTGGAGGAAAGAAGTAGAAGGCAACAAAGTTTCGATGAGTTTTGGTCTGACAGTGAGAAAAGGAAAATGTGGGCCAGAGAATTAGGTAGAGAAATAAGAGGAGAGTCCGGTGGGGAGGGTTGTTTAAGACCAACTGGGAGTGAATATATTGTGCATAGTGAGAAAGTTAATAAGAGTGAGGAAGTCAATAAAAATAAGGTTCTACATAAAGAGAGAAGTAGGAGCTTAAAAGATTTATGGGGGAAGATAGATAAAAGAGAAGACGGTATAGTAACTAGGAGTCAAAAACTAAGTAAAGCTAGCAAGTAATTTAGGGCTAGTGTTTTGTTTGGATTGCTGTTCTTGATGGTAAGATGGTTTTTGATGGTTTGTTATGATGGGTAGTAGGATGAGTGTGATGGTGGTATGTGTTGGTATAGAAGGTATAGTGAATTAACAGAATAAGTTGTAATTGGTATGTAGTAATGTAATTTGGGTGTTTGTAAATTTTGGTTTGGTGGACGTGATGGCAAATCTAATATGGAAGATGGCTTGGTATTTAAATTGATTAAGCATGGTTGAATATAAGTGTGTTTATTTATTGCTGAAATTTGGAGATGGAGAGGTGGTATATGAGGTGGAGCTGAAGTTGTAATTGGTGTGTTTGTATAGTGAACTTGATGGTGATGGTGGTATGTGTTGGTATAATAGGTATAGGGTAATTATGGAGTAAGTTGTGTTATATAGCAAGACAATTTAGAGTTGATTGGGAATGTTAAGTGTTTTTCGGTTGGTAATTTATTGCTGAAGTTGTAATTGGTGTGTCTGTATAGTGAACTGGATTGTTATGGTGGTATGTGTTGGTATAATAGGTATACTGTAGGTAGAGGCATGGTTTTTCGCATTAACGATAAACGCGACAAAAAATATTTTGAAGCAATTTTGCGATATCTTTATGAATCATATGTTTCTGGTTAAGAAAATATGGATATTATGTTTGCGAATTAAAGCGAATTAAATCCATAAGGCCATTTTAAAGCGAAATTCAATTATTTCGCGATAAGCGCGATATTACAGCGGAAGGTTTTCTAAGACCACTTTCTGATAAAGATTTTTCTTTTTCTATTGGTTAGGATCTGGAGACCTTCCCACAGCCAACCAACTAAGGAAACAATACGTCCCCGGTTGCTCAAACGAAATACTAGCAGACATCGAACAGTCTTTGGAAGGGAAAAAACGGACTTAGGTCTTATCTGCGACTCTTCAGGCCGCTGTGTGCTCGCAGTCTTGATCAAAACTCAAGATCCAGTATCTGAACAGGAAATATTTTTGTTAGAATGTGCGTTTCTAGAAGCTGCGAACAGCAGAACGTGTTCTCAAGCAATCCTGGATCTTTTACATAATTTTGAAATTAACCATGAGAATGTAAAGTATGTGATAACTGATTCCTCCCAGTATATGTTAAAATGTGAACTGCTTAAGGGAATTATGGGAGAACATTTAATTCACATCACTTGCTGGGCTCATAAATCCAGTTTGTTCGGTGATGTCCTTCAAAAGAGTTTGAATGAACTTAATGCCATTGTGTCAAAAACAAAGAACTGTTTTCATATGTCACGGAAAATCAAACAAACGTTTCGTATATACCTAGACGAAAACTTCCCAGATATGTCATTTTCATTGTATCCCGAGCCTGTGTTGAGTAGATGGGGAAGTTGGTTTAAAGCTGCCTCTTACATACATGCAAATGTAGATATCCTACACTCATTTTTCAAACAGCTGTCACTGAAACCTGTACCAGTGGTAAACTAGTTGGCAGAAATGGAAGATGGCAGATTTTGCAATCTGGTAAAATCCCAAGCAGCATTTGTTTTTGAAAATTGCAAGCTTATTGCAGACGTCGTTTTGGAATTAGAAGGGTCTAATCATCCATTCTCTCGCTTGCTTGTTTCGAAAATAACATAACTGAAAGATAGAATGAATGCAATTGCTTCTGGCCATGTTTGTGAACTAGTTAGTAAGATTATTGAAGGGTTTAGTGAATCGTTAAAAAATGAAGCAACTCTTCTCTTACAAGATGTTAGTGTCTTAGTTGTAACGAAAATTAAGAAGCACATGTCCCCAAGTGATGCTAACATTTTATTTGGACTTTTGAATTGAATTATTTGTTTCATCCAACAAATGTAATTCAATCAAACTATGTTTTGTCACTGAGTGAGAAAGTACAAAAATTGTCTGTGTTTCAGATGTTGAAGCAGTCTGATATTGTTGCTGGGTACCTTGCTTTTAAAGATATTCTGTGAAAACAAATTGAAGAAAATCCCGTTCAATAAGTTGAAGTGATTTAGTCACTGCTATCAGTGAAATAAATGCACCTGAAATTTGCAAATTATGTTTTAAAGTCTATTTGGGTTCCCTGTACATCCGTTGATGCAGAGCGATTTTTTTCGAAGTACAGTTTGATTATCAATGACCGGAGATGACTAATGAAAGAGAGCTCCATTGTAACATGTGCTATGTAATTTTTTTTCACAAAGTAAGGAATGGATAGGATGGCTCAATGATACTGTAATGTAAGTGCTATGTAATCATAATCAGGAATAAACTGAAATAGTACTGGATACTTACTAGTAATTCATACATCTACCATTCATATAAATAATTCAGAACCACAATAATGAAACCTTTAATGATTAATTTTAGAATTTTATTAAAGCGAAATTAAAGCGATACGGCAATATCTATTTCGCAAAATAATGTGAAAATTAGTATCCTTCTCTCGAAATCGTTCAAAAATTAATGCGAAAAAATCATGCCTCTAGGTATAGGGTAATAATGGAGTAAGTTGTAAGTGGTATATAGTAAGATAATTAGAGTTGATTGGGGTTGTTAAGTGTGCAGAGTTGGATGGAGTTTTCGGTAGGTAATGAAGTGTGTTTATTTATTGCTGAAATGTGGAGATGGAGAAGTGGTAGTATATGTAATGGTAGAATGTAAGTGTTGAGAGGGATGAGAATTTAGAATTGGTGTTTGTTTGTAAACTTTGGTTTGGTAGACGTGATGGCAATTTCATGTGGAGTATGGCTTGGTATTTAAATTGATTAAGCATGGCTGAATATGATGAGCAGGAACACATAAGCAGTACAAGGATAAAGTTGCAACGTGAGCAGAATACGTAATGGCAGAATGTAACGTAAGTCTGGACTCAGCAACCTAGAGTGGGTCAAGTAAAAAAAGGTAAGAGGAATGGAATGTGCAAGGGTTTGCGTGTCTAGTCAAGAGAGGCATGAAGATCTTTGACATTCTCAATACTGCTTATTTTATTTCAATTTTATTATGTCTTTTAATTATATTTTATTTAAACTGCACATTCTGGAAAGACAACAGGAATATTCAGGGGAGACGTTGGACGTGGCACGAAAGGGCCGAGGATGACTGCCGTGGTGACCCTCACTTTGGGGGTTACGTTTCCGGAGTATCTGAGGAATTTCATGGCATGTCCATGCAGTACGTTTGATTATTATTTTGTTTGCTCATTTTTTTTACTGCGTGTTTTATTTTTATTTTATTTTTTCTGTACAGTATATGGAGTTTGAAAGAGTGAATTTTGGCATAGGCTGGACATTGTTATTTTTCTCATTTAACGGATCAAATGGGTATTGTTACTGTTGTTAGAGAAAAATAATAAAGTAAAGTATACGAAAGCATCAGGCTCTTTTCAGAAAACTTTTCCAGTAGAATGAAGGCTCTCGAAAATGTTTCTAACTGCCGAAGTTTCATTTCCAACAACGTGCACATAACATTCACTGTTCAACGTTGAACTCAGCCTTTATTGTTGCAATGCATGTAATGGCAAAATACAGTGGAATTTTAGAACCTGTAACAAACTCCCTTTAAACGGAAGGACTGGAGCTCTTCAAAGTTAGAGAACATATCTTGTTACTTCTGGACCTTTTCAAAAAGCAACGATCAGACTCAATCACCCACTTTCAAAGAATAATGGTAGATGCTGAGGATACAGATTCTAATACTGGATTTGAAATAATGCTCCCTCACCTCGCTGTCAAGCAGCGTCACAGGGTGAACCACAGTGAAAGTAGGGCTGAGGACTATTACAGAGTTTCAACGCGTTCCGGAGAACAAAACAAGACCATACTGATCCTGTATTCTCTCCATTCTTGTGTTATGAAAACATTAAGAAAGGAAGATTTTTTGGATTCCATGAAAGTTTTCTAATATCTACAAAATAGACAGGTTAATACGTTCGCTGCCACCATTTTCTAAAATATCTCTCTCAGGAGCATTTTTGGCAGTATCTGTCAATCCTAAAAAATGGCACTAAATTTTATAAAAAAATTGTCCATAGAGTTAAAAAAAGTAAATATTACGCATTTAAAACTATATTTTTTGACGCTTTAAAGCGTCAGTGGCACTTCAGGCCATGTTTAGGTTGAGAGTGCCATCTGATGCTTTAAAGTGTCAATTATACTTTTTTGTACTAATTATTTGTATAACAATGCACAGTGTGATGGATCAGAGAGCACATTATTGTAAATAAACACCTGTTTGTTTTAAATTGTGACAAAATCCAGTTTTATTGTTAATTGTTAAACAAATAATATAAATAATAGAAGTACATGTTGGTTATTTGTAAAGCAAATAACAAAAACGAAAAAAGAAATACATGCTAATTATGTCCACATAATGTTCATGAATGGCATAAGTGCTGAGAGCTTTGATTGTACATCTATTTATGACAGATGACTCTGCACTGTAGACAGTATCCTGTTTGACCTGGACATGTCGGGTATTTGTAAATTGTGTCTGTTCCCTTCTTGAGCACAGTGTGTACATCTTTTCCTCATAATCTGTTTCTCCCATGATGTTGGTTCATGCTTTACGAGAACGTGCTGCTGTGGCACATCACATGATGGGCAGTTCTTTAAACTCATTGAAGGTAACAGATGCTTGATGACGTTCAGTCTGAAATAATAAAGTGGCAGAGTACTTATTGGACGAGTAATGTGAATTCAGTAGTATTATTTCAACAAAGTGTATGAAAAGTTTCTTAGGCCAACGAACTGTTTTCCTTTGGGATGGATAATAGGATAACATCTGATCTTGTTTATCCACTCCTGGCATGAATTTGTTGTAACTAACAACTGGCAAAGGCTTTTTTAAATTGTTTCTTTCCGTCTGTTTTCCACTTCCACAAGTCTATTCTCATACTCCGTTGAGATGTAACTTACATCTCGTTTGTCTTTCCACTTGCCTATCGTAACTCCGTTAGCATATCTAGCAATTGTCTCCCATTTTATCAGTTTTGCAATTTTCACTTCCTTAGGTGAATTTCTTCTATCCAAACTCAGCATTCCCGTGCAGTGTGTTCCTTCATCCAAGAGTTTCTTAGCCACAACAAAACTGTTGTAATAGTTGTCCATAAAAATGTGTTGACTAACATTTAATTTATCTGCTAATAAATGGATAACTACCTTCTGTGCAAGTCCTTTACCACTACAGCCATCTAACAAATCAGTATATATCGCAACTTTCTGGGTGAATCCTTTCAGTTGTTGTCAGCATGTAAAATTTCATTCCATGTTTATGCCGCTTGTTCTGGATGTATTGACGAAATGACAAACGACCACACCAAAGAACCAAGCTTTCATCTATGATAGTTCACGATCTGGATAGTACACTTCTGACATCCTGTTGTTGAAATATGTGATCACTGGTCTTATTTTATATTTTATTTTATTTTGGTTTCGGTTCACCTTCACCAGGATTTCTTGAAAAATATACAATATGCAATATCAGAAGAAACCTATTGCGACTCATACTTGCTGAAATGCCTTTATTATGGAATAAAAAAATCTTTCTTCCAACAATCCTGTAACCTATTCATTTTCATGTTACCCATATGGAGAAACACACCAAAAATACCAGTAGCACTTCTAAAGTTACGTCTTTCCACTGACAGATTTGTGATTTTTCTTTAGTTTCTGTACCCAGAAACATTATGGCATTTTAATTACCCAATAGTTTGGTCTACAACTTCTTGGAGAAATAAATCTTCCAATAAAAGACGGAAGTAGTCAATGGGTTGGTTACCATCCGGGCAAATAAGAAGGCTTTCCTTCTTGGTAAGCAGAAACAAGTCATTCCTATTGGATCACTTACCCAATTAATTTCCTCTTCATTTGCGGATGTTGATTGCACATTTTCATGAACAGTGTCGTCTTCATTGTGCGCACTGTTGTCACTTTCACTATCAGAATTCCTCCACTCATCGTCCTCACTGCCCGACAATATATTCGCTCTCAGAAAACTCAACATTTTAATTAAATCTTCATTAGTATAAGATTGTCTCTCATACTACTTCTTAAGATGAGACGGACTGGGCTCTGACCTGTTCTCCTCCATTTTGAAGCAATACTGATTGTCACCTAATTGCTCAACAATGGAACAGCGCGGAAATTGTTCTAAAGGTAACCTTGCTGCAGTGCCGGCATAACCATAAGCATCAGTCGTCAAGCCGGTGTGTTTCTATGTAGCTTTAGAAACACAGGCTTTACAGCAGCAGCAGCATTGCTGCATATATCACCTTGACAGTGGTAGTGAAAATGTTAATGATGGACACAGAATTGTGGTATGACGTTTGGCAAACCAAGGACTGTATGCCAGATATGAATTTCCTGGAACTTTTAAAAGAAAGTAAGGACTTTTACCCAAGCGTAGGTGTTGTTTTAGAAATTTGTATTTCCCTTCCTGCGACAACGTGCACAGTGAAGAGGAGTTTCAGCACACTTCGTAGGGTGAAATCTTGGCTTAGATCACCAATGACAAATGATCGACTTAGTGGGCTTTGCATGCTGTCTTTGCACCGTGAAAGAGTAGCAGAGGACAAACAGAAGTTTATTAAAAACACTCTCACATGATTTTCAAGAGAAGCTGCAAGAAGAGTGCAACTTCTCTTACCTGATTCTGATGTTTGACATATTATGTAATTTTTTTCATTTAAACAATGTTTGGCAGGTTTAAGCATGGTTTACATCCATTTATATAAAAATAATGGATAATATTTGTCAAGTGATAGATATGTTTTGATTTAATGAATGGGTGTGCTGAAATCGTATTATAAAACTAAGCCTTCATATTCGTAACGCTACTAAATCAGTAGAGTTTTTTTGATTCGTGCTTTTTTTCTTCTCATTTAAAGTAGACAGAACATTTGCCTAGCCAGTGCTTTTTACCACTGCTGTGAAAACTGTGAGGGAAATAAAATGAACATTACAAAGTTCACCACTTCGTACATGGGTTTCATTATTCTAACAAGAGCACTGCAAAATATTAATGATTTGCTGTGAAGAAGAGGAAAAATGTAGTGATTCACTGTAACGGTGAGTACAAAACTAGATTTTTAAAAACATTTGGAAACATTAGTTTTACAAAACTGACAAATTATTCCATTTTGTGTGTTATTCGAATAATGAGCCAGGTTGTGTTAGGGATATTGCTACAGTTTAATTTAACATAGTGACTTGTGGTATCTCAGAATATATCCACTTGTTTAGAAAATTGGCCAACTGGGTTAACATTACCATTTTAATGAACTGCTTGATTTCTAATTTTTGGAAATATGACATGATCATTATATCACTTGTAACCATTTTAAGAACTGAACATTTTGACTATGAATCACAGAGAAGGAAAAAGAACTCTTTGTGGTCAAAACCTCTCAACTAAAGGCTAAATATCAATCCATTCTGGCCATAAATTAGCCAACGATTTCAGAGCAGCAAAGTGCTGCATTTAATGAAGCAAGTAAGAAATGCAATGAAAATGGGGAGGGGGTTGGAGGTGGTTGTATATCATCGTCATCTAGGTATGTAATGAAACAAATAATATAGCTCCTTTATAGCAAGAAAGTTGATGTGGAAAAGTGGTAATGTGCCGTGCCCCCTCCCCATCGAAAAGATCCTGCGGGCGCCCATGTACATATCAAACCTAGGTGGTAGCGGCAAGTCGATGAGGGCACTGATACATCTCATAGCATAAGCTAACCTGATATTAGTGTTATAATAATATGAAGCCTACTCCCAGTCATATTGATTTCACAAATATCACAAAACTTGAAGCCTCAGCCTTCCTTCATTTAGCATTCTTCCAGTAATTCTTGCATGACATGCTTTTATCTATAAGATTAGCCAAGGCAGAAAGTTCCACAATGACACAGCCTGAAATATTCAGTGCATTATCCCCTCATTCACTTATTTCCAGAGGTCAAGCAAATTGGAAATTTATTGGAATTTTTAGAGTAATAACAGAATTGCATGAGTTTTAAAGTTATGAGCTCTTCATGTTTAGGCCTACACATTCAAAAAGAGGTCAGTTCAATATTACAGTAGAAATAAATACATGAGAAAGCGATTAAAATGCTACTACAAATTATCATGCTCATTTTCAGAAATTGTTACTAAGACACCTAATGTAGAGAACTGATATAATTGGGCCTACCATTAGGCCTACTCAAACACTGAATTATGCTGTAGGTCATTAAAGAAATAGCACAATTAACATGCTGCATGGCAATTTTATTGTAATATGAAAATAAATAATATTCTGTTTCTACTAATAAACTTTAATACACTACATTATATACATTTACAAAATTATACACAGAATCAGACAACAAATGTTACATGTGTGACCATACTACATGTAGTCAAATTCTTTTCATTTTAATCTGTTGTCTGATAATTCAGCAGAAAGACAATTTCATTTTTTGTTTTCAGTCTGCAAAATGAATGTGAACAAATGTATTTAATTGAAAATGAACAACAATCGTGTGAATTGCAATTATATTAATCTCAGTATTTGCACGTATGCCCTATTCAAAGCAAATTGATAATTATGTATTTATAAATTTAAATTAAGCTGGTGCATTTATGGCTTGTCTATGTCAGAGCAACAATCCAGTTAAACTGTGGCATGTAGTTAGAACAACAAACTAAATTTGCATAAACTCTTAACTAGTAATTTTTAATTGACTTATGTATGTACTGAAATATTATGTGTGGTACTCGAGTAGTAGTTTGAGGTGAGAGGTTTCATCTACTAGTCATCATTTTATAATGATCTATGATATAAAATGAATGCTTCATAATTCTTAAATTGTTTTTCTTCCAGAGGACAGCAGAGCAAGTTAGAAAATGCTGGGAAAACATGAAAGCAAAAAGCAAGTGGGAACTGGTCCAGGAAAAGAGGCAGAGGATGTCTACTGGTGGGGGCCCATTTCCAGGATCTAGCTAGATTGAAGATCTGATAATGGATGCCATCGACTCAGTAGACATTGAAATTGTATATACTATTGACAGTGACACACGGGCATTAGTGGCTAATAAAAGTAATAATGAATCATACATTCTTCTGAGCGATGGAAGTCTGGGAAGGAATGGTGAAGAAGAATTAAAAGAGCATGGAGAGGAGGAGGAGGAGGTTGAGAATTCTACAGAGATTAGTAAGATGATTTAAAATTCCACTTCTCATATTACATTGTTATGTCAATAATTTAAACATTTATGATTATGTTTCTGTCTTTGCAGGAGATCACAACAAGGCCACCCATAAAGCCAACAGAGATGAAAAAATATCTGTTATTGCAAGGGAGTCTGAAGAGAGATTCACAAGATGTGACCTACTACTTTTGCAAGAAAAAGAACTGCATACTTTAAAAATGAAAGAGGTGGCTGCAATACTAATGGCAGCTGAGATGGCTCTTGAAATGGAGCAAATAAAAGAAAAACATGAAATAGAAATGAAAATTTTGAAAAAGAAATTGTGTCAATAAAATGTTATTCATCATCATCACCATTTTCCTTTAATGTTTGTGATTGTGGTCCTGTTCAGTCTCTTTGTAATGTTGATACAAAATTTTCCCAGTTTTCTCTATGTTTTAGTCTTACTTCCCTTTTTGCTACTGCTATTTTATGATTGTAATTCAATTTATCCTCTATTTTACCAGAAAATGTTATGCATGTAATTTAATAATTTAATTAAAATGGCGTTGGTATAAATGCATCCCTGATTGCTTCCCTCTGGGTCTGTCTTCTGAGGCCATAACAGGTACTACTGTGTCTGGAATGTCAAAATTATTGCACATGTCATTTTCATAGTTATGCCAATATTGTGAAGCATAGCACAAGCAGCTACTACAAGAGTTGTTGACTTAGTTTGGCGTTCAGTTTTTTGGGGCAAGAGAATTTTCTTTTTCAGACACCAAATAAACATTCCACAATATTTCTGGTCTTTATATGGGCACAGTTGTACCTGATTTCAGTCTCATTTTATGTGTGAGGTACTGGTGTAAAAAGGTCTTGTTTCTGGGCATAACCACTGTCACCCAAAATAAATCCACTTAACCTCCTTTCCTCGAATGCAGTCAAGAAAGCACTGTTTTCAAAAATCCCGCTGTCATGTGCTGATCCAGGCCAACGAATTACAATATTCAATATTTCCATTTTTGGACCACACACAACTTGTACATTTAAAAACATCCATCCTTTCCGATTCCTATAAATTTCAGCAGTAGGATCTCCTGGATTCCTAACAGGAATGTGTGTGCAGTCAATACACCCCATAACATCAGGACAACCTGCTATTTCATAAAATCCATTTTGTTGTGGTTAATAGCTTCCTGAGTTGATGGAAATTTTACATCTCTTCCCAGATGTCGCAAAACATTCCGATATCTCAGCATAATTCTACTAACAGAAGGCTGGCTAATACAACGGAGATTTCCACATAGAATCTGAAGTAATAAAAATAATGTTGTGTTTTAATTACAAAATTGGCAGAGAGTACCTATGTATTCATATTTATAAAAAAATGTTTTTAGCTTATATCCATTATTTTACATCAACCATTAGTAACATATTAAATACCTCAATAGATGTAACTGGTTGCAGAGGAAGAAATTACACTGCAGTGGGGTGATGGTGATTATTGTTTTAAGAAGAAGTACAGTTAGGCAACCATCCTCTATTAACATTAATCAGAGGGGAAAATGGAGGAGATTCAGCACTTTGAAAAATGAAGATATCGGCCAAAAATGACAAGGGCCACGAAAGGCGTGAACAATCAGAGATTCCCTTGGCCTCACAAACCTAACACCGTCAGGATCAGAAAAGAACAAGAGTTGACCAAGATAGGTTGGATAGGATAGATGAAAGTGAGGAGCGTGGCATAAGTAAGTTGAAGCCATGCCAGGATACAGGTAAGGGTCCCATGGTCGCCAACCCACGCTCCCAAGTTAAGAGCCCGTAGGGTTCCCTTTAGTCGTCTCTTACGACAGGCATGGAATACCGTATGTGCTATTCTACCGTCCCCACACACAGCGAAATATACGTTACCACTATTTTCATTATGGAATGTGCGAGTAAAACTGAAATATGACTGAGAGGTTATGATTATCTATGTGTACTTCAAAACATGCACGGTAATAATAATTAGGGACCAAAACAGAAAAAATATTGTTAATTTCTCCTTACAGTTATTGTTCTTGAAACAATAATTTCCACCACCACCACCACCCGTACCACCTTACAGTTACTGAATTTTATTAGTAATAATATGTGGTACTTTCCTGCATACTGCCAGTTGCATAAAATCTTAGAGCAGTCAGTAATTTAATACGTACTGGCAATGGCAGTCCTCTGCTCTTATGACATCCAGCATGTTCTGGCATCATCAGCAGTATTATAATGTTATTTACACACACTTTAGAGAACCGGTATTGTCTTTTAAGTTCACAGTCTGTGAGAGTATCGAAAGGATTTTCACCATTTCTCACATATATCCATGGTACCGGCAAATTATCTTCATACACGTAATCCATGAATTCCTGGAAATCATCATCTTTGAAATCCATTTCAATCATACACTTAATTGTATTGTACTGAACAGATGTTATTTAGGCAAGCTGTAGCAAGAAAGTGAAGTGTAAGGTTTGTCTCCAGCTGTCTTGAATCTCACTAACTTCTGGTTGGGTTAACACTTAGTGTAAGTTAAGTTTGATCTCTGAAAAATGTAGTGGGTCTTTACCATTCCTTACCACCTTTAAAGGTACAAACCTGTTTTCACATTCTTTAACAATTGCTTTAAACCCATCCCAGAGTATGTTTACATTTTTATTTACCATTTTTTACCAATCTTAGTTACTTTTTAAAACTCCCTCATGCCTGTTTTATCACCCGTATGTTACTGCCTAATAGTCCTACTTTTAAGATCTTCCTTTCTATCACATTTATTTTTAACTACAACAAAAACAGCTTTGTGATCACTAATCCCATCTATTAATTCAGGTACTCTATACAGCTCATCTGGTTTTACCAGTACCACATCCAGAATTTTCTTCCCTCTAGTTGGTTCCATTACTTTCTGAATCAGCTGTCCTTCCCATATTAACTTATTTGCCATTTGTTGGTCATGCTTCCTGTCATTCACATTACCTTCCCAACTGACAATAAATTGAGATCACCCGCTACAATCGCATTCCTTTCCATATTGTTTCCCTAATAGCTGATTATCTTATGAAATAATTCTGAATCAGTGTCAGCACTACCTTTTCCAAAGACATCAAGTTGCCTATTATCATTAGAAATAAGCCTTACACCTAGAATTTTTCATAGCTTACAAATTATACTCACCAGCATGAATATTGCCCCTCCTACCTCTTACCATTCCTATCCTATTTGTACGATACGCACTCCAGTTCCGTGATAAAATTTCTGCATCCATTATATCATTTCTTAGCCATGATTCAACTCCTGTTACAATATCTGGTAAGTATATGTCTGTTAAATTACTTAATTCTATTCCTTTCTTTGCAGTACTAATACAGTTCAACACTAACATTTTTATGTCATCCCTACTTGACTTCCATATCCCTGTACCCCTATCACTGCTCCCTGGTTCAGATGACAAGATGCTTGTGTTCCTTTACTCTAGCAATAATACTGTTTATGGCAATTCCTGTTTGCACCTTCCTGGTAGAACAAATAAGCTTCGTCAGATAGTTAATGGAGTTGTTTGTAAGCTGTGGCTGAAGAGATGTGTGATTGGGCTGAAAATATATGTGCGACGTTGCGAATAGCATAATTTGTGTCACTTTGGTGAACTGGCACACTATATCAAAAGTAACTTGTCATTTATTTACAATGAGAGAATGGTTGCCCAGTTGTATTTCCTCTTAAAACAATAATTACGACCACCATTCATCTACATTCCATTTAGGATGTTTCGCTTCTGTATACTCTGATGAGCAGTTAAATTAGGATATGTGGCTGATAGCATGTAGCACCCACTTGTGCCCTGATGATGGCATTAACTCTCTTGGTGCCAGGCGGTAGTGAGAACACCCTCACTTTAAATTGCCAGAGCCGATCTGGTCGGCCTTTAACGATCCAGTCGGAAGTTGCCAGAGCCAATTACATCCGCCGCACAGTGGGTAATTTCTAGCATTCAGCCAGCCAAAAATGATATTTTCAACCCTTGTCTTTGGTGCGCATTTCCTGTTAGTCATGTTTATAAGACTCTTGGGTACAGTAATTAAGTACTGAAAAGTCGCGCTGTCTGATTATCTAATCTCACCGAAGGCCTAAAGTGGCTCTCCTCCGTTAGGGCATCATAATCTGGCGAGGAGAGCACGCAGTTATTATGTGAGGGCTCAGTAAAGACGTCAGAACTAAATATTTCTCTAGCTTGCAATGCGATTATATTAGATAAAGGTATGCATTTTATATAGCATGTAACATTTTCTGAAAATGGCTATATTGTTGTCCGGAATATGCACTTAAAATTCAGGTACAGGGTGTCCAAGCGCTATCTAATTATACAAATTTGAGCTGATTTTCAAAAAGGGTTGCCTTTGATTTCCGCAATGAAAGCCTTTTGCATACCTGCCAACTTTCCCGATTTAGGCGGGAGACTCCCGATTTTCGACAGTTTTTCCCGCCTCCCGATTATTCTAATATTTCTCCCGATTTTAACTTATTTTAGTGAACTTTGAACATTTGTTTTCAAATGCCACCATTTCAGCTTTGTACGCAAGTGGCCGAAGTCCTTTGCTCATTGGCCTCTTTGAAATAAAAAATTTCAACGTTTATTAATACGAGAAATGCGCACGAATGTGCGATGTTTATTGAAACCTGTGTATCGCGACGCGTATATCGACTGTCAATCTCTCGTTCTCGCGTGTTATGTTCCTGTTCGTTCGCATCAGTCTAGTCGATTCTAGAGACTTGTCGCTAGGTTTGGAGTCTGTTTTAGTAGTTTAGTGATAGAATTTCCTAATGATTTTAGGAGCCATTTGGAGACAATTCTGGCGAGTTTTAATTTATTACTTGATAAAAATAATATTGCGCTTCTCATAATCGCGCCGGCGTGAGATGCAGTATATTAATCTATGCATTTTCTAAGTAATGGCATCTAAGCGCATGACTGATTCACACGTCTGGAGCATGAGTTCATACTATTTTCGGTAGGCTTATCAGAGACCGATTATCTCGCTCACATACTTCCTGTGAGCCTCGTATAACAACAGTCGTGTTTTGAGACAGTAAGTGTTATAATATACGGTACCATAGTACTCCTGTATTGCGTAAGATATGTAGAATAACCAGTTTTGAGCAATTGTATCTCCTGATTCCTCCTGATTTTTCCTGATTTTGATCTCTAAATCTCCTGATTTTTGGCTTTGTAAAGTTGGCAGGTATGCTTTTGTATGAGTTATCTATACCTTAATGAATAGAAAACTGTGACATTTTGCTGCGACCAGGCGCGACCATGAGAGTAATTAATTTTTTTCAGAAGCCATGTACTCTGTAACCCGGAGGTCGGTTTTCGAGCTGTTGAGGAACAGCAGGGAATATAAGCGGAACGATGATATTGCGAATGTTGTAACTGAACATTTAGGCTCTTAGGATTGTTCCGAGGATATATCCAAGTCAATAAGGAAATCTGTCAGTATTTTGTGTGCTAAAATTCGATCACGCTGGACAAAATATAGTAGAAAAAGGACAAATTGTTGAAGTACAATAAAAGTTGGTTCGAGCAGAGAATGAGCTTTGCAGAAGGACGTGTATCACAACAATGTCAAGATGAGCCTGTCAGTACTATAGCTCATTCCATGTCAAGAAAACAATATTGCTCTTATGACAACAGCTTTGCCATATCGAATGGCTCCGCTCAACGCCATCACAGGAAAACAGCGGCACATAAATTTGTGAAATTCAGTATGTAAGTTCAAGACAAAAGACTGAAGAAACTAAGCTACAAGTTACTTTTATGAACTAAAGGGGACGTGGGGTTTACAGGGATCACTTTTGGTTTGTACAGAATTAGAGGTAAACTACGGCACATAAGAAACCTTAGCACTGAAATATAAGGCAAATTGCGAGAGAAAATAGACAAATAATTTTATGGGCTCGAGGGGCGGGGATGTATGTAATTGCATTTAATAAATTTATCCAGACAAAAGCTAGAAAGCAGATGCAATAAATAAATACTGCAGATGACTACAAAAGATCACAGTATTAATGTTAAAGAAATAAATCACACACGTAGGCTTTTCGCTTAACTCTCATTCAACACAATACATTTACTCACTGATTTAAAGCCTAAAATACACATGCAATAAATACTGTAATGACTTCACTACAGAAGTTCAGGGAGGAAACGCGTCTATTGGTTGATATCCGAAGCAAAGTGCTGGCAATACCAATGATAGAAACCGCTAGAAGATTCTTCAGAGAGGCTTCCACTTCGGCGGATGTTACTGGAGTAGATATAAATTTAATAAACCATCTACGTGCCATCGTAGAAACTCTTTCGTGTGGGTATGCCATTGATAAAGTGACATTCAGCATGTACGCAAAGGAAACTATACAATTGTGCTTATAAAAATACAAATCGTACTACATGCCTGTAACTTTGCAAAAATTCTTGGGTCATGGAGAGGAGGTCATTAGCCACTGTATTATACCTATTAGACAACTCTCCGAAGAAGCCCATGAGACCAGGAATAAAGAAAATAAGCAACTTTCCAGAAAGACACAAATACTCGGACCCTTACATTACCAGCTTAGGGAAATCAAGGAGGAGGAAGTTGATTCCTTTTTTACGAGAAGTGCTCAACTTACTGTATGAGCCTCCTGTATCTGGTTCTGCCGAAGGAGATAATGACAGTGACGATAGCGATTCTGATGTAACTGCATCTAATGAATAAATTGTTTTGCAAGTGCATGTATTCCTGTATCTGTTTTTAAACATTCTAAACAGCATGTCCCACTATTAACGTCTATTTAATTTCTTAAAGCTATAACGAAAAATGATTAAAATTACAAAGATTACTAATTCTATTCCTGACGTAGTAATTTGTTCTTTGTACTTGATTGACCGCACACTTAATTATCTCCAATAATAGCAGTTACATACTAAGTTTTATGTAAATTGGTCCATTAGTTTCTGAGATACGATTTTTGGCCGGCTGGATTCCTGAAATTACGCACTGTGCGCCGGCGTAAAGTTCTGTGATACACATAATTTTGAGGCAACCTATAGTGACGTGCATACTTTTGTTACAACCTGTAGTAAAGGGGCTACACGTTATTGTGTGCCTGGCCTTGCTTTGGCAGTTCTAAGAGGGTGTTATACCTTTCACAAGAGTCGTTTCCTGTGTTTACAAATACCGCTAACCGGTCAGTAAGAGATTGCTCCTTGCAGTGAGTGGATTTGTGACAGGAAAATGACATGTTGTTCACGTGATATTTTTCAGCAGATATTGATGACAATAAATTAATGCAGTGTTTGGAACAGTGCGAAGTTAACGTGGATGATTTATCGGATAGCGATAGGGAATTTAGTTCAGAGAGTAGCGACGAAATTATACCGGACACGTCTGCGGAATCACTTCAGCAAAATAAAGAGACGTTTAATTGTGTCTAACAGCACTAAAGCTACTCTTAATATGGTGGTAGATTAAACTAGTGATAACGAATGTGATGATGATGTCTCTGGAGAACATTTTGTGGAAATTTGTCCCAATGAACCAGACAACATTCCTCAGCCTCCTGTCTACTTCAAGGAAGTTCTTGGACCTAAACATGCCCTGCCATCTGATTCTCCGCCCATATCATACTTCAGTTTACTTTTCACTTACTCTCTGCTAAACCTATATAGTCACATATAGTCCTTAATCATTACCTAAATGCCGGTCTCCACGGGCCAAGTGTAGCGTGCCTGCCTCTCACCCAGAGGTCATGGGTTTGATTCCCGCCCAGGTCAACAATTTTCGCCTGGTCCTTAGAGTTGGTTCGAGGTTCACTCAATCTAAGTGACCCTAAGTGATTGCAATTGAGGATGAGGGTGAGAGGGCGACCCCGGTCTGGAAAACCAAGAATAATTACTGAGAGGATCTGTCTCACTGACCATGATTCACCTCGTAAACTGCAGGTACCGAACTGAGCAGCGGTCGCTTAGTAGATCAAAGCAAATCACGGCTTTAGTGCCATACATTTCTTAATTTCGTAAATTCTGTTGTATTGTAATATTATTTTTCTAATATATACTACAACCGAAAACGAGAAACTATTTTTTCTGAAAACAAAAACTATATTATTAACTACTATTTTTTACTTATTTAATAATTTAAAATTATTTTAATACTGTGTTGTCCGCACGTAGAAAATTTGTTGTCATTATTTGCCAAACATCGATACATACACGCGAATTTTGTCGGTGAGTAAAATTGTCTTGTTTTTACTAGTGACATATGTTTGAATTTTTATTTTTTACGTTTTTACTTTCCTCGTTCAAATTAGTTATTCTATAAAATTATATTTAGAAATACATTATACATAATTACATATATTCTTTTGTATCTAAATTATTTTTTCAAAGTAGATACTGAGAGAGAAAATGCGAAAATATTTTTCTCTTCCTAAAAATAAACATTATCGACAACAATAAATCAACAATAAAACGTCTTTGACTCTTTATATCACTCCAAACCAGTTTCTTATTCTATGTAGATGATATGCAGAAAATTTCATGCCGGTATTTGCTATACACCGGTCGATATACGCGAATTTTAAAATACATGTATTTCCACTGAAAACGGCCTGGCAATTTACAGTAGTAGAGTGGAGAGGGAGCTCTGGTCTCTTCCAGCTGATGGGGAGCGGCCGACCAGATCGGCTCTTGGCTCCAAGAGGGTTAATGCTGCATGAGATTGACTCCATAAGGCATTGAAGGTGTTAGAGAGCCATACCGATCCATGACCACCGCACAACCTCCAATAACGGATGGATTAATACAGATTCGTGGGACTCTAATGTACTTTATTAGATCTTCCTGAACAGTAGTTGGATATGATGACTTTACCTTCAGGCAAGAGAGGTTCCAGACACTATCTAAGCAGATATTTTATGTTGAAAATCGGTGTGATTTAAAAGATTGTCTGCAGCAAGTGCTTACTGAATGCACCTGCTGTAAACAGGAACTCTGTTTCTGTCATTTTATACTTCTTGGACATGTGCAGCCTCATACTCTTTGACCAAGAATACCAGTACTGTAACCCATTTTTTGAACCTGTGAGTGAGTATGTGCTTGTTTGTAAAGTACAGTATAATTGATAATGTTATATTATAATGTATGCCATGAACCTACTACGCTGGCGTAGCAGGGGGAGAGGTGATACTCCCATGTGGCGCGTCCCATGTGGCGGATAGGGGGGTCCTAACCGGCTTGCTGGCGGAATTGAGGGAAATAAAATACCTCTCGCGGACCAAACACAAAACCCCCCTGTGGGTAGGGGATGCAGAGGAAGAATACACCCACGGTATCTCCTGCCTGTCATAAGAGGCGACCAATGGATGATCCATTTAGAACCATGAGACTACTTGTAATTAGTACCATCATGCAGGGAACACCATGGGTTGCATTTACTTACGCGTAGCGCCACTATGTTAGGTACACAATAGGTTTGTGATTAGTAGCGACAGTGTGTGAATCAGGAGTTGGGCCCTACAGTACCTGTGATTCATACCCCTATATGAGTGACACCATGGGATTAGCGACACCATGGTTCTGCCTTACCTATGCTCAGTTCCCACTATGTGAGGAATTCCACGGGATAGTATGAGTCCCTGTGGTTAGTCCACTTGTGTGAGGAACGCTATAGGTTTGCGTTGCCTGTAAATAGCGCCGCAATGTGCGATACGTCATAGGTCTGTGTTACATGTGCAGATTACACTATCTGTGAATAGTACCATAATGTGTGGAATACCACGAGTCTCCGCTACTTTTGATTAGTGCCGAAACATTACACGTAGCATGGTTCTACTTTCTTAGCGATAAATATCATTATGAGGGGCTGATGACCTGGATTTTGGACTCGTTTCGACTATAAGCATAATCGATTCATCATCGTGCTGTAGAAGCAGGCCCTTGGTCAGTACTACTATTGTTTTGTGCCAGCTTCTGTGCATGTGATGTACTGTGGGTCGGATCCACTGTTCATTTTAAATTCATATCCATCCATTCATTCTTCGTCCTCACGCTTTGAAATCTAGTCATTGGAGGGTTTTGGACTTTTAAGTTGTCATTTAATTTCGTCTCATTTCTTACCATTAGGGGCTGATGACCTCAATGTTAGGCCCCTTTTAACAACAAACATCATCATTATAATGTATGTCTAGTTGCAATCATTACTTCAATCTCATCTACATAAACTGCAATTTCAATCACAACTTGCACTTCCTCATCAGTGCCACAGGCATGACAGCCATATAGTTTAACAATCAGATTTTGCAAATACTAAGTATCCTTACTTGAAGCACCAGTAATTGGTATTCCTCTGTGTACTACAGAAGTTTGGGTGCTTGATGTTGTCATCACAGTTTCAAATAACATATTTGAATTAAAAGTATTTATGTTATATGTACATGCTGTAAGTTACTAGAGGATAACATTTCTGAAAGACTGTTTTAATTGTTTTTATCATCTGTTTGATTATCCCTCAATATAGCAAGCACGGGGTGCTGTCTGACAGTCGAAGATTATCGTGCAGATTATTCATTGGAAATCTACCTAAGGGAACTAGGAAGGTATGTATATGCACCTGATGTATTAGAGAATCTTGAAAATCCTGTTTACTTCATCCTAAAATTCTCAGCCAAGAAATTGGAAGTTACTGGTGACTGCAATTCAGACTTAGACTATGAAAAATTATTTTGACCTGCAACATCTGTCTCCAAAATCAGCCTTTATTATTACAACTTCACACATACTGCTTAAGAGGGTATGGGCAATTTTTTTCCCTGTTTGTTTCACATTGCACCAACACAGATGCCTCAAGGTGACAATGAGATAAGAAAAGGTTAGAACTGGGAAGAAAACAATCACAGTCTTAATTAAGATAATCATCATCATTCCCCTTGTCCAGTTTGATGTTGGATTGGATTTTGGATCATTGATCTCCATCTCTGCCTGTCTCTCCATTTATTAATGTGAATTGATCACATGTCGTTTACATGAGGTACTAGTTTCGGCACTTAACTCGTGCCATCATCAGCCAAAGAGTCAAATCAGGCAAACACAAACAATTTTAAAACAATCTAAAACATACTGTGACACCTGCATAGATGAATGTTAAATAAAATATGGTACAAGATATTATTGCACTCTAGTGTACACATGGTGTTTAGTCCAGCTTGTATATGTCTTTAGTTCTTAAATCTTCTTAAATATACACTGTAGAGTTTTAATGTCATATGAGGTTGACACTTTGTTTGATTCTGAAAGAATAAACGATCATGTGATGGTCTTAGTTAGACCCAAACATTTGATTCTCACTTCAATGTGGGGTTTGGAACCTGGAGAAGAAATTAAAAGCCAAATTAGGCAAAAGATAGGAAGGAAAGAATAAAAAAGAAATGACAAGAAACGACTAGAAACAAACTCGCCTTGTGCAGCCTGTTTGGTTGGCAGACGGTGCTGTACTAATAGATGTAATCGTAAGGTTAAGGGCCGAGGAGAAGGGGAGGGATAGAGGAGGAACGACTGTTGGGGAGCTAGGTTGGAGTGGAAGGATGTGGTAGTGGGGGTGAATGATGAAGATATATATTGCGTATGCTTTGAAAGATAGTTTTTTTTTTTTTTTGGCAGTCTAGTATTTTTTAACCATTTAATTAAGAGATCAAAAAGAATATTAGGTCTGTTGGAAATTTCATTCAAATTATAGTTAGGATTGAAATATTGATCGCAATGAATAAAACAATTTTCAAAAATGTTCACGATTGGACCTTTGTTAGTTAATTGAAATATCTCAGTCATGTTCAATGCCAGTGAACTTTGATTAGAGTCATGAATATGTTGGCCTATAGCAGAATAATTATATCTTACTGTGTTGATGTGCTCTGAATATTTGGTTGTGAAGCTGCCTCCTGTTTGTCCCACATAAGAAGCAATGCAGTCATTGCACTTGAATGTATAGATTCTGGATTTAGAAAATCTATTAGAGGTATTGACAGGTGATGAACTGTGTAAAATTTCTGAAGTTCTGTTATTACTTCTGAAGAAAATTTTTATGTTATGTTTTCGAAAGAGATCGGTGATTTGATGGACATCGCTATTGAACGTAAAAGTAGATGAAACGGTAGTTTTCGATTTTTCTTTTGTGAGAGTGGTCTTAAGCCGGTGTCTGAATTTATTATCTGTTCTATAAATGATCTGTTGTAACTGTTGAATTTGGCGATTGCCCTTACGGTGTGGAGTTCATTATTGAGGTCTTTCTTAGTCATAGGTATTGTGAATGCATGATGAACCATTCTATTGTGCACTGCACGTTTGTGTGTTTTGGGGTGTATGGAATCTTGGCGAATAGTATTGGCAGTTTGTGCATATTTTCTGAAGATTCTTTACGATAGAACAAAAGGGTTTGTGAGAATAGATAAATTTAGGAAATTAATTTATTATTTTCAGACTCAAGCGTAAATTTGATGCGGGGGTCGATGTTGTTTAGTTCCTGCAGGGTAGAGGTCGCATTCTTGATTTCTTCATTCATTATGACAAATGGGTTGTCATTGTACCTGGCCCATATAAGGATATTTGGAAAAGTGTTATTTATTTTTGTATATTCCAAAAAGTCTAAGTAAATGTCTGCTAGTGTGGCAGTTGCTGAACAGCAGTGAACAGAAATCACTGAAGCAACAGAAGTCCTTATTATGTAATGTTATGTAAATTATATCTTGTCATCATTTTGGGTAAACAAAAACATTTAAAAAACTGAAGAATTTATGCAAAGCAAATTATTGTATGTAGCTTTCCTATTTAAAAATTATTACATATTTAGGCCTATGAAAAAATGGACTATGAAGATTTATGTTCAAAGAGATCTGGGTATTTACATTTCCTGTTTTAAATTCAATTATTCTGTAAATGATATAAAGGGATTGGATTTTTATACATGACTTGTGAGGCAGGGTGTGCCACGTGTAAGTGGCCCTTTCTTGTTGTTTTGTAATATCTGCTAATATGCAAATTCAGCAGAAAGGATTATTCTAGAAGATCATCATCATTGGCCAAAATACAAGTGTTTTTATTGGCCAGTATATTAGGTTTTTTAATTGGTGAATGTGGCAAACTGGAGTGTTGCTATTGGTTATTTGTAATCACTCGATTTCCTGTTTGTGGCACCTCGCATGTTCAAGTTAATTTGTCTGCGTCTTTGAATTTGGATCACTACAGCGGGCGGACACGTTTTGCGTCCGTCCCGCAATGGGTCTTCAGCCGGCCAAGGTAAGCGCTATGTTATTGCCTTATGTTATTTAAATGCATTCTTGTCTTTTGGACCATTCCACTTAATGTAACGTCAGTAATTATGTAGAAGTTCATGTTGTGTGCCGGAGTTTCCTCTAGTTTTCCACATTTTCCAAAATAGAGCATTTTTATGACTTAGCTATTATGCTAGTCCGCAAAGTGTTGTTTTTGGAGGCAGACTTTCTTTTCTAACTCTAGTTGTGATTGTAAGTAACTGTAACACTCTATTTTGAATAGCATAATTAAATTTTTGATTCTTTCGAGGTTGCCTCCTTTCATTCCGTAAATTTATCTTTAATGTGAATCTTTATGTCAAAGTTTGTTCGTGACCGAAGAGCTTAATTGTTTCCGTTACACACCTTTTGTTCTGTGTCTCAAGTATCAGTTAATCCCCAGTTCATTTAATTGTTCATTTATAATTGTATGTTCATTTTCTCAATTATTTGTCTGTTGGGTGTATTTTTGTAAGTCTTTTCTCCCCCTTAACGCCATACCTTTCCATGGACCTCATAAGGTTCCAGCATCTTCCACTCTCCTCTCTTAGTTGTCATTTTTAGGCCTGTAAGTGTTCCCTTGTATTTAATTTAATATTGCATATTGAAAGATACTCGTCACGTTTCCATGTTCTGATGTGAATTCACCGCCACTGCATCATTTTACTATTTCCTTATTCATATTATTGTCTATATTATTTACAACTATTTCCTTATTCACATTTTATGTCAGCATTTATTATTATTTTTATTTTTGTTATTTTCATATTATTATTAATATTATTATTTTTATTACTATATTTATTATTATTTATTTGTGTATGCATTGTCCCGAATCAACGCTACATTGTCAATGTACCTGGCCCATATAAGGATATTTGGAAAAGTGTGGTTATTTATTTTTGTATATTCCAAAAAGTCTAAGTAAATGTCTGCTAGAATTCCCTAAGCGGGTGATCCCATAGCCAGTCCATTTTGTTTATAGATTGTTTTATCAAACATAAAGAAATTATTATTAATGACCAGTTTCAGAAGAGAAATGAAATCTTGCATTTCTAATTTGCTGAGAGAACTCTGTTTAAGTAATTTTCAATAATGGAGAAGAGTTTAGTTGTAGGTATGCATGGATACATATTTACTATGTCGAAAAAATGAGGGGTATGGTTGGGCTGTAAATTAAATGACTTACTTTTCGATTAGTTCTGTGGTGTTTTTGATGGGTTTTTTTGAGAGAGAAATTGAGGCGCCTGGTATCAAACATGGACAGAAGCTATTTTGTTAATTTTTCAGTAGAGCCACATGTTTGTTTCTCTATATAAACCTCCCGATATGAGTGAAAATTTGTGTGTGCCATATTGCCATCCCTATGAACAAGAAAACAATGGTCCACACTTAAGAATTTAATTCTAACGGCATGTAAAATATGTTCAAATATGACGATGTCCATTTTTGAAACTAAGATTGACTTTAGTCCGATTTTGATACAAACATCCATGTACTTGTCCACTTTTGAAACAAACTACCCCAGTATTTTGAAACAAAATTGCGGAATGGCACGATAGTAAACTTCAATTTAAAAGAAATATAATGAAAATATGAAACAAATAAGTTTATTTTTATACTTTGTTAACATTCATTTCAGTTCTTACTTCACTGTATTTCTGGGCAAAAGACCTCTAGTTCATCACACAGGTCTTCAAAACAATCACATTCATAATCATTAACAGCTTGTTCATTTTCACTACAGCTGTTCTTATTAATGACTTTGCCATGCCACTTAAGAGAGGCATTTAATTTCCACTCTTTTGAAGCGCTTACCTAGTAATTTTTCATAATCTTAAAGTTTCTGTGGGTTTACATTCATGCCAATGTCAATAGATAAAGTATTCATTAACTTTAGACTTGCCTGTCCTGCCTTTGTGATCTTGCACTCAATATCTGTTTCCAAATAGTAGCCTACCTCACTTATAGGTACAAAATTGCCTCTTTTCATGCAACTGAGTACAATTTTTTGACACTGTGAAATCTTGAAATGAAGTTCACTAGCAAATTTCAGATAAATCTGTGCTTTTTCTTTCCAATTCAGTGGTTCCCAGGTTTGTCCAATTACTTTCACTGTGCCGTACCTTTTGGACACCTCATGATATTCATCTGGACTTATTGTGGTCGTCATCTTCTTCAGGTCATTCTCATTGAGTCCAAAAATCCTATCTGACGGCAAATATGAATGTCCAATAACTGGAAATACCAGTTCTCATTTCTTTGCCTCATTCTCCAGCCACGTATAAACACACACATTGTCAGGATGTAGTTTGCTTTGAGATGTGCCTGTTACAACAGACAATTTGTAACAGTTGAGTTGTCTGGAATAATAGCTGACTGATCACTTAATTTTGGCAAAGCATGGTTCTTTCGGCAATCATAGGACATTAAAAGACAGTCCCCCTCTTTTTTCTCAGATGTCGATAAAAATTCTCTGCTTGTTATTTTGTGGGCAGTTCTCTTCAAAAATTAAGGTTGATCTTTCCTCTTCATTCTTTTCAGACTTAATACATTGCTCTAGTTCCAAGTATGTAGTGCACTCATCTGTGCCTGGAGAAGAAAACTCTTAAATTTAACCTGGTATTAAAAATGTGCGTAATCTTCCTTTACTTGCAGTTCCATTTCTCCACCTTCATTATACATACGCAATTTCATATGGACACTCCGAAACATTGCCTTCCATATTAAACGAAAATATTTTCCCAAATACTTATAAGTAAAACACTGAAGAAACATGAGCATTAAACTTCCAAGCACGCACCGACATAGAGAATGTAATCAAATGGTAGTCATGCTAGTTTGATGTCACTTGGGGCAATCTGATTGGCTGAAACGGTAATGTCCGTTTTTGATAGAAACTTTGTTTGGAGTTGTCCGATTATGAAGGAAACTGCATATTTCTTTGTTAAAAATAAAGTCCAAATATTCGTTTATGAAAGACATGGGCCACTAATTCAGAGAGAGCATTAAGAATACTATAATGATCTATTCTTAACTCAATTTTGATAAAGGTGGCGCATGTCTGTGTTTGATATTAGGCACCTCAATTGATTGTTCTTAGTTAGAAAATGTTGAATGAATTGATAAACTATATGTAGAGGGCTGGGTTTCTAGTTAATAATGGGCCGGATAGAAATGTTAGCTTTATGAATTTTTGGGAGGGCTTTAACTGTGGGTAAACCTGGGTTCATGTTTAACAGTTTAGATTTTTCTTGATCCGTAAAAAGAAAGGATATATTCTTTAATGTTTGTTTTAATTGTTGCTGTATTTTCTATATAGGATCTTTATTGATTATTGTAAACGTACTATTGTAAAAAAAAATTGGTTTTAGATACATAATTAGTTTTGTTCATGATAACTGTAGTATTGCCTTTATCCGCTTTTGTGATTATTAGATCGTTATTTTTAATTTTCTTTTTGAGTTCGGCAATTTGTTTATGTTCAGAGGTGAAACTATAAGCTTTGGAATTGATTAAGGGGGGGATTCTTTTATTTATGTTATAAGAGTTTAACATCTTATCAAATTTTCTTTTTACTTCAAATCTACTTTGTCCTGATATTCCAGCGGCATTTTATTGATTGTAGCTTCCGACTTAATAATCAAGTTTGTGGCTGTATTTATTTTATTCATATTAGGCCAGTTATACTTTGAGCCTTTTGCTAAGATGGTGGTTTCTTCCTTGATTAAAATTATATTAGATTGACTACAGGAAATTCTCGATTAAGTTTCTTTGTAAACTTGTCTCTTTGGGCTGACTTTTTGATGCAATTCTGTTCATTTTTAATGCATTTAATTTCTGCTCTAAAGAAAGCTATTTTTGTGAGTATGTCAGAAAGTTTATTACTAATCTGGTTTAGGAATAAATTCCATTGGATGCTAGGAAGCATCCCCGACCGTTGCTCCTCCTCTACCCCTTCCCTCCCCTCTCCTCCCCTTCTCGTCGGCCCTTAACCTTATGATCGCATCCATTAGTCAAACTCCGTCTGCTGATCAAACAGGCTGCTCAAGGTGAGTTCGTTTCTTGTCATTCCTGGTCATTTATTTTTTATTCTTTCTTTCCTATCTTCTGCCTAATTTGGCTTTTAATTTCTTCTCCAGGTTCCAAACACCATATTGAAGTGAGAATCAATTGTTTGAGTCCAAGTCCATTAGATGATCGTTTATTCTTTTGGAACCAAGCCACAGATCAAATGCATGATATTAAAACTCTGCAGCATATCTTCAACAAGATTAAAGAACTAAAGACATATACAAGCTGGATTAAACACTATGTGTATAAAACAATGGAGTCATCATCATTTTTGAAACGATTATATACTAGAGTGCAATACAATCAATACAATCAATACTGATCTGCATTTAGGGCAGTCGCCCAGGTGGCAGATTCCCTATCTGTTGCTTTCCTAGCCTTTTCCGAAATGATTTAAAAGAAATTGGAAATGTATTGAACATCTCCCTTGGTAAGTTATTCCAATCCCTAACTCCCCTTCCTATAAATGAATATTTGGCCCAGTTTGTCCTCTTGAATTCCAAGTTTATCTTCATATTGTGATCTTTCCTACTTTTATAAACGCCATTCAAACTTATTCGTCTACCAATGTCATTCCACGCCATCTCTCCGCTGACAGCTCGGAACATACCACTTAGTTGAGCAGCTCTTCTTCTTTCTCTCAATTCTTCCCAACCCAAACATTGCAACATTTTTGTAACGCTACTCCTTTGTCGGAAGTCACTCAGAACAAATCGAGCTGCTTTTCTTTGGATTTTTTCCAGTTCTTGAAGCAGGTAATCCTGGTGAGGGTCCCATACACTGGAACCATACTCTAGTTGGGGTCTTACCAGAGACTTATATGCACTCTCCTTTACATCCTTACTACAACCTCTAAACACCCTCATAACCATGTGCAGAGATCGGTACCCTTTATTTACAATCCCATTTATGTGATTACCCCAATGAAGATCTTTCCTTATATTAACACCTAGATACTTACAATGTTCCCCAAAAGGAACTTTTATCCCATCAATGCAGTATTTAAAACTGAGAGGACTTTTCCTATTTGTGAAACTCACAACCTGACTTTTAACCCCGTTTATCAACATACCATTGCCTGCTGTCCATCTCACAACATTTTCGAAGTCACGTTGCAGTTGCTCACAATCTTGTAACTTATTTATCACTCTATAGAGAATAACATCATCCGCAAAAAGCCTTACTTCCGATTCCACTCCTTTACTCATATCATTTATATATATATAAGAAAACATAAAGGTCCGATAACACTGCCCTGAGGAACTCCCCTCTCAACTATTACAGGGTCAGACAAAGCTTCACCTACTCTAACTCTCTGAGATCTATTTTCTAGAAATATAGCAACCCATTCAGTCACTCTTTTGTCTAGTCCAATTGCACTCATTTTTGCTAGTAGTCTCCCATGATCCACCCTATCAAATGCTTTAGACAGGTCAATCGCGATACAATCCATTTGACCTCCAGAATCCAAGATATCTGCTATATCTTGCTGGAATCCTACAAGTTGAGCTTAAGTGGAATAACCTTTCCTAAAACTGAATTGCCTTCTATCGAACCAGTTATTAATTTCACAAACATGTCTAATATAATCAGAAAGAATGCCTTCCCAAAGCTTACATACAATGCACGTCAAACTTACTGGCCTGTAATTTTCAGCTTTATGTTTATCACCCTTTCCTTTATACACAGGGGCTACTATAGCAACTCTCCATTCATCTGGTATAGCTCCTCCAACCAAACAATAATCAAATAAGTACTTCAGATATGGTACTATATCCCAACCCATTGTCTTTAGTATATCCCCAGAAATCTTATCAATTCCAGCCGCTTTTCTAGTTTTCAACTTTTGTATCTTATTGTAAATGTCATTGTTATCATATGTAAATTTTATTACTTCTTTGGCCTTAGTCTCCTCCTCTATCTCGACATTATCCTTGTAACCAACAATCTTTACATACTGCTGACTGAATACTTCTGCCTTTTGAAGATCCTCACATACACACTCCCCTTGTTCATTAATTATTCCTGGAATGTCCTTCTTGGAACCTGTTTCTGCCTTAAAATACCTATACATACCCTTCCATTTTTCACTAAAATTTGTATGACTACCAATTATGCTTGCCATCATGTTATCCTTAGCTGCCTTCTTTGCTAGATTCAATTTTCTAGTAAGTTCCTTCAATTTCTCCTTACTTCCACAGCCATTTCTAACTCTATTTCTTTCCAGTCTGCACCTCCTTCTTAGTCTCTTTATTTCTCTATTATAATAAGGTGGGTCTTTATCATTCCTTACCACCCTTAAAGGTACAAACCTGTTTTCGCATTCCTCAACAATTTCTTTAAACCCATCCCAGAGTCTGTTTACATTTTTATTTACCATTTTCCACCGATCATAGTTACTTTTTAGAAACTACCTCATGCCTGCTTTATCAGCCATATGGTACTGCCTAACAGTCCTACGTTTAAGACCTTCCTTTCTATCACATTTATTTTTAACTACCACAAAAATAGCTTCATGATCACTAATGCCATCTATTTCTTCAGTTTCCCTCTAGAGCTCATCTGGTTTTATCAGCACCACATCCAGGATATTTTTCCCTCTGGTTGGTTCCATCACTTTCTGAATCAGCTGTCCTTCCCATATTAACTTATTTGCCATTTGTTGGTCATGCTTCCTGTCGTTCGCATTTCCTTCCCAATTTACATCTGGCAAATTCAGATCTCCCGCTACAATCACATTTCTTTCCATGTCGTTTCCCACATAGCTGACTATCCTATCAAATAATTCTTTATCCGCATCAGTGCTACCCTTTCCCGATCTGTACACTCCAAATATATCAAGTTGCCTATTATCTTTAGAAAGGAGCCTTACACCTAGAATTTCATGTGTCTCATCTTTAACTTTTTCGTAGCTTACAAATTCTTATTTCACCAGAATGAACACTCTCCCTCCCACCATTCCTATCCTATCTCTACGATACACACTCCAGTGCCGTGATAAAATTTCTGCATCCATTATATCATTTCTCAGCCATGATTCAACTCCTATTACAATATCTGGTAAATATATATCTATATAACAGCTTGTACCATATTTTTTTAAAATGTTTATCTATGCAAGTGTCACAATAACATCTTGTACCATATTTTATTTAACGTTCATCTATGCAGGCGTCACACACAGTATGCTTTGAATTGTTTTAAAATTGATTGTTTGCCTGAATTGATTCTTTGGCTGATGATGGCACGAGTTAAGTGCTAAAACTAGTACATCATGTAAATGACATGTGATCAATTCACATTAATAAATGTCTTTGTATTGAATAGGTGGACCCCTAATAATTTTAATTATTCTTTGTTCTCTCCTTTTTCTGTGTCTACCTCTAGGTCTTTTCTCTCCAACATCCAATTCAAGTGTCGACTTTGGGGATCTTTGTTCCTTCCATTCTTTTCACGTGTCCACACCACCTCGGTCTTGATCATTCTAATCTCTCCCACTTCACATACACCTTGTGTTTCTCGTATTACCATATTTCTGTTTGGTTCTGTCTTGTCTTGGCCAGCATACTTGTGCATTTCATATCACTTACCTGGATTTTACTTTCCTCTCTGGTCATTACCCAAGTTTCAGCTCAGTACAAAAGATTGGTAGAACGCAATTCTTGTACATTATTTCCTTGCAATGTATTGGCACTTCTTTACTGCATAGCAGTCTTCGTACACTCTGGTAAAACCCTCTATCTAAATGCACTCTTATGCTATTACACTTCCAAAGCACTGTAATGTTCTGACTACCTCAAGTAATTCCCTCCTCTTCTTGAACATCACTTTCACCTAACAGCACAATGTCGTCAGCAAAAAACTATGCTTTTAGTGTTCCTACTGCAGTCCTCGTGGATTTCTTTGAATATTATATCCATAATGATAAGGAATGGAGAGGAGATAGCACACTCCCTTGTCTTAGTCCCATTCTAAATTTTAATCCTTTTGTCTCTCCTACTTTGGTCGGAACTTTACAGGTGCTTTTGCTGTTACATATCTCTTATCATATGGATCATTTAATGTGGAAACTTTTTCTTCTCCAGGGGCAACCAACTTCTATCTCTGGGCTTACAGTCATCTGCTTTCTTCAAGTCGATGAAGGTCAGAATTTGATCTTTGTTGTACTCCCAGTATCTTTCCACTATCTCTTGTATTGCAAGTATCAGGTCCACTATTGGTCTTCCATTCCTAAATCCATTGTTGTTCCTCTTCCAGTTGGGGCTCCACCAATACTATTAATATTTTTTTCTAGAATTCTTTCCAACACTTTCATCATGTGGAGGCAATGTAATTCGTCTGTGCTTTCCACAATCTCTGGTTTCCTTTCTTAAATACAACCTATGTCAGAAAAGTTCCAGGACTGAGGTCGTAAAAAATAGAAAAGCTGTACTTACCAAGTAATGATCTTAGCTCCTGTCGAAGTAGTCTCCTTGGCTGTCTATACACAATTGCCAGTGTTTCTGGAGGTCTTGGAAGCAAGCAGGGAAATTGTCAACTCCGATGCTTGTAAGCTCATATGTCACAGCCCATTGGATGTCTGCAATATCTTGATGAAGCTTTCCTTTCAGTCGCAATTTCACTCACGGAAACAAGAAAAAATTGCAAGGCGAGAGGTCAGGCGAGTATGATGGATGTGGGACGACAGTGACAGAATATCTGGCAAGATACTTGGTAACAGATAAAGCATTGTTGTGCAGTAAGAACCAGTCCTGCAACTGCCACAAATCAGGGTGGCGACACTGAATTGCTTGTCGCAAACGTTTCAAGACTTTGATGTAAAGAATTTTGTTCAGTATAATGTACTCATGGTGAACTAACCCTTTAATGTGCGACCAACATTGTCTTTGTTCTCGAAGGTTGATGTTCAACTTTTTTCAAGGCTGGGGATCCAGAACTTCGCCATTCTGCACTTTGACGCTTCGTATGGGGATCATACTGTCTCTGAACCGAAAGCCTCAATGCTGACCATTCAGCCAATGAGTCGGACATTTTTGTAACACTACTGTTGTAGGAAATAACCCAGAACTAATTGCGGTACTTTCCTTTGGATCTACTCCAGTTTTGAGTCAAGTAATCCTGGTGAGGGTCCCATACACTACAACCATACTCAAATTAGGATCTTGCCAGTGACTCATATGCCCTTTCCTTTACATCCTAACCTTTTTTCTAGTGGTTTAACGGCGCATTCGCACATCAAAGGTTTGGGGCGACGGGAGGATGGGAAAGGGGTAAGATTAGGAAGATAGCGGCCATAGTCTTCATTAAGCGACAGCCTCATCATTTGCCTGGTGTGAAAGTGGGAAACCACGCAAATCCATTTTTAGAGCTGCTGATGGTAGGATTCAAACCCACCAACTACCGATTGCAAGATCACAGCTACGTGACCATAAACACTCGGCCAATTTGCTTGATACATCCTTATTACATAACCATAGGAAGAGGTTAAGGGAATAAAGCCCATTAAACAAAGATTATTCCATCATTCCTACGTACATGATGATATCGTCACGAATATTAACGGCTCCTAACAATCTCCAAGGCCAACAAGAGTTGCTTGACAATAATGTTAGTAGAGAGGACATTGTTAGCCAATCATGAACTAACCCACAGTAATGTAACACAGGACGGTAAGTATGAAAATATAATTTCCACTCTGTTTACATACATGAATATTTAACTAGCAGTTAGCAGATGGACATGACTGGAATAATAATTATGATTTGATATTTATAAATAGATTGGATAATTTAATTTAAATCTCGGTAAGATGATGTTACAATGATTAATTTTCAGCAGGAAAAAAGAAAATATTATTTACATATTATTCAGTGTTCAGAATGTTAATGTAATATTTCAGGTGATGCAGAAATAGAATATATATATTATATTCTTTATGAAATAATAAAAACTGTTACCAGTCACAAGTTTTATTAAATGAATTTAATCCACTATGTGCTTCAGAGACTTTGCTCCGTCATGAGGTGGTGAAATGGTGACATATATTTGTTGCTCTATTTCATCCACAGTTGTTTTCAAAGAATATTTTACCACATAAATTCAAACAAACTGGTGTATACAGAAAAATCACCTCTAAGACTGTGAATGTTTTTACATAGGAATAACTGGAAGAGGATCTGATACCAGATTTCAAAAACACCGAACTGCACTTTGGCTACATAAGCATGAAAAATCAGCAGTTGTTTCACATCTACAAGACCTAAGACATGAAGTATGAAATATACTGAATTCTCCCACCATTTTCAACACACATCCAAAATGGATAAAACAGTTTTTTTTTTTTTTATAACAATTTGTTTTAATTCACACCGACACAGATAGATCTTATGGTGACGATGCGATAGGAAAGGCCTAGGAATGAGAATGGAGCAGCCGTGGCCTTAATTAAGGTACAGCCCCAGCATTTGCCTCTTGAGAAAATGGGAAACCACGGAAAACCATCTTCTGGGCTGCCAACAGTGGGGTTCGAACCCACTATCTCCCGGATGCAAGCTCACAGCTGCACACCCCTAACTGCACGGCCAACTTGCCCAGTAAACTGACTATTTTAGAAACATTAAAAATGTATAGACATTAATTTTTAGATCCTAAACATATCAAGGGTTATGAATTTCATATTGTTGGTCCGTATTGAACTGAGAATAACAAATGATTTATAACAGAGTAGAGGTTTCCACCTATTCAATACTCAGATGTAAAATATAAATAAATGAAAATATTGTAAATACATCTTAATATTGAATAGGTGGAAACCTCTACTGTGTTACAATTCATATGTTATCCTCAACATATGCTCAGTGATAAAATTGAAAATGATTATTTAAAAGCAATATTAAGCTTTAGCAGAGACTGTACATTTCTGAGATGACACACACCTATAGTTCACTCAGCATAGATGTAATTAATTCATAATGCATAGCTCCTACTCTTAAATGCAATAATACAGTATTCATTGCAAACAATTGTATGTCAAGTGGAGCAACAATTCTAAGTCACCATTTCACCATCTGATGATCGAGCAACGTCTGAAACATGTAGTGGAGTAAATCGTTCAATAAAACTTGTAACTAGTAACAGTTTTTATTATTTTGTAAAGAATTAATTCACAGCCACAGACAAGGCCTACATAATATTGTGGTTTTGTATTGGAATATATGTTCATTAACAATGAAAATAATCATACTAATTATTATCATAAACTCAAAAAATCCCCATTGTTCATATTTAAAATAGGACAAAAATTGTAAACAAAACAAGAGGAAGAGTACTTGTTGCTTCTATTTATTCTCTTCAGAGGCACACTTATTAGTGTCTGAAAGCTGCAGGACATTCCACAAACAAGTCCATCTTGAGTGATGTCCTGTTCCCCAGCCTTTGAATACCTTTAAGTGTGCCATTTGCTTCTCAGCTGGTGTTTTACATGCCTCTAACTGAAAAGTTCTCTTGATCTTGTGCTGGATGGACAGCAATAGTGCACGTTTTCCAGCAATTCTGAACAGTCGATTACGGGTAGATGTTGGTGAAATGTTTACAAAAACATAACTTTTTCTTTGGCTGTAAAAATAAGTACGTAGTTTCAAGATTATAACTCCAAAGTTTCATTGCTGTACTCCAATTCTAAGTGTGTAAAAAAAAAATGTTCTCGGAAGTGTAATGCTGTCATGCCCCCTATTTTGCTGTCACCTATGAAGCTGAACAACAAATCTATGTATATAAAATAACTTGTCCTGACTGACTGACTGACTGACTGACTGACTGACTGACTGACTGACTGACTGACTGACTGACTGACTGATTCATCATCGCCGAGCCAAAACTACTGCACATAAACAAATGAAACTTTGGGGATACATTTATATTAAGATGAAGGTGCTCGCTAAGAGAGGATTTTTGGATATTCCGTCGCTAAGGGGGTGAAAAAGGGGGGTGAAATTTTAAAATGAGTGTATCTATATCTCAAAACTTTAAAAGTTTACAGATATAAAAATTGGGATTTAAAATCTTCTTTAAAAATAAGGAAACACGTATTTTTTTGTTTTCGGAAAATTGCAATGGGAGGGGTGAAAAAGGGTGAAAAAGTGATTGAATGCCTTTAATCAGGATACCGGTACTTTTATCTCAGAAACTGAAGATATTACAGACCTGAAAATTGGTACTTTTGATCTCTTTTAAAAATAAAGAAACACATATGTTTTTTTTTTTGGAAAATCCAATTAATGGGAGGGTGAAAAGGGGGGTGAATTTTTAAAATGAGTGCATCTATATCTCAAAACTTTTAAAGTTTACAGATGTAAAAATTGGTATTTAGAAACTTCATTAAAAATAAAGAATCACGTATTTTTTTGTTTTCGGAAAATCCCAATAGGAGGGGTGAAAAGGGGTGAAAAATGGGTTGAATGCCTTTAATGAGGATACTTATATCTCAAAAACTGAAGATATTACAGACCTGAAAATTGGTGTTTGGGATCTCCTTCAAAAATAAGAAAACACGTATTTTTTTGTTTTTGGAAAATCCACTTAATGGTGGGTGAAAGGGGGGTGAAATTTTAAAATGAGTGTATCTATATCTCAAAACTTTTAACGTTTATAGATGTAAAATATGGTATTTAGAATCTCCTTTAAAAATAAAGAAAAACAAAATTTTTTGTTTCCGGAAAATCACGATAGGAAGGGTGGAAAAGGGTGAAAAAGGGGTTGAATGCCTTTAATGAGGCTACTTATATTTCAGAACCTAAAGATATTACAGACCTGAAAATTGGTTCTGGGGATCCACTTTGAAAATAAGGAAACACGTATTTTTTTTCTTTTTTGGAAAATCCAAATAATAGGGGGTAAAAAGGGGGGTGAATTTTTGAAATGAGTGTGTGTACATATTAAAACTTAAAAAGTTTACAGATGTAAAAATTGGTATTTAGAATCTCCTCTAAAAACAAATAACACGTATTTTTTCGTTTTCTGTAAATCCCAATAGGAGGGGTGTAAAAGGGTGAATAGTGGGTTGAATGCCTTTAATGAGGATACATATATCTCAGAAACTGAATATATTAAAGAACTGAAAATTTGTATATGGGATCTCCTTTACAAATAAAAAAACGCGTATTCTCAGAAAATCCAATGAAGGGGGGGGTTGAAAGAATTCAAAAATTAATCGACTTAATTGTATGAGAATGCATACATCTAATAAAAACTAAAGTTGTTACGGACGTGAAAGTTGGTATTTTGGTCTCCTTTAAAAACAAAGAAAAACGCGTTTTGTGGGGGGGAACCATCTTGGGAGGCGGGAGTAGAAAGGAGTTGAATTCCTTTCATGAGGACACATAAATCAAAAAGTGAAGGAGTCGTGATAATTGCTATTTAGAAGATCTTTTACTATTAAAGAAACAAGTATTTTTTACCAGAAAATTCACTCAAGGGGGGGAGGGAGAAGTGTGAAAGGAAGTGAAAAAAAGTGAATTATTTTTATGGGGGATACTTTATATCTCAAAACTTAAGGTAGATGTGACCATTGGGGTTTGGAATCACCTTGAAACATAAAGAAACATGCCTTATTTTAGTTTTTTTTTTGGGGGGGGGGGGGTTGGTAAATAAACATAACGGCGGTGGGGTGTAAAAGGAGGTGAGACCAATTGATTTTGCTGTTCATAATGTACTTATAAGGAGCCTCCGTTGCTCAGGCGGCAGCGCGCTGGCCTCTCACAGCTGGGTTCCGTGGTTCAAATCCCGGTCACTCCATGTGACATTCATGCTGGACAAAACGGAGGCGGGACAGGTTTTTCTCCGGATACTTCGGTTTTCCCTGTCATCATTCATTCCAGCAACACTGTCCAATATTTCATTTCATTTGCCATTCATCGATCATTGCCCCAGAGGAGTGTTTCGGCAGCCGGCACAATTCGTACTGTCGCCGCTAGATGGAGCTTTATTCATTCCATTCCTGACCCTGTCGAATGACTGGAAACAGGCTGGATATTTTCGATGTACTTATTCTGATCATAAACCGATCTTTTTTAATCTTTCCTGGGTTCGATTTCAACAGCCATCTTTTCCTTCGGAGAACGTTCTTATATTACAGTAGATTCTCCTGGCATATGAATAAAAATTTAAACACATTTGAAATAAACGATAGGAATGAGATAGACCGTCCAATTGTTCACCTCTATAATAAGGTCAATAATGCACGGAAGTATGTCATTCGTATCGCCAGAAATCCCGCACACTTGCCTACGCGCGACAATGGTGCTGGTCACATTCTCAACAATGACAATAGCATCAGATATAATTTACCGCCAAGTAGCGGTCTTGCATCTTGCTGTGGGGTCCAGAACATCTATAATAATAATAATAATAATAATAATAATAATAATAATAATGTTCTGGACCGTCGTCAAATGTGCGGACCGCGGTGGAAACGGGTCCTGGACGGGTAATGACTAAGAATGTTCAGTACCGCCAAGGCACCCAAGACGACACCACGCCGAATCTCCTGAGGGATTTGATCCATATTAAAAATGCTTATAACAAAAGATGGCAAAGATTTAGGGACCCAACTGACCGGGTGGAATACCTGGACCTAGCCCGGGAAGTACGAAATCAATTGCTGGAAAGAAATATTGAAAAATGGGAGGAAACTTGCCGTAATCTATTAGAAAACGAGTCAGATCGCGAATTTTGACGGATTCTCGCAGAAAACGATTCAGATCGCGAATTTCGGCTGATTATATATCTAAAACAACATTCAATTATAAATTTCAGTATAATACCGTAGCGAAGCACGGGTATCTTGCTAGTAGTGTATATATCTTGCATCTCTGATCCTCATTTGAGGATCTGAGTGTTTATAAGGCTCTGGACAACATGGTGAATCTAGTTCTGTTTCTTTTTCATTGCCATTTATTGTTGTTATTTGTGGGAGGTGTTTCCTTTGCATTCATTACTTTTCTGGTTCTGTTATTGTACAATAGAGTTATAAAGTGATTTGTAGTGTAAATATGGGAAGAATTAGTGGAAAAGTGTTTAAAGAAGTGAAGAATTGGATATAAATACAGTAAAAGGAAATGTCCTTCAAATTTTGAATAGCAGTGCATCCACAAAACTAATAATTGAAGGCTTTTTATTAGATATTAGCACCAAGGATACTTCTAACAGTGGTTTCAGACTGATAGACATTGAAATAATTGGTAAAGTAATTCAGAAGCAGTAATGGATGTTGTACACCCAATGTATTCTATCGGTTCTTAGCATATCCAGACTTAAAAAAAAAAAATAAAAAAAAAAAAGTTTGTAAGGGAAAGTCAAAACCCAAATGGAACCTTCAATAGACTCCGGTTACAGTGCCCCAAAGCAACATCAATTTCATCAAATATGCTGAAAATTGGTGCTTATGATGCCTGTTTGGTGTCTGGCAGTGAAAATTTTTGGCAGAATTCACATATTAGAAGAACTTGGGATTGAACCTGGTACGTTTACTCTCAATATTTTGAGAACCATTGATGAAGCGAGTATAACCAAAGCTGACTCTGCACTGGATGATTTGAAGAAAAATACCCACCAGGAAATTCAAATGAGGAAAAAAAGGATATAGCTGAGGCAGCCTTGGCTTTGCGACTTTGACTGATGATGGTCTCTAGCAGGACCAAAGCTAGTTTCAGGTATACGTAACTTTTTTGGTTTGCAGTGAATGAGTATTAAATGGGTGGAGACATTTTAACTCTTGTTTTTCATTATATTGCTCTTCAATACGGAATAATATGAAATGTATTACTTGTGGAACTATGCACTCGAAGAGTTAAGGACAGTGTTGTATACTGTAATTGTGTTGTTATCCTGCTTGAGGGCTGACCAGTTAGCATTCATTACATGTAAATATAGGAAAGAAACAAACAAGTGTCATATCAAGTCAGAGGGGAAGGAGAGAGAGGAATAATAAAGGAACACACATAATAGGATGAATACAATGACAGGTGGGTGTCTATATTTCTAGAAAATAAAACTCAGAGAATTAGAGTATTCGAAACTTTATCTGACCCTGCTATAATTAAGAGAGGAATTCCTCAAGGCAGTATTATTAGACCTTTATGCTTTCTTATATACAGTATATATCAATGATATGAGTAAAGAACTGGAGTCAAAGATAAGGCTTTTTGCAGGTGATGTTATTTTGTAGAGAGCAATAAATAAGTTACAAGATTGTGAGTTTCACAAATAGGAAAAATCCCCTCAGTTTTAATGACTGCATTGATGGTGTGAAAGTTCCTTTTGCCGGGCTGAGTGGCTCAGACGGTTAAGGCGCTGGCCTTCTAACCTCAACTTGGCAGGTTCGATCCTGGCTCAGTCCGGTGGTATTTGAAGGTGCTCAAATACGACAGCCCCGTGTCGGTAGATTTACTGGCACGTAAAAGAACTCCTGCGGGACTAAATTCCGGCATCTCGGCGTCTCTGAAGACCTTAAAAAGTAGTTAGTGGGACGTAAAACAAATAACATTATTTATTATCATTAAAGTTTCTTTTGGAAATCATTGTAAGTACCTAGGTGTTAATATAAGGAAAGATCTTCATTGGGGTAATCAAATAAATGGGATTGTAAATAAAGGGTACAGATCTCTTCACATGGTTATAAGGGTATTTAGGGGTTGTAATAACGATGTAAATGAGAGGGCAGATAAGTCTCTGGTAAACCTTAACTAGAGTATGGTTCCAGTGTATGGGACCCTCACCAAGATTACTTGATTCAAGATCTGGGAAAAATCCGAAGATAAGCAACTCGATTTGTTCTGGGTGATTTCTGACAAAAGAGTAGCATTGCAAAATGTTGCTAAGTTTGCGCTGGGAAGACTTGGGAGGAAGTTGACTAGCTGCTCGACTAAGTGGTATGTTACATGTTACAAATATCATGTTATGGTCCGCATTGAAATGTGCTTAAAGTCAAATAATAATACAAGATTGTAAATTCCACCTGTTCAATACATAAGAGTTTTTTATTTAAATTTAAGAAATAGTTCTTAATATATTAGACATAGGGGCATGTTTTGCCCATAATGAGGGCATCATCAGCCTAAAAATCTCATACCTGAAAGATAGATCAGGATCCTGATTGTTCTTATATGTAGTTTTAACAAAGGTCTAAAATATAAATAAGAGGATACCGTTTTAGGTACAAATACGTATAAAATGACTAGCGAGTAGAATATAGTAGTTATAAGTACTCTTATGATAGTCTTATAATCAATCCTTATTGTGGATTTTTACAAATGTCTTGTTTTTTAAAAATTTGGTAACAAGGAGTTAGTTAAAAGTTCAAAAAGAATACGTAAATTGCTGCGTTGAAATGAAATCTGGTAAATATGGTGTCTTATTCTGGAGATGGCGTAAGGAGCTTATAATAGCTTAATATTTAGGATAAAATTCACTCTTAGTGGTATTTAACATAAAATGCGAAGTTGTTTGTCTGTTGAAGTTGTTAATTTTATATCAAAAGATAAGACGACAAACTTCTTGAAGCACTTAGGCACGAGTACAAGTACTCGTCAGAAACGTAGCTATATTTATAATTAGCTGGTAGACGTGGGTGTAGCTTCTTGTATTAAAAGTCAAAAGGAAAATGTGTGTGGTTGAGTAGAGTTTGTGGTATTATGTCCCATCGACAGTTGTGATGTTAATTTGGTTAAAGATGAGGTGAGTTGAAGAAAATATGTTGTTTGTGATTTCGTTTACCACATTTTTAAAAAACAAGACATTTGTAAAAATCTACAGTAAGGATTGATTATAAGACTTTATCATAAGAGTACTTATAACTACTATATTCTACTTGCTAGTCATTCTATACACATTTGTACCTAAAACAGTATCCTCTTACTTATATTTTAGATCTTCATTAAAAACTACATATAAGAACAAAAAGGATCCTGATCTATCTTTCTTTCAGGTATGAGATTTTTGGCTGAAGGAGAAGTGCAAGTATGTCGAAGGTTGTATGGTCCTGGGAAAGGTAGATGCTGCATACAGGAAAATCAAGGAAACCTTTGGAGAAAGGAAATCTAGGTGTATGAATATTAAGAGCTCAAATGGAAAGCCACTTTTAGGGAAAGAAGACAAAGCAGAAATATGGCAGGAGCATATCCAACAGTTGTATCAAGGTAAAGGTGTAGATAATTTGGTTCTGGAACATGAAGAGGCTGTTGATGCTGATGAAATGGGAGACCCAATTTTGAGGTCAGAGTTTGACAGAGCTGTGAGTGACCCAAATAGGAACAAGGCACCTGGAATTGATGACATTCCCTCTGAATTACTGACTGCCTTAGGAGAAACCAGCATGGCAAAGTTATTCCATTTGGTGTGTAAGATGTATGAGACAGGAGAAGTCCCATGCGATTTTCGGCAGAAAATCAAGAAAGCCGGTGCTGACAAGTGTGAAAACTACCGCACCATTAGTTTAGTATATCATGCCTGCAAAATGTTAACATGTATTATTTACAGAAGAATGGAAAAACAAGTTGAAGCTGAGTTGGGAGAAGATCAATTTGGCTTCAGAAGAAATGTAGGAACACATGAAGCAATCCTGACTTTACGTCTGATCTTCGAGGAGGGAATCAAGAAGGACAGGCCCACGTACATGGCATTCATAGATCTAGAAAAAGCATTCGATAATGTTGATTGGACCAATCTATTTAAGATTCTGAAGATGATTGGGATCAGATACTGAGAACGAAGAATTATCTACAATCTGTATAAAAATCAGTCTACATTTATAAGAATCGAGGGCTTTGAAAAAGAAGCAGCAATCCAGAAAGGAGTGAGGCACGGCCGCAGTTTGTCCCCCCTCCTTTTCAGTGTTTACATAGAAATTGCAGTAAAGGAAATCAAAGAGGAATGTGTGGAAAGAGAATCACAATCCAAGGAGAGGAAATCAAAACCTTGAGATTTGCTGATGATATTGTTATTTTATCTGAGACTGTAGAAGATCTTGAGAAGGTGCTGAATGGTATGGACGAAGTCTTGGGTAAGGAGTACAAGATGAAAATAAATAAGTCCAAAACAAAAGTAATGGGGTGCAGTCGAACGAAGACAGGTGATGCAGGAAATATTAGATTAGGAAATGAAGTCTTAAAGGAAGTAGATGAATATTGTTACTTGGGTAGTAAAATAACTAACGATGGCAGAAGTAAGGAGGACATAAAATGCAGATTAGCACAAGCAAGGAAGAGCTTTCTAAAGAAAGGAAATTTGCTTACTTCAAACATTGATATAGGAATTAGAAAGATGTTTTTGAAGACTTTCGTGTGGAGGGTGGCATTGTATGGAAGTGAAACATAGACGATAACTAGCTTAGAAAGAAAGAGAATAGAAGCTTTTGAAATGTGGTGTTACAGAAGAATGCTGAAGGTGAGATGGATAGATCGAATCACGAATGAAGAGAAACTTAATCGAATTGGGAAGAGGAGATCGATTTGGCTAAATTTGACGAGAAGAAGGGAGAGAATGATAGGACATATCTTAAGACATCCAGGACTTCTTCAGTTGGTTTTTGAAGGAAGTGTAGGTGGTAAGAATGGTAGGGGTAGACCAAGGTATGAATATGACAGATTAGAGCAGATGTAGGATGCAATAGTTACATAGAAATGAAAAGGTTAGCACAGGATAGGGTGGCATTGAGAGCTGCATCGAACCAGTATGGACTGATGACTCAAACAACAGCAATGAGATTTTTAGGCTGATGATGCCCTCATTATGGGCAAAACATGTCCCTATGTCTAATATGTTAAGAACTATTTCTTAAATTTAAATAAAAAAACTTATGTATTGTAACGGGTTGGCGGGGTAGATAAATAAATGAGTACAGCACCTGGAAGCAACCTATTTCTAAGATTTATTAACTAAGCACTACCACTACAGATTTACACACACACACACACAGAGACGATTGCCGAGCTTACAAGTTACACAAGTACACTTACACACTTACGGTTCGCACGCTCTCTCTCTTTAGTTTCTCTTGGGTTCCATCTACAATGACACACACACACACACACACACACACACACACACATAGTCATCGATTATTTACAGTACACTCTCTCAGCCACTCAGTCAAACTCGTTAGCACTGTCACGGTTCACAGTCTACACGTCAGCCTCGCAGGTCGGGATAGTATCCGCTGTTCACTCAACCCGTTGAACTCCGCAGTCTTCACACGTCGTCTCCTAGTGTTCCCTTCTTCGCCGCTCCAGAACACTCCAGGTTCTCCTCCAGCAGCCAGCCTCAAGCGACACACACACACGACATCAGGAAAACAGGAACGAGTCCTCGACTCCACAGGCAGATACTTCATCAGGCTGCACACTCCCAGGCCATCATTGACTGCGCTCCAGCGAACTCAATCTCGCTCCCACTCACTCACTAACTAACTCTCACTCTCCAATTCTCACTGATTAGCTCTCACTGACTGGCCGACTGTAGGCAAGTAACTGCTCTTTTATACCTGCGCTGGTTCTTCTAGAATCGTCCGGATGCTGGACGGGTCTAGGAACATCGCGAGATGAAACACTCCAGATTAATCGCGGAGTCATTTCTGTCGTCCCACGCGGCGCGACCACGGACAGAAGAGAGAAGGGCCCGCCCAGCACTTAAATGATGCTCGCAATTGACGCGCTCGAGTCTAAGGGGGTGGGGGCGATGGGTGACGAGCTCGGTGCGTAGCGACTTCGCATGCCGGACACTATATCTGTTACAGTATTGAACAGGTGGAATTTATAATTTAGCATAAATATTTGACTTTAAGTGGTATGTTCAAGCTGTCACTAGAGAGATGACGTGGAATGACATTGGTAGATGAATAAGTTTGAGTGGCGTCTTTATAAGTAGAGAAGATCACAATTTGAAAATAAAGTTGGAAATCAAGAGAACAAATTTAGGCAAATATTAATTTATAGGAAGGGGAGTTAGGGATTGGAATAAATTTCCAAAGGAGATTTCAATAAATTTCTAATTTCTTTGCAATAATTTAAGCAAAGGTTAGGAAAACAGCATATAGGGAATCTGCTACCTGGGCGACTGCCCTAAATGCAGATCAGTATTGATTGATTGATTGATTGATTGATAGACTGACAGCAGAAGATGAGAAATATGGATATGGCGAACACTGACCACTTCAGCACCAGGTATTTATAGGAAGGGGAGTTAGGGATTGGAATAAATTTCCAAAGGAGATTTCAATAAATTTCTAATTTCTTTGCAATAATTTAAGCAAAGGTTAGGAAAACAGCATATAGGGAATCTGCTACCTGGGCAACTGCCCTAAATGCAGATCAGTATTGATTGATTGATTGATTGATTGATTGATTGATTGATTGATTGATTGATTGATTGATTGATTGATTGATTGATTGATTGATTGATTGATTGATTGATTGATTGATTGATTGATAGATAGACTGACAGCAGAAGATGAGAAATATGGATATGGCGAACACTGACCACTTCAGCACCAGGTATTGCACTGAAATCTGAAGATGAAACTTTAAACTAAGTTTCCTCTTTCTTACATTTTTCGCATTCTGGGTGCATTTTTGCAGAAACTACTGCATACAGAGCAATGAAACATGGCAGCCTTATTGATAGCTGTAAGATACACAATCCTGTGCAACAGATTACCAATTAATGATACAGTATAGAAATTAGGATATGAATATCAAAACTTTTCATTAAGATTTTTAAAAATGTGTTATTTTTAAATGTAAGCGATTTAAAATATTACAAAATTTTGTTGCACAGGTTGACAAGTTGAGGCTACCTAAATGTGTCACAAAAATATGAAGAAAGTATGCATTGTTTCTGCAGAAAATGCACATTACCATTTTAAAGATGTGTGAAAATTGTAATTAAAAATGATAAAATTTTAATTTAAAATTATGCTTAATAAGTGCCATTATATAGCATGGTATTGAGAATTTGCATAGAAAATTCCAGCTAAATGCCTTTAAAACTAAAATATTGGACATGATTTTTACCAACATCTGCCCTTGAACTGGTGTAATTTTGTACAGGAAAAGAAATGTCAAGGATATTTCCCCTTGTTTCCAGTGGTTAAAGGCCTATGTTAATAGGACTTTTCTGCAGTTATATCCCAAGCAAATTCTCACGAACTGTTTGAACCTATTCCGTACAACCTGAAGCTTGCAACGTAATATGAGTTGGTGGGGAGTTTTCTCTTCATTTATAGTTTTGAAAATGGTCTTATTGTTTACGTAGGTCAACTAAAAGCCATTTGTTTTAGTAGCCAATCTCTTTATTTATTGCTACTGTCAGAGTACTTAAACGTTATTTGCTGCTTGTGCTGAGGTTTCAGTTGCTTCCTTTTATTGTACCACGAACCTACTCTGCTGGCGTAGGAGGGGGAGAGGTGATACTTCCACGTGGCGCGTCCCAGGTAGCGGATAGGGGGGTCCTAACCGGCTTGCCGGCGGACTTGAGGGAAATAAAATACCTCTCGCGGACCAAACACACAAACCCCTGTGGGTGGGAGACGCAGACGAAGAATACACCCACGGTATCCCCTGCCTGTCGTAACAGGCGACTAAAAGAGGCAACCAAGAAATGATTATATTAGAACCATGCAACTCCTTGTGATTAGTACCACCATGCAGGGAACCCCATGGGTCACTTTTCCTTGCACATAATACCACTATGTTAGGTACCAAATAGGTTTGTGATTAGTAACAAACGAGAGCGCGATGGCTTTTACAGTACCTGTGATTAGTAGCTCTATTTGAGCGACACCATGGGATGACAGAACCCATGGTTCTGGCTTGCCTATGATTAGTACCCACTATATGAGAACACCACGGGATAGTACGAGTCCCTGTGGTTAGTTCACTTAGGTGATGAACACTGTAGGTTTGCATTGCCTGTCAATGGTGCTGCAATGTGCAAAACACAGTAGGTCTGTAATACATGTGCGAATTTCATTACCTGTGAGTAGTACCATAATGTGTGGAATACTGCGAGTCTACGTTACTCTTGATTAGTACCACAACATGACAAATACCATGGTTCTACTTTTCTAGCGATAAGTACCATTATGAAGAGCCAATGACTTGGATTTTGGACTCCTTTCGACTACAAGCATCATTGATTCTGTATCGTGCTATAGAAGCAGTCCCTTGGTCAGTAACCCTATTGTTTTACGCCAGCTTCTGTGCATGTGAGGCACTGTGGGTCAGTTCCACTGATCGTTTTAAATTCATATCCATCCATTCATTCTTCGTCCTCGTGTTTTGAATTGTGGTCAGTGGAGGATTTTGGGTTTTTAATTTGTCACTTCATTTTGTCTCATTTTGTACCATTAGGGGCCGATGATCTAGATGTTAGGCCCTTTTAAACAACAATCATCACCACCTTTTATTGTAAATGATTGATCCATTCTCAAACTAGCTCTATCTATTCTTCTTGAATGTATTTGGTAGGGTTTCTAAGTACAGAGAAAATAAATCTCTGAAAGAGTATTCTTCATTAGTTATGAATTGTGTGTTTACATAATATTTCCTATTTTCTTCTTCTTAAGACGCCGTCTTTGAGCGGAGGTTGGCGATTGACGTAACTAGCTCTGATCTTGACAGCGCAGAATGGATGCCACTTCTGAAGTACAGCAGTGTTGTCTTCGAAGGTCTTTCTGCCATGAATTTCTTCTTCTTCCAACAGATCTCTTCCCCTGTATCTTTCCTTCGATAATAAGCTGTTTTAAGTGATACCTCTCACATCTCATGATATGTCCTAGGTATTGTGTTTTCCTCTGTTTTATGGTGAGTAGTAGTTCTTTTTGCTTTTTCATCCGACGAAGGACCTCGGCATTGGGGATTTTCATTACCCAGGATATCCGCAAGAGACAGCAATACAGGAACATTTCGAAGGCATCAATACGTTTTTCTACGATTGGATCCCGAGTCCAGCTTTCACATCCATATAGGACAACAGAAAATATATAGCAGCGGATCATACGAATTCGTAGTTGGAGACTACCTCACAAAGAATTTCTTCATGGTAATGAATTTTTTCCTGGTCTGTTCAATTCTAGATATTATATCCCGTTTGGAGTTACATTGGTCATCCAAGATGGTACCCAGATATTTGAGAGAAGACACTTGCTCAACTATTTTATCTTTAATTGTGAGATTTGTCCGAAAATTGTCTTCTTAGAGAACACCATCAGTTTCGTCTTTGAGGGGTTAACATATAATCGAAACTCTTCACTGTGCTGAACTAAGGAGTTTATCATGCACTGAAGGGCAGGCATGTCATCAGCTATGACAACAGTATCCTCTGCATATCTGATGTTGTTGATGATTTTGCCATTAATTTTGATCCCACCATAGTCTGCCAATATTTCTTTAAAGATTGCCTCTGAGTAAATGTTAAACAACAGAGGTGACAGTACACAACCCTGGCAGACACCCTTGCTGATCGAAGCAGTTTCTGACGTTCCTTGATCAGTTTTGACATTTGCAAACTGATTCCAGTACAGGTTACTGATTATACGTAAGTCACCGGAGTCAATACCTGTTGATCTCAGAATCTCTATCGGCTTATTGTGCCTGACACAATCAAAAGCTTTCTTATAGTCTCTAAAACATGCATAGACATCAACGTTCATATCTCTGCACCTCTGTAACAACACATTTAATGAAAAGAGTGCCTCACGTGTACCAACGCCATTTCGGAAACCGAACTGGTTCTGATCCATGTGGGATTCACATTTTTTTTGTATATTCTAGTGTGAATGATTCTCAAGAATATTTTGAACACGTGAGACATCAAACTTATCATACGATAATCATCGCACTGAGACGAGTTAGGCTTCTTTGGTAGTGGCATGAAGGTTGATTTCAGCCAGTCTGATGGTATTTCTCCTGATACATATATTTGATTGAATAATGATGTTAAGGTATTGAGGCCGGTAGATTCCTGCTCTGTTATTACTTTGAAAACTTCAGCGTACACACCATCCGGTCCAGTTGCTTTACCATTCTTTTGAAGTTTTACGGTATGTACTGTTACCGAGTTTTTGTGGTAGTTAAGCATGAAAGAAGGTGCTGGGTGGTGAATAGGTCTCAAGCTACTAAAGAGAAATTAAATTTTAAAATTTAACAAGGTTATATTTTCTTTTCAAAATTAGGTAACAACAAATAGAACAGGTACTTAGTAGCCGAAATACAACTTGAAATGTACAATTACAGGGATTAAAGAATTTGGGCTTCGAGCCCTGAAAACACAATTCTTGAGCAACTAGCTCAACTTTACGATATACCAATTTTAACAAAAGGGGCAGAAGACCCTACTCAAACCCTGGAGCCCTTGCTCCAAATTACACAGCAAAGCCTCCTCGAGGCATACAACTCTCAGTTTTAGAAAAGAGCCACTCGCTCTTAAAGTTAAGCCTCTCCCAGGCCACACCAAACTCAACTTTCAAGTTGTCCTCAAAGGACATATACACAGGGGTAAAATACCCAACCTACTGAGGTCTATTAGGTGAGAAAAGATTAATACATGACCTCTAAAATACAACTTGAGAGGAGGCGAACTTGCACTCCTAATACACTTTGCTTTTAAACCCTAATCTGGCTCTGGGCCACTAACGCAAGGGCTAATCCCATACTACAGAGGTGACTTAGAGAAGAACACTTTACATTACATAAACGAAGAAAAGTTTGAGAAAATAAGTTCACCTCAAAACAAATGTGAGTGGGAGCTCGAGAGGGTTAGCACTCTCTATCCCAATATGTAACTTTACAAGAAAAAGAAGAAAAGAGTAGTTACATTTTAGGAAAAGGTTACATGATGGAAAACGCTTCGAACCCGCCGCGAGAGTTAAACTGCCGACCTAGCAAGAAAAGAAGATATTAATAGGCCATTACCTGGTAGTAGATCGCTGCCGAGGAAAGAGGCGCTTCCCGCCTCCTGCAATGTACTTAATACACTGAAAGATGGAACAGAAGTGGCCCGGAGACCCCAAAATCAGCAGTTTATATCCTCTCGCGGAAGATTCTAGGCGTTAGGGGAAATAAAACACCCTCCCACAAAATCTTTATTGGTTCAGGAAAAGAAACCCCTACATAGAGGAAAAAGAAACACATTATTGGTGGAAAATTAATTAAAGAAATTCGGGATTGGCTAGATCCAAACTAAGGGGAAAAAGAGGGGTATACAGCCAACTTAAACAATAACAGAAAGAAATTTAACAAGAAACAAACTTTTGAAATAAAAATTTCTCCAAAAAAATAGTTCTTTGATTTCGCACTAGGTTGCACTATTGTAATTCTTCAGTAGTGTCCTCTAGAAGAGAAAGTTCCCACTTCTTACTTCAAGCGAAACAAAAACACATCAAAAGTGACACAGTTCAAAAACTCAAAATTTTCCACGTGGTGACATCTTCTGAGAAAGTAGAGAATTAATAGAATAGATAAAGTTCAACCTTCCTCCAGAAGAGGAGTTTCAACTGGCGCAACTTTTAAATAAACAGAGTAGAGGTGTACCGCCCGGTACAGACCTCCCCCCCCAAAAGTTCCTCCAAGGGGTAACACAGAAGAACATAAGCTTTGTTTCCAAAATAAGGTCCAAGTTTTGATGTTGATATTAAGATTAATTGCGGAAGCATTTATAAGATTTTAGTAATTTGGTTGGTTGCAATTTCAAAATTTTGTTGTTGCCGGTGCAGTAAAGTTTTTATGTTTGTAGAATTTGTATTTCTGAAGATAAACTTTTAATACTTAAAGGTGAAGAAAAATTTTGCAATGTCCACCAAATATTGTTGTTAAATTCCCAAATGTAATTATTGCTTATGGTGACTGTCCATGTAGTTGATGTAGATTGAGTCGGATGGCCAGACCGGCCGTTGCAGCTTGCGTCCAACGGAGGCCGCTCGGACCCCTCAAGTACCCTGAGATACCGCTCGCCCGCACTATGAGGGGAGCAGAGGTGTTGAAGTACGCCGCGCCCGCGGTGAACAGATACAGGCTGCGGGCATGTAGCAGGTCGTGCGCCGCACATCAGCCTTGGCCGGGAGGTGAGCTCCGGCTCGCCGTGCACATGTCGTCCTCGCTGGAGAGGAGGGGGCCCATCCCCTTCCCCAGTCGCTGCACGGCGCTGCGCGGCTGCGGGGGCGCTGAAACATTAAAGCTAGGCGGCAGAATTGTGTTGGACAATTATTTTCTTTGAGGGTACAGGCTTGTAGAGAGAGTGAGGGGCCAGCGGCGTGCAGATATTCATGGTATTCATTAAGCCACTGTGTAGAGTGGAGCAGGAGACGGGAGCGTGGTAATGGCCGTGGCAAGAACAGGATGGCAGTTTAACGGGTCGGGGCAGGTTTTACATAAGGCTTACATCTAAAACCAAAATATTACAGAAGGGGCAGAATGCCTTAAAAGTGAAACTCAAAAAAAATATAACCTTCATATCCTTTCAAAATAATATGGAGCAAGTTAACACAGAAATTACACCGGTTTCACCTGGGACAGGTGAACTCTAAATATCCTCTCGGTGGCTGGATTACTTAGCAATAAGGTAACCGGCGTAAGAAAATCGAGAATGATACAAGGCCCATGAAATCTGGGGGCAAGCTTGCCTGCGGGAACAAAATTTTTGACCATAACCTGGTCACCTACCTTCAAAGTGGTGGGTCTCCGTCCACGATCATACCTTTCCCTAACCTTTTCATGAGACACTTTAAGATTAGCTTTAGCCTTCTTCCAAAGATCTTTAATGTTGTCCGGATCTATTGTCTCGGGCAGAATGTCATTCAGAGACCAGAGGTTAGAGAGCGGCGTGTTGGGAACGAACTTAAACATCAAAGAAGCTGGAGTAAATTTGTGAGATTCATGAACCGCCGAATTCAAAGCAAAAGCTAACCAATGCAGGGACGTGTCCCACCTAGAATGATCTTCATGATGATAGGCAATAAGTGCGGACCTGAGATTGCGGTTAACCCGTTCAGCCAGAGATGGTTGAGGGTAATAAGCAGATGTAGTTACATGAGAGATGGACAAGTCAAAACAGAATTTACGAAACAGATTTGATGTAAAAGCTTTAGCATTATCAGATACAATGTATTGGCACGGACCAAAAGAAGCAAAAATAGAATTTAGGCAAGTAATGGTGGACTGAGCGGTAGCCAGCTTAGTCGGAAATAACCAGGAAAATCTTGTAAAACCATCTACACACACAAAGATGAACTTGTTGGCATTACCCTTTGACTGGGGGAAGGGTCCCACATAATCGATATACAGGCGTTCCATGGGGCGCGACGCTTGATGAGAAGACAAAAGGCCTACTTTAGTGGACATGGTGGGTTTACTGATCAAACAAGATTTACAAGCTTTTACAAGTTCTCGAATTTCACCGTCCATACCTTTCCATATGAACATTTCACGAATCTTTTCACGAGTTTTAAAGATTCCAAGATGCCCCCCCAATGGGGTCTCATGATAGTATTTGAAGATCATAGGTACAAGAACCGCTGGAACAACAACTTTCATCAACTTATCATGCCTCGAAGGGCAACATAGAACACCATTCCTCAGAACATAAGGGACAACATGTTCCCCAGAAGAAAGGGTTTCCATTATAGGAGCCAGCGTCGGATCTTCACGTTGGTATTTCTCAATATCCCTAAAAAGCATGGGAGCACCTGTTAAGATGGCATTAACACCAGATAGTATGGACTCGGAAGGTGATGAACTATCGACCGGTTCGTGGGTCTCGACGTCGTTATGAAACATACGGCTGAGTCCATCAGCAACAACATTTTCGGTACCTCTGATATGTCGTACATCAAATTGGAAGGCAGAAATACGGATGGCCCAACGGGCTATACGACCAGTACGACGCGGCCTACCTAAGACCCAGCTTAAGGCTTGATTATCTGTCTCCAGGTCGAATTTGACATGTTCCAGATAGAGACGGAACTTTTCTAAGGCGAATAAGACTGCCAACCCTTCGAGCTCATAGATGGAATACTTGGCTTCTTGAACCGATAGAGTCCTAGATGCATAGGCGATGGGACGCCTCCCTAGTTCAGTCTCTTGAAGAAGGACTGCAGCTACAGCTGACGACGACGCGTCCGTTTGGACGATGAATTTCTTCGAGAAATCAGGCATAGCAAGTACAGGGGCATTACAGAGAGCTAATTTAAGATCTTCGAAAGCGGCTTGTTGAGAAGGTCCCCACTCGAATTTGATGCCTTTCCTACGAAGAAGGTTTAAGGGCGCCGCTCTATTAGCGAAGTTAGGAATAAACTTCCTGAAGAAATTCACCATACCAATGAATCTAGCGATACCTTTGATGTCCTTAGGAGGTTTAAAATCACGGATGGCCTGTGTTCTAGAATGATCGACTGCTACACCATCAGGTGACACAATATGCCCTAGGAATGACATAGAGGGCTTAGCAAAGGCAACCTTGGACAACTTAACAGTTAACCCAGCCTTACGAAGGCGATTGAGAACTTCTCGCAAATGATCTAGATGTTCTTCAAAGGTTTCGGAAAATACGACGACATCATCCAAGTAGTGATATAAGTACTCAAATTTGATGTCGGAAAAGACCCTATCTAGTAGCCTAGTGAGCACAGCTGCCCCCGTGGGGAGCCCGAAAGGCACGCGGTTGTATTCATATAAATTCCAGTCCGTGGCAAACGCTGTAAGATGTTTAGACTCTTCGGCAAGGGGAATTTGATTATAGGCCTGATTCAAGTCCAAGATGGTGAAGAACTTGGCCTTACGAAACCATGAAAAGCAAGAATGAAGGTCGGGAAGGGGCACAGATTGCAACACCACCTTCCGATTGAGAGCCCTGTAATCAATGACAGGCCTGAAGCCTCCTTGGGGTTTCGGGACTAGAAAAATAGGCGAAGAATACGCTGACTTAGAGGGCCTAATAATACCATCCTTCAACATCTGATCGATGATTTCTTTCAGAGCCTTCATTTTAGGTGGAGATAGCCTATACGGTGGAAAACGGACAGGAATTGAATCCGTGACCTCAATTTTGTATTCAATAAGGTCAGTAACACCAAGAGTATCAGAGAACACCTCGGGAAACGACTGACACAGTTTCCGAATACTATCAGCCTGCTCCTCAGGTAGATGTCTAAGGTCTAACAACATCTCATCCTGGGTAGGCGAAATAGATGAACATGATACAGAATTACACTTTAACAAGGGAATTCTACAATTGGACGCAAATTTGAATATGCACGACCTACTCTGGAGATCGAGCACAAGACCAGTGTGAGAAATGAAGTCCGCTCCCAATATGATGGGGCAAGACAAACGCTTGGCCACAAACAATTTGATCTTCCATGTAAACTTAAAAACCCGAATTTTGACATGTATGGAACCTAGAATTTCTAATGGAGATGAATTAGCCGAAACATATTGAACAGGAGAAGAGACATAGTCAGGGAGTTTACAAACAGATTTCAATTTAGAATACCAATCAGCCGAAATAATGGAACAAACACTGCCTGAATCTAAGAGAGCTGTTATAGGCTCGTTATTTAACTCAATCTTAAGAAAAGGAACAGGTGCGGGGGTATCCGCCGCAATCCTAAGACACTCTTTAGGGCATTCAAAAGATGAATTTGAAGGCTGGTCGTTCTCTGCATTTACAACCTGTTTACTAGGGGCTAAGTCTCGGGAAGATGGATTAGTCGGCTCAGCCGACGCCACTAGTCACTTTTTATTATTGGAATAGCTGGAATTTGCACCAGAAGTTGAGCAGGAGGGGGTGCTATTTGAGTTTGGGCAATTCTTGGCGATATGTGAGAAGGCCCCACACTTAAAACAGCCTTGTGATGACCCTACTCCATTCCTTGTCCCACTTGACTTGATCAGAGGACACTTATTCCGCAGATGGTCAGGCGACCCACAAGCATAACATTTACGGGGATTGACTGGTCGGCGAGGTGGAGGCCGAGTGTTACTAAAGGAAGGCGGGGGTTCTTTCGCCACACGCAAGGAATCGGCATACCTAACTCCTTCCGCAGAGACGGCTAATGCTTCCAGTTCAGAGAAGGTTTGCGGGCACGCCGCGAAACACAAATATGACCTGTAGGGTGGTGAAATCCCTTCAACAATAGCTTGCACGATCTGATCCTCAGGGAAGTGGAGAGCAAACACCCTAGTATAAAACTTAATATCTTGGATGAAGTCTGCCAGGTTTTCATCCAAGCGCTGTACCCGATAATAGTATTTCTGAATAAGGGAGGACCTGGCCCTAGCCGGGATGAAGTTAGCTAGCAAATGGGCGTGGAAATCCTCAATAGAAGATTGTTCGGCAATGGCTCTAACTATTTTGTCAGATAGAACACCAATAGCATAAGGATAGATAATTTGCAAAATTTGACATGGGGAAAGAGAAAACACAAGGGCATGATCCTGAAATTCCACTAGAAATCTTAAAAATGAAATTACGTCACTGGTGGTGTTGACGGAAAACTTAGAGATACCTCTAAGCAACATTGCCAATGGATGAGGCAAGCTGCTGAACCCAGGTGTCATAGTCGTTAAAGGTTTCAAGGGCAAGGAAGTTAATTCAGAGCGGATGTTACTCAATGACGCACGGCGTTCAGATTCGTTGTTCGATGGGGCAGAGATAGTTTGAGCAGCAACGGTTATCCTATTGACTTCTCCCTGAGGAGGCTCTTCCTCGTTACCTACATTCACCGTGGCGGGTTGATCAGTTTTGGGAGGAGCTTCGCCGGTTAGCAATTGAGTGACCTTATTAGACAATTCAGAAATAGTTTCAAGGAGCGTATTAGCTTGCTTCCTCTGAACGTCATTCACCTTTAGAGACAATAGATCATTAACTCTATTTGCAAAGTGATACAGCCTGCCTTGCACACGCTTAATTTGATTAGGAGATGGATCGTTTTCATCAAAAAAGCTGACTACCGATGCTAGCCCAGTAATATTCTCGACAATCGTGGAAAGAGAGTCGTCAATTTCTTTCTCTCCCAAATTGGGGATGGAAATGGGCAAATCAAGGGACTCTCTAAGCTTGTTAGTGTCTATTGCAACCGTGCCTCCAGATTGAACGTTTCTGATAGTTAACTCATATATCAACTCCTCTTTGCGCAAGTAGTTAAGGAGGAGAACATCGCGAGGGCCGGGCATGATGACAGAACAATTTTGAAAAACTCAAAAAATTCCAGCAACTGAGAAAATTGTTAGAGTTCGAATCAAAGCAATGTTTAGCCGTCAAAAGGGGCTAAATTGAGACCCATTCAACCACGCTCTGCTACCACTTGTTACCGAGTTTTTGTGGTAGTTAAGCATGAAAGAAGGTGCTGGGTGGTGAATAGGTCTCAAGCTACTAAAGAGAAATTAAATTTTAAAATTTAACAAGGTTATATTTTCTTTTCAAAATTAGGTAACAACAAATAGAACAGGTACTTAGTAGCCGAAATACAACTTGAAATGTACAATTACAGGGATTAAAGAATTTGGGCTTCGAGCCCTGAAAACACAATTCTTGAGCAACTAGCTCAACTTTACGATATACCAATTTTAACAAAAGGGGCAGAAGACCCTACTCAAACCCTGGAGCCCTTGCTCCAAATTACACAGCAAAGCCTCCTCGAGGCATACAACTCTCAGTTTTAGAAAAGAGCCACTCGCTCTTAAAGTTAAGCCTCTCCCAGGCCACACCAAACTCAACTTTCAAGTTGTCCTCAAAGGACATATACACAGGGGTAAAATACCCAACCTACTGAGGTCTATTAGGTGAGAAAAGATTAATACATGACCTCTAAAATACAACTTGAGAGGAGGCGAACTTGCACTCCTAATACACTTTGCTTTTAAACCCTAATCTGGCTCTGGGCCACTAACGCAAGGGCTAATCCCATACTACAGAGGTGACTTAGAGAAGAACACTTTACATTACATAAACGAAGAAAAGTTTGAGAAAATAAGTTCACCTCAAAACAAATGTGAGTGGGAGCTCGAGAGGGTTAGCACTCTCTATCCCAATATGTAACTTTACAAGAAAAAGAAGAAAAGAGTAGTTACATTTTAGGAAAAGGTTACATGATGGAAAACGCTTCGAACCCGCCGCGAGAGTTAAACTGCCGACCTAGCAAGAAAAGAAGATATTAATAGGCCATTACCTGGTAGTAGATCGCTGCCGAGGAAAGAGGCGCTTCCCGCCTCCTGCAATGTACTTAATACACTGAAAGATGGAACAGAAGTGGCCCGGAGACCCCAAAATCAGCAGTTTATATCCTCTCGCGGAAGATTCTAGGCGTTAGGGGAAATAAAACACCCTCCCACAAAATCTTTATTGGTTCGGGAAAAGAAACCCCTACATAGAGGAAAAAGAAACACATTATTGGTGGAAAATTAATTAAAGAAATTCGGGATTGGCTAGATCCAAACTAAGGGGAAAAAGAGGGGTATACAGCCAACTTAAACAATAACAGAAAGAAATTTAACAAGAAACAAACTTTTGAAATAAAAATTTCTCCAAAAAAATAGTTCTTTGATTTCGCACTAGGTTGCACTATTGTAATTCTTCAGTAGTGTCCTCTAGAAGAGAAAGTTCCCACTTCTTACTTCAAGCGAAACAAAAACACATCAAAAGTGACACAGTTCAAAAACTCAAAATTTTCCACGTGGTGACATCTTCTGAGAAAGTAGAGAATTAATAGAATAGATAAAGTTCAACCTTCCTCCAGAAGAGGAGTTTCAACTGGCGCAACTTTTAAATAAACAGAGTAGAGGTGTACCGCCCGGTACATGTACAACTTCACTTTTTATTTCAGGGCTTTTTTCATTTATTCTCTCATCAGGTGAAGGAAGGATCATTTCTGTCATCTTTGAAGAGATTTTCTATATATTCCTTCCATCGTTTGAGTTTCTCTTCCACACCCAAGATGATTTCATTATTGGCATCTCTCAAAATTTGACCATATCATCTCCGTTGCAAACCACCAAGTTCTTTCACTTTCTTATGCAAGTTAAAATAGTCATGCTTCTCTTGAAGGATCTCAATTTATTTACACCTGTCTGTCATCCATAATTCTCGGGCTTCTCTACACTTTCTGCATACAGCTTTGTTTAGAGTTTTGTACTGAATGTGATCTGTATTTTTGTGTTTTCTCCTTTCATCCATAAGTTCTAGAATTTCATCTGTCATCCAGCTCTGTCTTTTGATGTTGTTGCAGTGTCCAATTTCAGTTTCCTGGATTTCAGTTACAGTATCTTTAATGGTGTTCCATGTGGATACTACTTCTGATGATTCAGTGTATCCTATTAATTCCATCTTCTTTTCCAGTGCAGTTCCAACATTAGTTCTTACTTTGGGATCCAATAGTTTCCTAATATCTACATGCTTGGATGGTTTAACAATTCTTTAAATTTTTCTAAAACGTATCATTTTAAGGTCCATTACAACTGGATTGTAGTCACTATTTACATCAGCACCGGGATACGTCTTAACAGATGTCACATATTTCTTTAGTTGTTGCTTTACCAAAATGAAATCACTTTGATTTCTTATGATCTTTTCGTCATTATTGGCGGGTGATATCCATGTGTAAAGCCGCCGAGGAGGAAGTTTAAAGAATGTGTTAGAGACAAACAAATTGTGCTCCATACAGAACTGAACAAGTCTGTCTCCTCTTATGTTACGTTCACCGAGACCATGTCCGCCTACAGTATTACCTTCAATGCCAGCCCCTACTTTTGAACTAAAATCACCCATGACCAATGTTATTTTTCCATTCTTAGTTATTTTCATAGCTTCCTCTAAGGTGTCATAGAATGCTTCTACTTCATCATCCTTATCAGCAGTTGGTGCATGGACCTGAATAACGTTCATGATCTGATGTGATGTTTGTAACCTCAGCAACATTACGTTATCACTAAGTGGTACAAAATCTATAGCTGAATTTGCAATCAATGATGAAATAAGCACAGCAACTCCATATCTGTGATTGGTGTCAGTTCTTCCCAAGAAGTACATATATCCTTCCTTCGTGTTCTGAATTCCTGATCCAGTCCATCTTACTTCACTCAATCCAAGGATGTCTACTTTCAATCTACATCTTTCTGCTTCCACATTTGCTAGTTTTCCATTCATATACAAACTGCGTACATTCCAAGTAGCAACACGTAATTTCTTGTCATAGATTTTGATTTTTCTAGCACTGTCAAGTACATGATCTTTCACAACTATGTTCGCAGCATTCCCCCCCCCCCCCCCGGAGATCCGATTGGGGGAATTGAAACTCCGGATACTAATTTCCGAGCCATGTTATGTGAATTTATAGAGATGTCATTCAGGACCTTTAATGCAGTGGTTTCCCGTTGCCTTCTGGATTCTACTGCCTTGACCAACACTTGGTTCCTCCGCCTTTAGGGGCAATTTCTTGCCCCTTGGACAATAAAGTGCCCAGACCTACACCTGCTCATCCACCCTTAAGGACACTGTTGGCATCTGGTGTTGGGGATCTCCTTATACCGGGAGATATTCGGTCCCCTTTCAGTCACCTTTTACGACTAGCAGAGGTTACCATGGGTGAATTCTAACTCGCAGACCACACCTTCCAAAAATGAACTGTAGAGTAGATACTATCAATAAAATATTCTACAATATGAATTTTTATTAGTAGTATCGCTTTATAAGAGATGACAATTTAAATTCTTTTAAGTTATGTAGTAGATATGTAGTTTTATATCTCTTCAGCAGTCCTCGGTATTATCTGAAATGCAACACTCTATTACGTGACATAAATTTTTGGCGACGAAATACCTAGCATTCTTCGGAATATGACGTAGCATATGTACATTATTCTTACACGAAGCTGGTTCCTCATAAAAAAAAGAATCCTGCGATGTCGTTATCATACCATCTCCTTTAATAGGCTTATCAGGATGATTTTGAGACTAATGAATACAAAGACCTTTCGTACCTTTAATGAATTTATCGCAGATAGGACAGTTTTATTAATTCGCACAATGGACACAAACATGAGTCAGCAGCGCTAGTGAGAACTTAAACTTCCACCTCAGAGATGCCAGCGTAAACTCCGTGAATCCTCAAATGACATATCTCACAGAGAAGTAATTCAATGAATTTAACGTCACCTTATTTCCTACACAGACGTCAGGGCTTCTAAACACAGAGAAAATATGTCTCTGAAATAGTGTTCTTCATTAGTTATGTATTGTGTGTTTACAAAATATTTCCTGTTTTAGGATAACAAGTGAATAATTTTGTTTTATTTTGTTCATAGGCAGACCTGGTGGAGTTTTTTAATCATATGTTACGAAAATCTGGAATATGTCAAGGACCTGCTGACCCTGTTGAAGACTGCTATGTGGTCAGGGATCAGTTTGCTTTTATTCAGGTTAGTAATTTTTACTCCTCAACAGTCTGCAGATGTTTGCCCAGTTATTGATATGGAAGTTATAAGGAGAATTGTGCTGCAATTAGTGTTTTTGCTTTTGTATTTGCATGTACAGTATACTCCAATTCTAGTAGGACACACTGTTTGATTTACCATTAATGGATGAAATATTTGAGCATCAATGCATTCCGATAGCTTTCAATTTTTTACTTGTATTTTCCTTGTTTCAGTGTCGAACGGTAGAAGAAATGACAGTGGCATTGTCTTTTAATGGCTGTAATTTCAACGGAAACTCACTTAAAATTGAACGTCCTCTTGGACAGAAAGAATCAGCTGGAATGTATAAGGCAAAACCCTTCAGAGGTATGAAAATGTATCCTAGGTCTTTTTTTTTTTACTGTATATTGTGCACTTCTTATTATATTTCTCTGAAATATATTTTGGCAGTTGGAGAAATGTAAATAATTTATTCATCTTCCTGACCTTTTTTATTGGTGTCAGCATTTGATATGTATTTGACCCAGTTTTATGGTCAGGTGCCTTTCCTGCTGCCATCTTTATATGGAGGGATGTATTCATTATTGCATGTTTCTGTAGGGCTGGTAGTAAAGTGGCGTGTTGTGTATGGATGAAAGAAGTATAATAATGTAATTGGTTTTACAACCTACTGGCTATTTTTATGGTTTTTGGAAATGCCAAAGTGCCAGAATTTTATCTGTTGGGTGTTCTTTTATGTGCTAGTAAATCTATCAACATAGGGCTGATGTATTTGATCACCTTCAAATACCACCTGACTGAGCAAGGATTCAACCTGCCGACCTGGGCTCCAAAAGCCAGTGCCCTAACTTTGAGCCACTCAGCCCAGCATGAAGAGGAGTGAATTATGATGACCACAAACACCCAGTCCCTGAGTCAGTTAAAATCCCTGACCCCACCGGGAAATAAACCCAGGGTCCTCGTAATGTAAAATGCAGTGATGTAGTAAAAACTACTGTCACTGACTACACAGATACTTGTATATATATTTTCCACTCAACACTGATACAGTAATACTTTATTTTCATACATTTTAGTCTGTTTTAACCCTTACCCCTCGTCTGTCGGGTGAGGCCCGACCTTATGGTATTCCCGTTCCGGTTGCATGTCGGGACATTGTATCGCCCACCGCTCATCTGACGTTTCTTAGCCGACAAAATACACAATGCTATGTTGTACTGCCATCTTTTGGTTCAGCGTCGAACTTTCTAGAATCCAGATACTATTTGACAGTCAGTCAAAAATCTATTTAGATGGCAGTGTCAGCTGTCCACTCGCGCTCGAGCGATAGTAAACAAACATGGACGCTATCTGCTCTTCTAGCCATATATAGCTTACTCTTCAGTGTTGTATATGTCATCTAACACACAAAACCACAATATTTTCGCACCTCTTCTCCTTCAATGTACCCGTATGAATTATCTAATAGCATTTGACGGTGGCTAAAAGTGAACTGGCGATGGTTGGCTTGTGTACCGTAACAAATGCAGTAGAGACAATACGCGACACTTACGGATTTAGCCTTGTTAAAATGGGAGACAATTTGACGGTGGCTCTCCTAGTGACTTGACCTGAAAAGTCGCGCTAAATTCAAATAGGAATGGAAATGCATATACGAAAATGGATAAATAAATCACGTCTAGAAAGAAAGTATTATTGAGATATTAACTTCGAAGTTGCTAAAGCAATTCTGGATAAATGAATGAAGAATTATTTAAAAGGTTATTATTTAAAGACTGAAATTAGACATATAAACAAGATGTGAAATGGACTGCTGTGAAATGGGTTGATCTTCCATTTATGCATTACTTTTCTTGCTTTAGCATTCCTGCCTGAACGTTTACGGTTAAATTTGTCTTCTTTTCTCGTTTAAAAAACATTGTATCATCACATTAAGACACTTGTCAATAAAAATATTTGGCACATTCCTTACACACATGATGCAATGAATTACCATTTAAAAGCTCGACAATTTTTCTCTTAACATGAAGCCTACTAACAGAAAGAAAATCTATAAAATCCCGGCTTTAATCTGAGAAGAGGGATAAAAGAAAGAAAAGTATGAAAATGTTGTCGATAGTGATGCTTTGAGGAATATTTAAGTACAATTAGAGTAAAAATGTAACATACCCTTGGCTGTATAGTCGAGGATTTTTAAAGTCGCTGGCCTGGAAATGATCTGAACAGTTCTCTATAATTCTTACATAAGCATAACATCCCTTCTTTCTTGTACACCTTATCCAAATCACTTCTGTGACATTTCAAAACCCACAGATCACACCTATCACACCTACAACAACACATCGGTATTGAATGTTAACTGCTGCACTATACAATAAAATGTGCGTATTATATTTTAAGCCAGTTAAAATATGGGTCGAGCAGGTCAGAAGATTATGAAGCACTATAAAAATCCCTTTGTCACTGGAAGAATATATATGCATACGCAATATTACTTACATTTTCTTGTCACGAGGGTAGCGAAAGAAAGACCGCGCATTCTTCTCTACTTCATAGTTACTGCAGCCAAACAAAGCACATACCTTTCCCCTCATGTTTAGAGGAGATATCAAGGAATGATACACACTATTATTTAATTATGTCAACTCACTGAAAACGCATAAATAACACCAAAAACTCCACACACAAATACACGTGCTCTTATGACAGAATAAGTAGTTCTCGGGTCTACCCGCTAGAGAGAACTCTAATAGCTGTCCCTCGATATCTCGCCGAGTGTGGTGTATTGTCTCTACTGTATTTGACCGTAACCCGACATGTGGCTAATGCTGATGGCTGGCGCAATTATAAATCAACATATCCCGATTTCAAGAAATCACTGTTTACAGCAATTTCAGCCTACAAACTACCGCGAGGTATGAAACCAGAGACTGAATAGAGTTTTGCAATTGCTTTTTACCGATAATTTTTTTCAGTGAAATCATTAACGAAACCAATCGGAATGCGATAACGATAGTAGTAATAAAAATAAAAATGCAAAATAATTTGTCTTAAATTGCGCATATTGCTTTTATTTGCTCCAGTATAGATTGCTGAAAATGTGTATAGCCTAATTACGGCATTTAAAAGCAAGTGCTATCTCCAAAATCGTGAAAAATGAATACAGGTCATATAAGAAAAAAAAATCACATTTAAAATATGAGTAGTAGAGACGACACAGAGAACTTTCGCTTCTGCTTGTCTTCCACGTTCGATTATTTCCTTAACATTTCTTTCACTTTCCTCTTTGATACTGTCTGGCTGGGTATTCCGCTGTAGTAATGGAGTAAGTCTGTACAGCCAGTGATTTAATGCTGTGTGTCGGGCGGCGGTAAATAATGCGACTCCCTAAAGTGGCCAATGGCTTTGGGCGGATGAGCCCCTTTAGGGAGGCTGATGGTCCCGTCAGTGTAGGAAATGACACTCGAGCCCATCACAAGTGTTTGGCCCACTGGCAAAACGAGTTGAGGAGGAATCCGTTACTCTCCTGGTTCCCAACAGTTGTGGAGGCAGAAGAGGTCATGCCAGATGAACTGGCTGTGAAGGTGCACCTCAGTAGTACTTTGAGTCTGCAGCAGTTCATTGCAGTCTCGGTGTTTGATCCTGCACGTCTCATTCCATATGTGTCGCAGGATACGGCTCTGAGATCACAGTGAGTGGGTCACTTTCTGGCAAGCTGAGATCCATTACAAGTAATAAATCTCACTGTAGACCGTATTGGACATCAGATTATGAATATTAAAATAAGAATAATAGTTAACACCACCTTTCCAATACTTATCTTTCCTTATATTCTATTTAGGAGATAAATATTACAACAGGCATTGTAAGATGGGACATGTTTCGCTTAACTGTCGTAAGCATCATCAGCCGAAATAAATCTTAGCCTAAAGTTAGGTCAGGGCCCCGAACCTAGTGTCCTTAAAATATATGGTACCCTAAGAATCAACATTTACATTTAGAAAATCAAATAGGCTTAAAACTAGTGTTAAAAAAAACGTAGAATGTTACAATGGCTAAGAGAAAAAAAACACAATCGTGTTGAAACAGAGGATAAAAATGGAAAGTACAATACAGAGCTGGTAGTGAAATAATTAAAATCATTAGGATATCATTGCTACCAGTCAACAATCACCAAGGTACCATCTGCAGATAAGCTCTTACTCCCTGCCGATTTCATTGCCAGAGTTGGGAGAGATAATCAACTATGGAAAAATGTGATAGGTTAGCAAGAAGTTGGGTATTGTATTGCAGATGGACTATTCCTTCTCAGTCTTTGTGCAGAACATGAACTCTTCATCACCAACACTCAGTTTCGAGTGCCTAACCACTTCAATACCACATGGATGCACCCTCGAGCCAAGCATTGGCACATTCTTGATTATGTCATTGCATGGCATTATGATAAGAAGGATGTACTTATTACCATAACAGCAAGAAATATTGATGATTGGTGGACTGATCACAAACTCCTTATTTGTCAACTCAGGATCTCCATATGCCCTAAACCACCTAGGCATCCCCAACTCTTGACCAGAAGAAAGATTAACACGTTTGAACTTCAGGATGAATCCTTTGCCACAGAATTTCAGGATATGATCAGTGTTGTACAGCTAACAGTTAACCCAGTTAGCACAAATGACGTTCAGCAAGAATGGACCACTTTGCATAAGATAATCACAAAGTCAGCCGAGGAAACAATAGGTATTTAAAGCAGAAGAGACAAGACTGTTTTGATGACAACAATGAGGACATTGTGTCTCATCAATGCAAAAAGAGAAGCCTATCTAATCCATCTTCAAGATCCATCCTCCAACACAAAGAAAGCACATTTTTTTAGAACTCAGAAGAACATGTCAGACAAAGATAAGAGAAATGAAGAATACCTGGTGGCAACAGAAAGCTCAGGAACTTTGGAAACTGATGCTCAGGACCTGAGAAAATTTTACTCAGGAAAAGAGCTGTATGGTCCGTCTTGCTCTACAACAGGTACACTGAAAACTGCTGACAACTCTACCACTCTTATTGACAGCCATGAAATCCCGGAGCATTGGAAGGTGCATTTCCCCACCCTTCTAAATTGTCCTTCCACTGTTGTTGGGATGTGCCTCATCAGTCCGAACAACCATAGATGGCAGTTCCGCCAACTTACGAAGAATTCAGAGCAGCTCTCAATCGTCTGAAACCCAGAAAGGCACCTGGCCTGGGTAACATCCCTCTGGAGTTAGTTCAAGCTGGTGGTCAATCACTCAAAACGAGGATTTTCACTCTCATCCTCAAAGTTTGGGAAGTCAAAGAAGTACCCTGCGAACTAAAAAATGCTACTACCATCACAATCTTCAAGGAAGGTGATCGCAGTGTTTATGGTAACTATCGTGGTATATCACTACTGTCTATTTATTGTAGGTAAAATTCTTGCCAGAATTCTGCTTAACAGCCTCCTGGTTAACTCTGAGAGACTCTTCCCAGGCTCACAGTGTGGGTTTTGAACTTCCAGAGGCACAACTGATCTGATCTGTGCAAAGCAACTTCAGGAAAAATGCAGAGAGGAACGGAATCCTCTCTTCTTAGTCTTTTATGACCTGGAAAAGTAATTTGACTCTGTTCCAAGACCTGCTATGTGGGCGGTACTGAAACACTTTGGCTGTCCTCAACATTCTGTTGATCTGGTTCAGACCATCCATGATGACATAACCGGGCAGGTTTGCCATCAGAATAGGATCCTGGATGAATTTCCTATTACTCATGGACTGAAACAGGGATGTGTGTTTGCTCCAACACTATTGGCATTATATTTGGCTACCATGCTGCATGAATCTTTTACGAAAAACCCAGGTGTGGATGTTAGGTATCGTTTCAGTGGAGGGCTTTACAACCTAGCGAGACTTTGCTCCTGGAGGCTCACCCAGGTTACAAAGCTAACTGAAATGCTGTATGCAAATGATGCTGCATCACCTACACTCACACCAAAGGAATTGCAACAGTCAGTTAATTGCTACAAGAGTGCATGTGATCGTTCTGGTGTCACCATTAACGTTCAAAAGACCAAGGTCCTGGCACAACCTTCACCAGGCACAATCCTTCCACATTTCAACTTCTCCATCTCATATACTCCACTGGAGCAGGTAGACCACTTTTCGTGCTTAGGTAGTATCCTATCTGTGCATTGTAATTGTGGGCAAGATGTGGAGAAGAGAATTGGTTCTGCCAATGCAGCATATGGACAACTATCACACCAAGTGTTCGTGAATGAAGACCTGACTGTGAAGACAAAACTCATGGTGTACCACGCTGTTGTCATCACAACATTGGTGTATGGTCGTGAAACTTGGATTCTTTACCAATGTGACTTGGAAAAGCTTGAGCGTTTCCACCAACAAAAACTTTGATCCATCCTTGGGATCAACATTGCCATTCTTGAGAAAGCACATGCCAAGAGCATAGAATCGTCCATCATTGGCCATCAGCTTAGATGGATTGACCAAGTCGGTTAGATGGTGATACCAGATTTCCATGCCAAATCCTGTATGGTGAAGTTTTTCCTGGCACCAAATCTCGTGGAGCCCCCATGAGGTCCTACAAGGGCCAGCGTAAGCACACTATGAAGATGACAGGTCTCGATCCACAAACCTGGGATATGGTTGCTCAAAACCATACAATCTGGCGCCGGACCACTTCTGCTGCTGTCAATCTGTTTGAAGGGGAATGTCACAGATGTGAAGACTCCAGGAGGGAAGCACAGAAACTCCGTGCAGCACAACCATGCCTTCCTTCTACAATTCTGTGCAATCATTGTAGATGTTTAATCTATGCTCGAATTGGTCTGTTCAGCCATCAAAAGTATATCCACAGACAGAAGTTAATTATTTGGAAGATTTAATTACTTGGAAACGAGTTAAAGCCGCTGCCCCCGCTGACTTTCAGGTACTTGAAACTCTCTACCTTCCTAAGCTACTCCCTTCCAAGCATTATCCCTCTCGTAGGTCACTCCTCCTTTCTAGTTGTGATCACTATCTTGCTCTTTTTGGCATTAAATTTCATTCAATATTGTTCCATCTCATCTTCCCATGAATCTAATTGTTCCTGGATATCCTCTTCCTTTTCTCTCCAGACTAATGAGTCATCTGCAAATATCATCACTTTCATTTTTCCTTCCCCAATTTTCCTTGCCACTTTTGTCATTAGCTCATCCATTACTGCAATGAGGAGCAAAGGTGACAGAGCACTGTCTTGTCTTAATCCCCTGTTTTGCTCAAACTAGTCAGTTCTCTCTCCTCCTACTTTCACACAACTGACACTCCGATGGTACATCTCCCTCATTCTTTCTAAAGTCTGCTTCTTGACACCATTTTCTGTAAAACTTTCCATACCTCTCTTGTGGAACGAGCCTCCATGCCCAGGCAATCTATTTACAGACAAATTCGAGGGAAGACTTCTTGATTTTTCTGTTTATGTCAACGCATGAGATCAGGCAGCAATTCATTCCGTGTAAATCCACCACACAGTCCTGTAATGGCTTATTAATGCTCTCACTGAGTGGCTGCATCAAAGTTAAAACACCAAGAATGATGACCAGATTTGAATTAATCTCTTTTTACATCTCTTATCAGTCAACGTCAACAAGATGGCCACAGAAGCTGTCAAATCAGAGAGACGTACTGTGATTTAACAGATCGCTTGGACGTCTTACTCATTCACACACATCCAATCTTTCATGAGGTTTAATGCCATCTATCCTTTCTCTTGTGGATGCACATGTAGCCCAGGCAGAAACTTCCCTTCTGGAATGGTTTTCCTTTTAAATATCACATGGAAGGAGTTTTGCCATTTGTAGTGATGGCCAACATTGTGCAGCAAAGTTTTTCTGTACCTGTTGTTTGCACTATTACACTGGCTTCACCTTTTTTCATTGACTGTGGTGTTCCTCGGCTTATCAAAGAATCATACGTAATCAGTTTCATTATGTCCATGTTGATGTTTTATCACTTATGGTATTGAATAAGTGAACCTTCCTATACCCCTTTTGATAGTTATACAGTAATTGGTATGGTGTTGAATAGGTGGACCTTCCTGTACCTCTTTTGATAGTTATAACTGGCATAAATAGATGGACCTTCCTATACCCCTTTTGATAGTTACCAAAGAATATTGGCATTTGATCTGCATTCCCCATTTTTAAAAGTAGATGATTGTGTTCACGCCATTTTCGTATGATATACTGATCGACTGCTTTTTGAGTGCGATCTTTCCATAATCACTAGCGTACAGATATCCTCCTTTGGAGGGAAAGGCTTTCTACTCATGATTGTACACAGCCATCCTCCCTCTGCTTGTTCTGAACTGTGTGATACCTACATTGCTTTTCTTTGCAGTCTCCAGTGCCTTTAGCATTTCATGCAAAACTGAATGTTCGTTGTTTCTTAACCCAGTTATATACATACATACATACATACATACATACATACATACATACCGTATAATTCCGAATACCACCCGCCACCGAAAAAGACCCGCACCCTAAATTTGAGACAGAAAATACGAAAAAAATAAAAAATCAAATGACTTAAATACCTATTTAATTTTCTTGAAATATACCACAAATATAAATTCAATCAGCTTACAGTACAATTAATAAAATCATCACAAAAATCGTAAATAAAATCCGTCCAATACTCAGATCATTCACAATTCACAGTCGTTGTCTGAAGTTTCACCATAGGAACTTTCGTCGCTGGTATTTTTCCACAAATAGTTGTCCTCACTATCGTCCACTGAATTTGAAATTCCTCATTTCTTAAAGCTTTTGGACACGTGATCGTTGGGAATGCGTGCCCATACGGTCTTGATCCAGCTGCATATTAGTTCCACATCAGGCCTCTTCACTCATCCGGTTGGTGTTAACGCGTGATCACCATCAGACATCCATTCGGTGTACAACTGTTTCATTGCAGTTTTGAAAGGCCAGTTCACGCACACATTCAACGGCTGTAGAATAGAAGTGAGTTCTCCGGCAATTATACCAAGATCGGTTTTTCCTTTCCTCATCATATCTTTTACGGCGTCAGTTCTATGTCCTCAGTAACTGTCCAGCACAAGCATGTTTCGTTTTTGTAATAAAGCTCCCGGGTGACGTTGTCAAACGCACTTCACCCAGTCCTCAAATAACGCACTGTCAATCCAGCCGGACTCGTGTTCTAACAATAACACTGGACGGCAAGTTTCCTTTCAGAAGGTTTTTCCTTTTCAGAACTATATATGGAGGGAGTTTGGTTCCATCCGCTAATACGCACAACATTACCGTGCATCGTTGCTTTTCATTACCACCTATTCTGATGGTTACACTTTTAGAACCCTTCGTTTCCACTGTATTTTCCAACGGCATTTCAAAATAGACAGGTGTCTGGTCAGCATTCCGAATTTGTGACAGCAAATAAGAATTTTGCTTCCTCGAATGAATAATGTGACACTGAAAGACCGTTAATTTTTCTTTATGTGCCCCAGGAAGACATGAAATAGACGTACGTCTCCGAATGCACAATCACTTTCTCCGATAAAAGTTTTGGATCCATCCGCAGCTTGCAGTGAAGCCCCGTGTTTTGAGTTATTTTGAGATCTCTAGTGCTTTCAATCGACACATTTCACTAGAAACACCATATCCTAACTCGCGTTTTTCTATCACAGATTTGTGGAGTTGTTCTTCAATTTCTGAAAACACTGCACTCTGCCTGCGGAACGCTCTGCAATCGCTGTTACATTTTGGAAGTTTTCTTCTTCTTCTTCTGCCAATCACGAATACACAATTCATCAGTATCGTACTTTCTGCCAAAGGCACAATTTCCGTATATTTCAGCTTTGCTTACAACTTTAAGTTTCTCTGCAGACGCCGTTTTGAATCCATCGCTTACTATCAAGACAGCACATTCATGGGACAGATACAGAACTCGAATGTGAGCGAGGTAGACTTCCGTAACCAACAGTCTCGACTCTCTCAAAGTACGATGTCCCGCGAGATCAGCTATTTGTGCACCCAGCATGCCAGCAACACTTGCAAAACAAATGACTATCGAGCATCCGCAGCAGCGGCTTTCATATTTACCACATATTTACCTATATCCTTTGATTTACTGTATTTCATTATCTCACATTTCGCGTTTGCGTTTCACAGTAACTGTATTGAGAAAAATTCGATCTTGTTTTCTAGTACGCAACTAAAACACAATAAGACCTGAATGCCCATTTTCATGTGGTGTATTGAGTTCGGTAACTGTATTCAAATCTATTTCAATATTCCATGTGAACGTAGTAAATATTTACGAGAATGAACGGTTTGAATACGACTCGCACCCAAGATTTAGAACCAATATTTTGGAAAAAAAAGTGCGGGTGGTATTCGGGATTATACAGTATTTTAAAAGATTTTTAATATTTCTGGATACTGGCCTGATTTTTGTCCAAAAATGATAAGGCTGTCTTCTTGTCACATTGCAACTCTTCCTTTCGTTTATGCTAGTAGCATGTATATGATGGCTCTACACAAAACTCACAAGCAACAGCACAATTTCTGTTACTTTTTGCTAACATGATCACTGCTAGTTCCAAGTGTGCATTGTTAACTCTTTTTTTTTTTTTTTTTTTTTTTTTACCAATCACTAATGACTAAAGACAGGCACATTATGAAGAAAAGTTTGCAAAAAATATGAAATTTATTTAGGATAAAGCTGAAACTATGGAAATGTATTTAATAATATTATGAAATACAACAGATCTCAATAATTTTAATATTTTACATTTTTTTATAGGATTTTACTCCACACATTGCTTGCTGTAACGTAAACATTCCCTAATGCCCTTGCTAGGCCCATGACACGAGATAGAATTGTTGGAAGCAGATAAAATCCAATTTAAGGACACTTCCTCTCAAGCATTGATACTTCGTCAATATATATGAATTTTTCATCTAAACAGTGTTATGTGGCTGAAGATGTTAATAATACTGTATATGAAACATGTACCACTTTTAACCAATAAGTTGCCTTAAGCAATTAATGTATCGACAAGGTGGAAAATAAAAATACTTAGTTGTAAATCCTGATTGGTCGGTGTTGAAAACAAATTCTGCACTAAAAGATGGGGTAAGTTTGTTTACCCCATCTACAAATGCTCGACCCGATTCTGCAGTTTGCTGTGCATCGTCAGGTTGCCGCTGTTTGTAATCTCGTTATTTTGTGTCGTCCAATGCTGTAGCTCGATTTGAAGTTGTGCAACCATCCACTATATCCCTTGAAGTCACTGTAACCTATGTCCTGCGCAATTTGACAATCGTAGTGTAGTAGGTCACTATCATGCTCATCGTGTAACTTGTCTCGACCATCCTTGAATCGCACAAACAACAATCTTTTTAACAGGTTCGCCTTGTCCTCCTTTAAAGTACTATAGATTTTTGAAATCTGTTAGTAATACTGTAGTTTTGTTACTATGTTGTGGATGGTCATTCATGTGATACAGATGTTGATTCCCATAGGGAGCCTAAAATATTTGTCCCGAAGGAGAAAATTTATAATACCAGTATAAATGGTCCGTTATTGGACATTATAAATTTTCCAGCTAACGCATTACTGATTGCCAGCGTTTCTCCCCAGTGTGCTAATTTGGGCTCATCAGGTGGTGAATAGCACACCCACCAAGACACATGTGTAGTGCATACCATGGAGGCCACTGCGTAGACTACTTAGAGCCACTGGTAGTGCCAATGCACTATGAGAGACTTTGTTTCATTACCAAAAATTGATGCCTGCTTGTATGCACTAGCCATGCGTCTTGGTGGGTGTGCTGTTTACCAACTGATGAGCCCAACTTAGCATACTGGGGAGAAACACTGGCAACCAGGAATCAGTTAGCTGGAAAATTTTTAATGTCCAATATTGGACCATTTATATTGGTCATTCAAGTACGTTATTACTGTATGTCTTGTACCCGTGAACTGGACAGCAATTGTTCTTTACTATGCTCCAATGGAGCCAGGAGTTGTGGCTCCGACATGGACGATGAACTACTTGCTTGGACATCTATATCTATATCACTTTCATCTGTATCACCATCAGTGCAATCCTCATGTACATTGTCCACGTAGTCGAGAGTATACGACACTACACATTCTACTGACTTATCTCACAAAAACGCTAATATATCATCTGCCACTTCCTTCTCACTGTGAAAAATGTTTCACATTCTTTTCTGACGGAATGTCAAAGTCCGCAACTGTTGCTGTAGATATAAAGCAATGTTCGCTTTGTTTATGTTTGCCATTGCATGTGACCTGTGACAGTCAAGAAAGGACGAAGCAATTTATTTGTGTTCTAAAATTTATTGCAATATATATATATATATATATTAAATATTTAATTCCGTGACATCAAGAGAAACATTACTATGAAGAAGTTTTTATCTCAGAAGAATGTAAAATTTTATTTTAAGTGGTGTTTGTTTGATGTTTGAACTAATTGTGTATTTTGGTAACATGATGAAACCATGTGCAGCACTTAACTTTTGTGACAGGGTGTACGGGCACGTGGTATTTCTAGGAGTATTTTTCTTGTCGTTTCCTGTCCTTTGCTGGCTCATCAGAAGGATGTTGCTCAAACAGCCTTCTGATACGTCAGAATAACGACCTCTCCTATTGGTGAAATTTATGTCTGAGTTGTAGTGAAATTCCCTGATTGGCTTTTGCGTTGTGACAATATTAACAGTATTGAGCCTCCCCAACAACCTTTTGGATTGGTGTTATCACTATAGAGATTAGTGTCAATCGGCTTTATGCCAATGTACTTTAATTATTTTACGTAATGCGTCGTTCGCTCCTGTACCGAGTTAGTGCAATGTCTCCGCTTAGCTGCGCATGCGCGGGGAGCTGCCTGGCGTGACTGCTCCGAGCCCGCGTACCAACGCATCAGTTCTGAACGAGGAGCCATGATGTGTGGAAGTGGAAACGTTTGCTACGCAATAGCGTGGTGTTTTACGCTAAAACTTGGGTGAATTTCCCTTTAATGGGGATCTTTCCCCGTCGAGCTTGTAGTTGACCTTCTAGCATTTTCATCTAATCTCTTATTTTTGGTGAAAGCTTCTTGTGGATTCTTCGTGGCGAGATTGAGTTCAGTTGCCTCGTGGTGTACACTATCAACAATGACCAGATATGGATTTTCTAAAGTGTAGTGTCTGAAAAAGGTACGTTCCTGTGCTATTATTTTCTCATACCCCGTGAAGAAAAGTTTTATGTACTTTCATCGGAATGAGCATAATAATAATAATAATAATAATAATAATAATAATGATATAATCAAATTCGGACTTGGCGTCGTGTGAGCTAATGTGTTTCAAAAGATGGGTTCTTCTAGCCAATTATTCTTCTGAGCATGAAAAATGCACGGTGGACTGGTTTCGAAAATTTATTTTTAAAATTAATAATGTTCATTTCTGGCCAGTATTGTAATATTTTCATGTGAACCAAGGTGGCTTTTCCAAGGTACCGAGCTTATCAAATTTTCTTTCTGGGGTTTCCTGTTCGTAGTTCTGTGTACTTTTCTGCTCTGTTTGGTATGTTTTCTTTTCTCCTGGGGTTTTTGGGTTATTTTTCCTTGCTGCTGTTTATTGTCCTCCTTGCTCGGGAGGGAGGCTTTGCGTTGTTTTCGGTTACCTTAGCAACGGAATGTTGATTGGATTGTTGTTGGGAATTGGATTGAGTGAGCCGATACGCGTGCTTTGCGTTGTTCTCTGTTAATATTTTTGGTTTGGTGTATCTTGTTGACTATATTTTGATTTTCGTTAATTCATTTTTGCCACCCTTTTAAAGTATGAATTATTTTTTTGTTTGGTTGCGGAGTGTGTGTAAACTTCTCTGTTATATTATTACTTAACTTGGGAACAGCCCCTTGGTAGTAATGGTGTTAATTACTCGAGGTGATGAAAATGAAGTGATCTCCTTAGCATCTAACTGAACTGTAATCTTGTTTGCTGAAACTAAAAGTTTGCTTGGTTTATTTTATTCCGGTGATTGATCACATTTTATATTAGCTATTAGTAACTTCTGGTAGAAAGGTATGGAGGTCAACATTTTCTTTTTTTTTCTAATTTTTATTGCTTGCAAATTATTTATTAATTATCAGTTAAATGGATATCAATCTATTTCCCTTTAATGAGTTAATGAACATCATCCTTTTTCCTCATTTATTGGTTGCTAATATGTTATTAATTATCAGTTAATCGATATCAAAATATTTTCTGATTAATTCAGCTGTAAATTATTTTACTATTTACATTTAACTTTACTCCAACATGATATTGAATTTATCTTTGGGCAACCACCTTTCCTTTTCTGAATTAATCCTAGGTTTTACTCAAATTTGACTTCAATTTATTTTTTTGTTTTCTTCTTGAAGTTGTTACATCTCATTCAGTATCAATTAAAGTTATTTTATGTCACCAAGGTGTTGTTTTTCATTCACCGTTTTCAATGGAGCACTGCCACTGTTTCTTTTGGTAATTGTAACCACGGCCTTAAGCCGCTTCCCTTCTCTGCTTCCGGTAAGTGTGTAATTTTCTCCTTTTGGGTTATTTTTAAATGTATTATGTTTGTTTGACTGTTTTTTCTCTCGCTCTTTCTTGTATTCGCTTATCTCCCTTCGGGGGCGAATGCACTACCAACCTTCTCACCTGGGAGCATTCCTCCTAGGCGTGTAAGGTTTTTCTGCCCATCGTCCAAAGGGCTGGTTTGGTAGCCTAGAGGACGGTGTTGGTTAGAGCGTATTTCTCAATTTCCCGCCTTTGGCTCCTTGGTGGGAGCAGGGCTCTTATCCGCGTCTTTGGTTTTTCTACGGCCTTGCAGCCGGACGCACTTCAGGTGTCGTCCCGTCTGCGAGCTATAGCCACCTCAAGGTAAGCACGTTTTCTCCTCTCGAACTTTAAATTAAAATGTAAGTTTCTTTTACACACGGAGTTTACCTTAGACCTTTCTTGTAATGCATTAGCTCTACAGCTAGGCATATCCTTTTGATTTTGGGAGCTGTCCCCTTTTCTTTTAATTGACATATTTGGTTGTTTATATGTAAAATTAATATTCCTCCGGGATTGCCTCCCGTAATTCCATTCCGATTTAATGGACGCGTGTTGGAGCTATGCGTCTTTTATTGAAGCGTTTTAGGAAAGGCAGCAACTCCAAAGGCCTCTGCATTAAGTTTTTAAATTCTTGTTTTTTTATTTTCCTTGTAAATCAAATTGTAAAGTTGATTCCATTTTCTTCATTGTAACTTTAAGAGATTACTGTCTGTAATTAGGATGCCGCTGGTTACATTTCATCATGCACTTGTGTGAAGAGTTTTGTGTTTTCAGGTTAAATACGCCTTTAAAGAAAAGTAAGGTAGACATATTTTAGTAATTGATGTCCGGCAGCACAGATTCTTGTAATGTTAAATTTGTGTTTTCTGAAAGTCATGCATACGAACCTTATTCTTCGTTACACCTTTATTGCCAATGTTACCTTTATTTTAATTTGCTGTTGTTCTGTTTTCATGTTAAGCCTTCTTTTAATTTGTCAGTAAATGTGGACTGAAGGGTAACCACGTTAAAGTTTCTTTCCCTACACCGTCAAGTAATACTCCATCCTCTTAGGGATCCCAGCCCATTTTCCCACATCTTTCACTAGTTTTCATGTTGGTAATACTGTTTGTTTTTTGTATCTAGCAACATGTCTCCGAAACTTGCGATGGTTATAACTGTTGTCTCGTCATTTGATTATTTCCCTTCATCCTTATTATTATTATTATTATTATTATTATTATTATTATTATTATTATTATTATTATTATTATTATTATTATTATTATTATTATTATTATTGATTAAAATGTGTTCTTTTAATTAATGTTGCCTGTTTTGGGGTAACAGTTTATATCAATACTACAAGCAATATAACACTCTTGTAATGTACGTGTTGACTGTGCCTTCAACTGTGTCTCATAGCCCCACGCTCTATTCAGTTTTGGATACATACCTTTCTGCCCCCTCTTGCAATTGCAGCCAGTACTGCACATGCGGGGTAGATGATAGATGGAGCTTTGAACACAGTCAATACAATTAGCCGTTCATGACCTCGCACTCATGAGGGTTCCTTTGAGAGTCAAAAACTATCAATAACCTGCACAAAAATAATAAAATTCACAACAAAATTATACAAAAATGTATTCATTAAAATATTCCAAGTTTTCATCATTTAGTTTTCTATCAGTGTAGGAAAAATACCAGTAAAGACAGTTTTGATTGTCATTGGAAATATTAACAGAGGGAATATTTGTAAACCTTACCAAATAGGAAGCAATATGGAGGTTTTTATGAAATATGAACTTTTTTGGTGTGCATTGCCATTTAAACTTCACCAGTTGTAAATATCCTACTTTTCAGTGAGCTAGCAGCCATAGTTTAGACATTGAACTTTCATATTGTGCCTGACCCATCTAATGACTATTCACTTATGTACAGTATATAGCAGAAATATTGGATTCAGGAGGTCAAATGGACTGTATTGCGATTCACCTGTTGAAGGCATTTGATAGGGTAGATCATGGGAGACTACTGGCAAAAATGAAAAATGGACTAGACAAAAGAGTGACTGTTTGGGTGGATATATTTATAGAAAATAAACTCAGAGAATTAGAGTAGGCAAAGCTTTATCTGACTCTGTAATAATTAAGAAGGGAATTCCTTAAGGCATTATTATTGGACCTTTATATTTTTGAGCCCTTATTGACCTACTCATTTAATTAATCAGTCATTTATTCAAATGTGTAGAGAATATTTCATCTAGTAACTGGCAGGAAACATATACATTCAGCAGCACGTCACAATTTCTACAAGAAGCTCGGAGCCCAGGTCTGTTCAATCGCCAGCTAAGTTTAGAAGGCGGAATTTCGACATGACATGCACAAAGCAGAACAAGGAAATAATAGAACTCCAATGGCCAGACCAACGGAAAACATTTTGGAGGCCTGATTAGAGGCCAGAGGAGCTAGAAATATACATTTGAAGTAAGCATCGGGTACACGATGTGTTGGACTAATGAAGTGATAGTGCTACAGTCAGTTTGGCTAGGCATTGGTCTATGTAAGAGATGGCCCCAATCGAGCATACAACATCGTACAAGAGGAGGAATTAATAAAAGCGATTAGCGCTTGGGCTAGCTACTCTATTATTCGGCGAGATTCTATGCAGGTCACATCGTGAGAAGAAGTATTATTTATGTGAGTGAACGTGTGGGGACTTCTAACTTTTGTTGAAAGACGCTCAGACCGCATTTAAGTATTCAAGATTTTAACTTTGGGAGAATGGCATTTATCTTTCGATTTCCAGAGGGAAAGATCAGCTTCAGATAATCATGTTAAATGCATAGTAGCCTGCCTGTGTAGATAGATTTTTCGACGACATAAACTTCAATATTCCAGTCCAGCATTTAAATGGGAAATATTTGATCTAATTATGGGATTAGATAAAAAGTTGTTCCGCGATGAATGGGAACTGGTTTAACGGTCAGTGGAAATTACCCCGGTTGTAGTATTCTAGTAACTGATAGGTTAATCTTGACCCAGTTTTCTTCACCGTGTACAAGGGGATATTGTAAACAATATCCAGAAGCAGCGACAGAGTCTATGAGATCACATTTCTACGTCAGGAGTGTGGAGACCCAAGGACTGATCCAAGTCTTTTGTGGAGACATAATCTTCGCTATGGCTGGTTAAAACGATGGGGAGCCAGCTGTTCCAATGGCTGGCGGCAATAAGTCAACGAAATAGATGAGTGCTAAATTTTCAGTATAATTATATATGTATGCACATGTTTTAAAGTTGCAAAAGGGGATAGGTTAATTTTGATATTTAATTTCTGTAGATTTAGCTTTGGTTTGGAATGACTACATCCTATTAAAGTAAGTGTTAGGAAGCTTGTAATTGTAACTATAATTGTAACGTAAATGTGGACCGATTGCATAAGGTCGCAGCTTGTTTTCTTCTCATTTTTGTTCAGATTTTTAGCTGAGTGGTTAACGTCTTTCTTTTTACGAGTAAGTTCCTTGTTTTTATCATTCTACATTGCAGTTTTATTTTACGTAAATAAATATCACATGAGAACACGTTCACTTCCTTGTCTAAACTACTTTATTTACACTGTACGTCACAACACACAATTATACACAGAAGTAAATTACACTATATACAACACTCAATAGCGGAGTACCCTGAAGTCGATTCTGACAAGTACAGATATCAACAATGCTGACGCACGCACTATAACATATTCAGACTTGAATTCACCGCCTCACTCACTTGAGTCCAGTACTCAGTCTTTCGCACTGATTGACAGTTCGATATTTATACTACTCGATCAACCATCTAGAATGATCGACTTCTGGAAGAGTTCTTGCAACACACTAATGGAACACACTCGAAACCTCGATTGACCAGCTAGTTGAATGGGTACTCGAACATTCATTCAGTATTTAAAAACACCAATGGAAATATCTACAACATTCGTAATGTCTCTACATGTATCTGGATAATAATACCTTACAGTAAGTTTCCAGAACCCTTCATATATACCAAATATAGTACAATAAGTCTAACATATGAACATTATGGAACTTTCTACTGCTTTTGATTCTATAAATTTTGAGGTTATACAAATCTATACTTCATATTTACAGGGAAATCATATATTAATCATATTTAACATTTAATAAAAGATAATTTAGTCTTATAATTAAAATATATTAAACATAATAATTGAAGGTTTTACACCAGTACAGCATCGTACATATGACAATTATCCCCCCCCTAAAACCTTCAACATCTATTCTGTACATTCCTTACTCTAGGTCTTAAATTATATCTATGTCTTCGTCTCGCTTATCTTCCAAGGTAGGTATCGGTGTTTGCTGATGCTCCATGAAGTCTGCTTTCTTCTGGGGCCCCGTAGAGAGGGTCGACTCCTCGGTCTCTCCGACTTCTTGTAGGGGTTGAGGTAACGCCTTCAATTCCGATGCATGCACCTTAGTCGGTGGTGTAGTCTTTAGGAGATACACACCATTTCCCAACTTTGTATCCATTTTGAAAGGTCCGAGCCACTTGGGAGCCATCCCAGTGTGGAACTTCTGGAGTTTGTTGCTGAGGGGATGGTTCGACGAAGAACTAGTGTTCCAGGTCTGAACTCCCTTTCCTCTGGCGCAGTGTTGTTCTCGGCTTCTCTCCTTGAACGCTTTTTGGCTTGGCAGTGCACCTGTTGAATCTGCCGTTGGTTCCGTATATGCCAGGTATCAGGATCCTCTGGTCCCTCTCTTTGTCCATGGACAAAATTCCAGTCACCAGTTCTCTTTATTGGACGTCCAAGGAAAAGTTCTGCAGGTAAGAAACCCGTGATGCGGTTAACCCGTTGTCTGATGGCCAGAAGGGACTCGTGTAGGTGTTGGTCCCATTTGGTATGTTCTTTGTCGACCAAGTGAATCCGAAGCATCTTCATTAGCTCCTGGTTTCTCCGTTCGGTGGGATTTGCTTGTGGATGATAGATCGGTGTAGTCCAGTGTTCAATTCCCCACTCCAACAGAGCTTGCAACCACTGTCTTGAGGTGAACTGGCTGCCATTGTCTGTGAGTAGACACCGAGGATACCCATACCGACTGAAGACTTCCGTCCTTAAGAGTTGAATGATACGTCCCGATGTAGCTTCAGGGATGGCGAATGCTTCCACCCATCTGGTGAATCTCCGTCTTTCCCCGAGATGTTCTAGGGTAGGGTCCCATAAGGTGAAGGGCGAGAAACTCCCAAGGCTGATGCAGTCGGCGTCCTCTCATGCTGGTACTTTTCTGGTTGTTCGCCTTAGTGCGAGCACAGATTGCACAGGCTTGGACGTAGTTCTTGATGTCCTGATGCATGTGTACCCAGAAGAAACTTCGCCGAATTGAAGAGTAGGTTTCCTCTTGACCAGGATGACCGGCTTCTGGATTATCGTGATATTTTCCCAAAATCCTCGCAGTCTGCGACCTCAGAATTATGATGACTGGGGAAGATCCAGGCAGGTGGGAAGTATACCTAAGTATACCGTCTTCAAGTCGGAAGTTCTTGTAGCACATCTTAAACTGAGCTGGAACAGATCGACAATCAGTTCTGCGTTTGCTGATCCAGGATGCCATTCTGTTACAGGACACGTCCTCAGTCTGCCACTTCCTTATTAAATCTACATCGATCTCATTGTTTCCGCGATGGATAGCGAGAAGCACGGGGTCGGTTTGGGATTTCTTAGTTGGCCCAGGAATCTCCCTCTCTCTGGTAAGTTCGTAGTTGGTTTCTGAACGTACTCAGGATTTCTTGATAGACTGTCAGCAGCTTGATTGGCTACGCCTGGAACATGACAAATTTCAAAGTCAAAATCGGCAAGGATCAAGGCCCATTGCATCAGTTTGGACTTACAGTAGTTCCAGAAACTTGATTCAACCACTGAAGTGAGGAGTTGTCTGTAAAGAGTCTGAACTTCCTTCCTTCTAGACATCCTCTGAACTTCCCCACCGCCCATACAACCGCTAATGCCTCCTTCTCGGCTGTACAATAATTTTTCTCGCAGGCAGAGAGTTTCCTACTGGCATACTCAATTATATCCTTGCCTCCACCTTCTCTCTCGTGGAACAGTACAGCCTCAAGACCAATGTCACTCACATCTGTCTGCAAGCAGACCTCCCGGCCTGTATCCAAATAAGCTAGACTTGGAGCGTCACAGATAGATCTTTTTATTTCCTGGAAGGCTGTTTCTTCCCTTTGGGTCCATTTAAATGGTATGTTTTTATTGAGGAGATCGGTTAGGGGAGCAGCTTTTGTTTCAAAGTTTGGTAGAAAGCTACTGTACCACCCACAAAGGCCTAAAAATTGACGTACCTGACGTTTTGTGCGAGGCCTTTCCTGTTCCTCAATGGTCCTATTCTTTTCAGTCTGTCTCTCCAAGCCCTTGTCCGTCAATACATGTCCTAGGTACTCAGCCGAGTCTGATGCGAACTGACATTTCTTGACTTGGCAGGTAAGTCCGTGAATCCTCAACCTCTCTAGGACTCTAGCTAGGTGTTCCAAATGGTCCGAAAATGTCTTGCTGTACACGAGGATGTTGTCCAGATAGACCTGGCAAAATTCGCCTGTGTATCCAGACAAGACTTTGTCCATCAGACACATGAAGGTGGCTGGAGCATTCTTAAGACCAAAGGGCATGACCTTGAATTGATAAAGTCCTCTAGGGGTGGAAAAAGCGGTCATCGGTCGAGACTCTTCTTCGACCTCTACTTGCCAGTAGCCAGAGTTCAAATTTAGGGTATTGAAGACTTTTGCCCCACTCACTTGTTTTATCAGATGTCGGAGATCCGGCATGGGGTAGGCATCTGATAGAGTCTTGTTATTTACCTGACGTAAGTCTATGCAAAGTCGATAATCACCATTTTTCTTCTTAGGTAGTACTATTGGAGAAACCCATCCTGATGCTGAAGGTTCAATCAATCCTTGGTTTTCCATTTCCTTGACTATCTATTACAAATTTTTGTTTATCTGGGTTAAGTGGGTAAGGCCTTTGTTTAACCAGGGCATTATCCTTACAAATAATTTTATGTTTTACCGTTGTGGTAAATCCAATCCTATCCGTAATGACCTCAGGAAACTTCTTTAGCAACTTCTCAAGGTCTTCCTTCTCCTCCACCCTCAACGGCCTTGTTTTCAGTTAGGCCAATACATTGGTTTCCAACGTTTCCGACTCGTAGGCTTTATTTTCTACCCATGCTAACCTAATTCTGTTTTTATTACCAAAGAATATTTCATTGGCTGTATAATCTATTACTACCCCATATTTAGTTAAGAAGTTGTGTCCTAATATTATGTCAGGTATCAAATCCTTCACAACCTTTACCGGTATATTTATAACTTCGGTGGAACACTTGGCTTGAAGAAGGGTACAACCCTCAATCTTGTAATGTATGTCATGGGTTGCTCCCTTGACTGTTGCCACTGTAGTAGGATGAAGAGGATTTAATAACTTTGCTACATTCATATTCACAAACGAGTGTGAAGCTTGATTACCCAGGATAGCGATGGAAGGCCTGTCATTAATCGTCAAGTTAATAGCCGGGTGGGGTGGATTAGGTTCATCGTCACTATAGATTTGACCAATATGTTCACCTTCTAGCCAGGTGTAATGTCTCCGGGGCTTCGTCATTCTTCCGGAACCATCCTTGCTCCGACTCGAACGGTCCCGATCTAGTTTCCTGGGCAGCGGTCTTTTAGATGTCCGGTCCACCCACATCGTTAGCATTTCCAGGGTTCTTCCGCGGTTGAGGTTTTTGTGATCGAACCTTGTCATGTAGCATTTCAACTATATAGGGGACACTCGTGTCAATATTTTTCCCTTCGTGGACTCGCTTAAAGAGCTGGAGTTTTTGAATTACGAATGCTCCTGCCCTCATTCTGCTGGGTTGAGCTTTAGTTAGGAACTTCTTTTGTACTGAGGTTTGGATAGCTTCCGAGTCAAATCTTTGGACGAATTCTTTCTTGAATTCCTCCCAGTCGAGGCTGAGCCCTTTAGTGTTCTGCCACCAAGTCCCTGCTGATGCTTTTAGTTGCTGGCTGACAATCTGCAAATATATTTCTGTAGGTATATTTGTCCTACCTAGTAAAGACTCCGATGTCTTTAGAAATGTTTTAGGACACTCCTCAAGCCTCCCATGAAATTCCGGTAGGCTGTCTTTGATAACTCTGGGGTCACCCGGCATCCCAAGGTGAAGGTCCGTACCTCTGCCAGGTTGACTACTGCCTGTAGCCATGTTTTTCTCCAGGGATAAAATTTTTCTATTAACTTTGGATTCAAACTTCGTAACTTTCTGGCCTAGTTTGGTTTTGAGATCATTAGATTCCCGCTCAATTTCTTCAATCTTCTCATCGACTTTGTTTTCCAAGGTGTGCATATCATTTACTACTTTATCTATGTCTAATTCTAAGCTGCCGATTTTATCATTAATTTTTGAAATATCTTCCTTCAGATCTTTGACGAAAGAATTGATTTGGCCCTTTATTTCTTGAGACTGGGCCTCAATTTTTCCCTCAAGTTTTTCGGATTGGGCCTCGATACCCTTGAGTTTTTCGAACTGGGCCTGAATCAACGCAGTTAGTTGTGCTAACATAGTGCTTACCCAGTTGTTGGTTTCTTCCTTCAAGGTGACTGCGAAGTCGAAACTGCCTGGGTTCTCCTCGCTGTCTATCAAATCCTTGCGCAGCCTCTCCTGTAGGTCCGCTTTGCTCCCAGCCGTCGGTAAACCTCGGGATGCCAGCGCTTTCCATAACATCGCCACGGTCATTTGTTCGATCTTCATTGCTGAGTCTTGAAGTGTCCTGTCACGGTCGCCAATTTATCGTTCTACGTTGCGATTTTATTTTACATAAATAAATATCACACGAGAACACATTCACTTCTTTGTCTAAACTACTTTATTTACACTGTACGTCAGAACACACAATTATACACAGTAGTAAATTACACTATATACAACACTCAATAGCGGAGTACCCTGAAGTCGATTCTGACAAGTACAGATATCAACAACGCTGACGCACGCACTATAACATATTCAGACTTGAATTCACCGCCTCACTCACTTGTGTCCAGTACTCAGTCTTTCGCACTGATTGACAGTTCGATATTTATACTACTCGATCAACCATCTAGAATGATCGACTTCTGGAAGAGTTCTTGCAACACTCTAATGGAACACACTCAAAACCTCGATTGACCAGCTAGTTGAATGGGTACTCGAACATTCATTCAGTATTTAAAAACACCAATTGAAATATCTACAACATTCGTAATGTCTCTACATGTATCTGGATAATAAAACCTTACAGTAAGTTCGAGAACCCTTCATATATACCAAATATAGTACAATAAGTCTAACATACGAACATTATTGAATTTTCTACCGCTTTTGACTATAGATTTTGAGGTTATAAACAATACGTATTTGAGGTTATACAAATCTATACTACATATTTACGGGGAAATCATATATTAATCATATTTAACATTTAATAAAAGATAATGTAGTCTTATAATTAAAATATATTGAACATAATAATTGAAGGTTTTACACTGGTACAGCGTCGTACGTACGACATTTTAGCGTCATCTATTTTTCATTTTTTTGCTTTGATGTTTGAGACGCAGTGTACATTTCGGGGCTTAACTGTAAATGTTAATAAGGATTTAAATTAAAGTCAGGAAGGACTAGATTAAAGTATTAATGGGAGCTCAAAGTGTACAGAAACATGCCGTCATGTTAATCTTCGTGATTAATTGAATATCAAGACGAGTGTAAATTAGTGGTTGATTCACGAGCTCCTCAAATGCAGTTTTGTATTTCAAGTTTCGAAATTTTAGAATCAATTTTCTCTAAATTTATTATTATTATTATTATTATTATTATTATTATTATTATTATTATTGATGCAGGTTTCTTGAGTGGCAAGAAATGAGATCAGGTATCTTTTAGATGTTCAGACATGATCAGTTGTCTATGTGGCAATTTCGTAGTTTCAAGTTACGTATTATTATTGTTTAACTTTACGAGCGCAAGTGCTTTGATTTGTGACCAGTGCGGTCTTGTTTCTTTCCATACGAGCGAATGTTAGACATCATTTTATATACTTACTCAGTTTTGGCAACTTTAGGACATGGGATATGGTTTAGTGTGATTTTGAGTAAGAGAATACGTTCCTCATTTGAAAGGCCTGCATTTTTCATGATTGTGTGACTTGCCTCAGGTAGACTGTAGCAGCGTGTGCAAAGGATTGGACCCTGTGTGTTTGATTTTTGCTGCTTTATTTTGGGAGACTGCATCTCCGCTTTTGAGTCATTCCGCCGTGTGTTGGCGAGGATGAGGTGTGTGTCTACCTAGGAGAATTTTATTTTAGCGGCCTATACTTCATGATTTTATTGATTTTTGTCCACGTCACTATGAGTGTTGCAGTAGACGAGGTTTTTTTATATCGTGACAGTTAATTTGGATTTTCTTTTATGATATAACCGGGCTGAGCAATATTTGTGTCATGTAATCTTATTCAGGAACCAACATTGAAATATGTGTTGAAAGTTAAAGCCTACTCTGTTATTTTTATGAATTTGTGTCATGCTATTTATTTCAGGAATCCACATTGATTTGTGCGTGTCCACCAGTTGATTGATTTTTTGTCATGTAATTTATTTCAGGAAACTACATTGAATAGGAAGTGTTGCTTAAAGTGTAAAGTTATTTTCTTACATTTTCCGTCGAGTCTTTGAGTGAGTGAGGTTTTCATAAATGCAGCATGCCTTTCTTGGTGATCCCTGGAAAATATAACATCATGTTTTTGTTTCTTTGATTGTGTATATTTGCCTTTTATGTGATTTTGTAGTGTGTGGTTCCGATCCACAGTGTTTTGTTGTGCTCATGAGATTGCTCATGATAGGGGTGTATATATTTTGGTAGGATGTTTTACCACTCAGCGTGTTATATTTTGTACAGTTAGATTAATTTTTGTCTCCCCTCTTTGTGCATTAAATCACATATTTTCTTAAGGTTAGGGACCCCCACTGCAATGTCAAGTGTGCAGGAAAGGTGAACGTACTAGTCTACAGTTGAAGGTGTTAACAAAAGTAAAGCCAGGTGCGTGGTGCAAGCGCGCGAGCCAATGTGTTAAAATTAATAAACTTCAAGAATTTAATTTGTAATGTTAAGTATGTGTGTCGGCATACAATTGTATATTTGTATGATTTCTATTTTGATTCTCAAGATGGACTTTATCAAGCTGAGATAATAATTCTAAGTCTTGTAAAATTATGATCATTTGATATTTTTTTTTGCTAATTTTTCATATTTTTCTTGTTTTAATAAACAGATTTTTCCTCTAAACTGACGTCGTGCTTCGTCTTGCTGTATTTATAGCTTTTAGTTGACCTCACTGTGTCCATATTAGTTATATGTTCCCCATCAAATCCAGGTTGTTAATATTTTTAAGGCATTATTTATCATAGTTCGAACTGAGCATGCCTGGGATCGGCTGACTAGTCTGAGGCAAATTACCTTGATGGTAGAAACGGGGACAGTTTTCATGTATGTATATAAATGATATGAGTAAAGAAGTGGAAATAAGTTACAAGATTGTGAGCAACTGCAAAATGACATTGATAATGTTGTGAGATGGGCAGTAGGTAATGGTATGATGATAAACAGGGTTAAAGGTTGGATAGTGAGTTTCACAAATTGGAAAAGTCCTCTCACTTTTAATTACCGCGTTGATAGGGTTACTTATATTTTACTTTAATTAACTGATCATATACTGGCATATTTAAATTTGTTTATAAGTTCTATAAATATTTTGTAAAAGTTAAAACTTTTATTACCTATTGCCCGTGTGGTGGTCATGTTCATTAAGGCAGTAACCTATATTTCTATTTTGTAGGTGGTGTTCTCATTAATCCTTGGGCTACTACTCCTGATCCCAGTACAAAAGAGTCTCATACACTGTGGATATGGAATATTCCCATTGGTGTTTTAGGGGTAAGTTGTTATCTTCTGCTTCATTATAGATAGTTATGCCTTTCAATATTCAGTCTGCAAGCCTCCATGGGTTAACTATGCTCCTCTACAATCCTCTGTTTTCAACTAGCTACTTGGTCTCATTTAGTTCTACACCTCATGTATCATTTAAAACAAAGTCTGACCACAGTTGCCTTGGTCACCCTCTGCTTCTTTTACTTTTTATGGTCAAGTCCCTTATTCTCCTAGGTAACTTATCCACCTCCATTTGTATCATTTGATCCCACCTCCATCAAAGCTGGTTTTTATGCACATCTTCCTCCGACAAGTTCATTTGTAATTTTGTCTTAATCAGCTCATTCTGAGTTCTCTCCTGTCATTTTTCTCACCAGTTTGTACTAGCTTTGATCTCACTGTGGTTATGTCTGTTGCATCCAATTTATGAATAAGATATTCTGAGTCTACTCAGTTTTCATTCCCGTACAGCAGAGTTGGTTTGAAGGCAGACTGATGTAATGATAATTTAGTCTGAGAATTTGCTTCTTTCTTACAGAATACTGTTAATGTCATCTGCAAGCTCACTGCATTAACCTTGCTACACCTTGGTTTGATTTTACTTACTATACTACAGGGGAAATTAAATATTATAAGAACCTGAAATGATCCACCCATTCCAGTTTTGTATTTCCTGCCTTACATTCAGACTTACAGGTTTGTTCTGAGGCGACATCACTGTAGTACTGGAAGTGCTAATTTTATATCATGCTTTCTGTGTCTGTCTTCAGGTTCTGTGATTTTAGATTGCAGTCTGCCATTAAGGCCAAGTAATTTATTAAATCTGAACATGTTTTTTCCCCTAAGGGCCATCATCTGCTAGAATAAATCACACCATACATCTACAGTAGAACCTCGATAATTCGAAATCGGTTAATTCAAAATCCCACGTAATTCGAAGAAGCTCTCGTTCCCGGAAACATGAGATACAGTTTTGCATGTTATTTAAATTGTTTAATTCGAAATACGGATAATTCATCATTCGAAGTACATTGTCGGCCCCATTACCGAAATTCAGACTTTTAATTCGAAACTGCCTTTACATTTTAAAACAATAGTATGTTACAGAGTAATTTCAACTCGAAATTTATCCGCGTCATAATAGAACGCGTGTTCCGGAACGTGGAGGGGTAGCTTTCCGCACTTACACTCACTTCGGTGGGTCTACAGTGCGCTTCACGATTGCCAAGTTGAATGAAATCGGCATTCTTTGGTATTCAACTTTTTAAGGAACGCCGTAATATCACGCAACAGGCAGTGTGCGGGAAAACAGAATGCGCGAACACTGGCGATGCCGACAGTTGACGAAAAAGCGTGGCTCATATAATAAATTCGTAGGCACCGAAGAATACTGTCATTGCCGATGAAACTGCATTGCTTTATTTTAATGCGAGCCCAAACGGTCTTATGGTTTTAAAGGAGAAAGTGCCAGCCGGAGAATGGTACAAGGGTCGGGGATGGGGGTCATAGTAGTGCATTGCAATTGCAATGCACATGGAAGCGAGGAACTTTATCTCCTCGTCATAGAAAAGTTCGATAAGCTACAAGGTTTAAAGGGCGTCGGGCACTTTCCATCCCAGTACAAAGCATCTAAAAATGCAAACAGTAGTGATATCCAAAATATAATGCATTTGCACAGGGGAACCAGCATAATTTATCCTCGTCTTTGAATTGTGTGATTTTTTTTCTTTCGTTGCGTGAGGTTATGTTCGTCAGTGATTTATCCAAGTGCATTATTTGAACATTGTAAATGCACCTTGTTGGATACATTTCGGAAATAGTTTTTCCATGGCATTGGAAAGGTTTAAACTGTGAATCGAGGTGATGGCATGTATTAATGGGTCTTAGAATACTTTGTGACGCGGCAAGTGTTTACATTTCTGAAGTACAAGAGAAGTGCCATGGCGGGATATCGTACAAGGATAGAGTCATAGGAAAGTTTGATTTTAAGGGCATCCGGTACTTTCTGTGTAAATACAAGGCATCTAAAATGCATACAGTATAGTACTCAAATGAATAAAGCACTTGCACATGGGAGCCAGCATAGATTTCTCCTCATCTTTGAATCGTGCTTTCTTTTTTTCATTGCGTGAGGTTATATTTGCCAGTGAGATATGTAAGTGCATTATTTTAATACTGTAAATGCACATTTTTGGATAAATTTTGGAAATATTTCTTTTTTCATGGCATTTGAAAGGTATAAACTGTGAATCGAAGTTAACTGCATGCAGTAACGGGCCTTAGAATATTTTGTAACGCGGCAAGGGACTTCGAATTACGTGATTTCGAATTAACCGCCAATTCGCAATTCAGAAGTACCAACCCTTGCCGCGTTACAAAATATTCTAAGGCCCGTTACTGCATGCAGTTAACTTTGATTCACAGTTTATACCTTTCAAATGCCATGAAAAAAGAAATATTTCCAAAATTTATCCAAAAATGTGCATTTACAGTATTAAAATAATGCACTTACATATCTCACTGGCAAATATAACCTCACGCAATGAAAAAAAAAAAGCACGATTCAAAGATGAGGAGAAATCTATGCTGGCTCCCATGTGCAAGTGCTTTATTCATTGGAGTACTATACTGTATGCATTTTAGATGCCTTGTATTTACACAGAAAGTACCGGATGCCCTTAAAATCAAACTTTCCTATGACTCTATCCTTGTACGATATCCCGCCATGGCACTTCTCTTGTACTTCAGAAATGTAAACACTTGCCGCGTCACAAAGTATTCTAAGACCCATTAATACATGCCATCACCTCGATTCACAGTTTAAACCTTTCCAATGCCATGGAAAAACTATTTCCGAAATGTATCCAACAAGGTGCATTTACAATGTTCAAATAATGCACTTGGATAAATCACTGACGAACATAACCTCACGCAACGAAAGAAAAAAAATCACACAATTCAAAGACGAGGATAAATTATGCTGGTTCCTCTGTGCAAATGCATTATATTTTGGATATCACTACTGTTTGCATTTTTAGATGCTTTGTACTGGGATGGAAAGTGCCCGACGCCCTTTAAACCTTGTAGCTTATCGAACTTTTCTATGACGAGGAGATAAAGTTCCTCGCTTCCATGTGCATTGCAATTGCAATGCACTACTATGACCCCCATCCCCGACCCTTGTACCATTCTCCGGCTGGCACTTTCTCCTTTAAAACCATAAGACCGTTTGGGCTCGCATTAAAATAAAGCAATGCAGTTTCATCGGCAATGACAGTATTGTTCGGTGCCTACGAATTTATTATATGAGCCACGCTTTTTCGTCAACTGTCGGCATCGCCAGTGTTCGCGCATTCTGTTTTCCCGCACACTGCCTGTTGCGTGATATTACGGCGTTCCTTAAAAAGTTGAATACCAAAGAATGCCGATTTCATTCAACTTGGCAATCGTGAAGCGCACTGTAGACCCACCGAAGTGAGTGTAAGTGCGGAAAGCTACCCCTCCACGTTCCGGAACACGCGTTCTATTATGACGCGGATAAATTTCGAGTTGAAATTACTCTGTAACATACTGAACCCGAGTGACTTAGGCCCATAATCAATCATGATTTGATCGGTAAAATAATATGAGACATTTATTGAAATACAGAGGAGTGTATTTGAAAATATTTCGTTTAGGTAATGTCGAAATCAGAGCGAAGGAAGGACGACAGACTGGAGCCTGACGGATTAGCTCAACACGACAACTTTTAGCTACTTCACAGCAGGGAATATCATTAGTTGGCGTACAAGGAAATACAGAGTCCACAAATAAGTCTTGGTCAGAAAGAGGAAGGGGGAGAATCATACAAAGAAAACTCACCACATGAGTAAGACCTTGGGATATTTTTGGTAGGACGGAAATTCCATGACCTCATGGAAAATTACAGCGGCTGAGTGTACGTTCGCTAGCCTAAGTTCGAGCAGGTGGAGATTTAAATCACGTGACCGCTTGCCGGCCAATAGTAAAAATTTGATGGGAGACTCAGTGATACCATCTTAAGGAATGATGGATGAGATATTTTCGTAACTACAAAAGTAATCAGTAAATAAATTAATATGAGTACGCGGATGGATGTAATGAATTTATTAGATGTCACGCATGGAAAAATAATCAATACTTATTGGCAAATTAAATAAATTGAAGGCTGGATTTCTTGGAAACCGGACAGCTTGAATCTCATTGGCTGAAAGGAGACCACGTTGTCAGGGACGCTTACGAAGGCGCGAAATGTGAGGAGCGAAATCCATCCATATCTCCTAAATCTGTGATCACCTGGAGTTCATATTTTATCCAGCAGATATGCTAGCGGAGTGGATTAATTTGATGTAAATTTTAACTTCCAATTCGGAGTGCAAGTACCGATATTAAAAATCCACCCCCTCCCTAAGGGGCATGACGTCAACAAATCCGCGGGAAAAAGGCTTCATCCATATATACGGAGCTGAATTGACGGTCGCCAGCCACTTGTCTTGAATCGTTGGAGCTGAATTGACGGTCGCCAGCCACTTGTCTTGAATCGTTGGAGCTGAATTGACGGTCGCCAGCACACGTGAATTGAATATCGGGAGCTGAACTGTTGGTCGCCGGTAACTTAGAATTCTACGGACGTACAGTCATTTAATGGCGCGAGCATCCGCCAGTGTTTGTAAAGTGTGATCGCGCTCAAGCAACATGTTAAATCTGGAAATAGTTAACGTAGGATAGTGTTTGTTATTTATGAATAATCAGTGACGTAAAGTAATTACCCTGCAAGAGAGTAGTATAAAATATATCACCATAAGTACGTACATAATAGACTGTGTGACGAACAGTACTTTAAGGAAGTAGTAGCCTGTACTTAGCTATACCGAACCGATGTAATGAACACGTCAAGAATGCCGTATAAATCGGGCGTATCGCGACGGGCGAAATAGTTGACACCTCGTCGTACGTGTCCAGGTCCATTGTGCGGTAGGTGGACGAAGATTAAATAGTGTAAATATATTAAATTCTTGGGTCTAGGATATAAATTTGTTGTGTTAACGTAGTAAATGGTGAAGGTTTGTGGTAATCAAGATATGAGTGTAAAATAATAATGTGCCAGGAAATCTTTTGTGAAACTACGCCATCAAGGATGGAGGAGTAAAACGCAGAGAGGGGCTGGATGAAGCCTCTCGTCTGCAAAGCTGCAATGGAATACCGATAACTAAGATGAGTACTAAACTGTAAAATATATTTGGGAAATGTTATCGTGATGGGAAAAATGGGAATAATTTGATTATACTTGGTTACCTTCTGTAACAAGATGGGTCGCTTAACGACCCCATCCTAAATTTGTAGCACGGACAGTAGTAAATCATAATAATGTAAATAATCGGGTCTTTTAGGTATTCAGTTTGTTGGAGATGTAAATTTGTATATATAGTGTAGTACGTTAAGTCATGCATGCATTCATATTTTCTTTGTAGTCGATAATTTTCTTTACATTTGATTTTGATTATGCTAGTTAAATAAGACCCGATATGTGCTTTTATGTTTTGTCATTTTAACGAGCCATTTAATGACATGGAAGGAAAATCCAGCTTCGCCATACCAAGTGTGTTTTGTTGGAATTAATATGGTCATATTTTCAAAGTGAAGTTGTTAAATTTGTGAGATGCGATTAATATAATATTTCCAAGTAAATCATATCTGGAGTGTTTAGTGCCAGAATAAATCGACTTTGTACAAGGGGTTATGCGTTAAACATAATAAGAGTGGACTACCGAGTTACAGGCGAAATTATTATTTTTTTTAAATATTAATAATAATAATAAATAAATAATATAACTATTTTTTTTGTGAAGATATTTTTTTTAATACGATTTGGAGATAATAATAATTCATGTGATCAAGTGTTGAGTTTATTGGGAATCATTTAATGACGGGAGGTCGTTTTAATTTGGAATTAAAGTGCGTGATAACTTAATTTGATCGATTAATAATATTGAAATGTAGATCGGTGTTAATAATCCGTACATGTTAATGAACGTGTGGTTTAAATTACGGTCCAATATTTTTTTACGTATAAATGTCGCGTTTTGAAGTTGCGATTCATTAGCCGGAACATATAGTGCTAATATTACGAGACCATGATTGTCAAAGTTTGGTAAATATAATTTCAAGATGTTACGATTATTTGTGGAGAATGAACTAAGGCATAGATCCAAATGAGATAGAAAATGTGAAAGAATTTGCAGTCAGATAATAAAAGGTCGTACGATGTCCGAAATGAATAAATAAGTCAGTCGATAATTCTGTGAGGAATAAATAAATGAATCGAGGAATATTGAGATAGAGAGAAAAATAAATTCCGTACGAGAGACACTTAGGATATTGATATGAGTGTAAAATGTACGGGCAGTGTCACAGAGAAATACTGAGTTACGCAGCGGGTAGAATTCGAACCCGTGACAGCATGTACGAAATAAATAGACTGCACAGTTATTCGTTGAGATACAAGGGATCTAAGGATAATGAGAGTTCAGATTCCACAGAAATGGTCGTATATTGTATTCATTGTAATAACGAGTGAGGACAATCATGATGTCGTGATAATAATAATAATAAATATTGCAGATAAAGGATTGGACCGCCTTAATTAATTGAGCGTTGATAACGATGTTAAACGGGAATCTAATTGAGAATATGCAACCGATAATAATAACAATGTAAGGACGATGTTAAATCACCGCGGTCGGATTAATAATAATTGTCATAATAATAACTGTAATGATGTCGTTGGTTGATCAGTGAATTAATTTGTAATTGCGACCGATATCTTAATATATAATTTGGCGGAAGTGACCGGTCCATTAATAATAATAACCTTTTAAGTGACGTGAATAATAATAATATCTTGGGTCACCTATTCATTAATAATAATAATAACCACGAGAGGGATATAATAATAATAATAACAGTAATAACCACTTGGTGTTTGCATCCCGCATAATAATGACGATATTAATCAACGTGACAGTGCCAGGAACCGTTGAGGAATAATAATAATAATAATAATAATTTCGAGGATGATAATATCGTGGATTAAATTGTTTGGTGACAACGTCCCTCTATTCGTATGTTGAATAATGAGAATGATAATATTAGAGTCATTTGGTACCTCTTTATTGTACGGTCTCCGTATGGGACGATGTTACATACTTGCGTGTTTGTTTACTTCGCTCGCGATGCGAGGGGGGCCATGGCCACGGTATTTCCCACCGCTTCTCGTTATCTCATCTGTGTCAGTAGTCTACTGAGGCTAACTGGTGACAATTCAGATCACATGTAAATAATATGTATATGCTAATTCATTGGTATGGCATCAGCTGGATATCGTAAGATAGGGACTGTCCGTGGAATCCAGTTTTCGCACTTCACGAGAAACATTACCCAGTCCGAGTACCGGTCTCGGAAAAATGTATATAGCCGGAGTACATCATCTTAGTTAAATCGGGAAGCCGACCGTAACATGGGTTATGCTCGGGCTCCCGATAGAAGGAAGCTATATCCTTGAGTAACGGTTCGATTCAAATGGAATCGATCCGTAAATTATACCTCCAAAATGTCATTTTATTTCAGAAGCAACGCAGCAAGATATTGATACCACTTGCGGTATGGCAAGTGATTTATATATGTAACATGTGTGTAAATTCAAATATTGTTGCCACGTGTATCAAAGTTTTATACGTCAAATGGCGTAATAAACCGCTCCTTCTGGCAAATTATTTCAAAGGAAACCACTCTCATAATCTTTTTATTGTAGTTAGATGATGCCCTTTTTAAAGTAACAGTCACTTCCTAGTCCTATCATGGAGTCCTTAAATTCAAGTTACAATCGAGCCTTCCCCCTTTTAATTTTAAGTTGCTCCGTTCATCCCCGTGTTCTATTATGCCGTTATATTTATATTTGATGATTTAAATAATGAACCGACACCCCTGAGATAAATGCTAGTCTGGGACTCGGGAGGTGGACGGGTGCAATACTATTGTTTTAAAATGTAAAGGCAGTTTCGAATTAAAAGTCTGAATTTCGGTAATGGGGCCGACAATGTACTTCGAATGATGAATTATCCGTATTTCGAATTAAACAATTTAAATAACATGCAAAACTGTATCTCATGTTTCCGGGAACGAGAGCTTCTTCGAATTACGTGGGATTTTGAATTAACCGATTTCGAATTATCGAGGTTCTACTGTATATTGCATATGTTTAAAACCCATTCTCTCCATGAGATTTATCTAAAGAAGTTGGTAATAAATATTGTAGTGTCTAGCTGAATTTTATCAGTGATCATAATAATTTGCTTTAATTCAAAGTACTTCACAGTGAACAGTCTGTACAGTCTTCATGTTGCGATATATCTACGTATATAATGCAATTGATGGAGGTAATGCTCAATTAGATGTCACTGTGGTCAGTTTCAGCTGCTGTATTCCTTTATAATTTATTGTTGGTGATCATAGTGGTATCATTGTCTTTATATCTTTGGGATTAGGGATCTTGTGTTCTGCAGCCCCATGTACCTGTTGTATGTTGAGCCTTGCCTGATAACCTGTTTTGATATGGTAACATTTGTTTGTGTTTCTAGATTAAAGAAAAGATGTTTAAGCACATTGCGAGATTGTTAAAATTTACCTTCAATCTATAAAATTTTATATGAGCAGTTGCATATTATTTTAAGTTTGCCTTTTATTTCCATGCTCTCCTTTTTTCTTTGTACTTATAATTTTTGTGTGTTTTAGGAAAAAGTGGCAGAATTCTTCAATAACTTGATGATTATTTCTGGGTTTGCTAAGGGGCCTGGTGAATCTGTCGTCAATTGTAGAGTTACCCTGGGGAAAGAATACTGTACATTAGAGGTGAGGAACTCATTGAAGTACAGTAACTAGTAACTAGAATGTAGCAAAAATGATGGAAACAGAATCTAGAATACCTGCAGATATTCTTTCTTTATTTAAGATTTCCTTGGCATAGAGTCAAGTATAATTAAATTCTGTGATAAGCAAAGAATGGACCAAGCCTAGTAATCTTAGTAAGTTATTACAATGTAAATGGTTATAACGACTCTGACGGGACTGGCAGTTAATGGTCATTATAGCCAATAGTTGCACAAACTTTTTTTAAAATTTTGTTTATTATTCTTCTTTCTTTCTTTCTTTCTTTCTTTCTTCGTTATGCCCATTCATAGAGCGCGTTTGAACTTGTTAGTTGGTTTGATGGTTTGTGCCTTCTTATCCTCCCAAAATCTCTTCATGAATGCACTGTGTTGCATCTTGCGTTCTGTTGACCACTTCAAAATTTCATACCTGTATGTTTTGGACTGCACACTTACGTGGTTAATGAAGAGAATAGAGTTTCAAGTTCAAAAGACATAATTGAAATAGGTACTGTATATACAATATGCACTAGCCATGCGTCTTAGTAGGTGTGCTATTTACCAACTGATGAGCCCAAATTAGCACACTGAGGCGAAATGCTGGCAACCAGGAATGAGTTAGCTGGAAAATTTATAATGTTCAATAACGGACCAACTATATTGATATTATAAATTTATTCATTCGGAACAAATATTTCAGGTTCCCTGTGGGAATCAACATCTTTATCATCTGATGGCCAGGTAGGCATCAATTTTTTGAAAATGAGGCAATGTCTCTCATAGTGCATTGGCACTGCCGGTGGTTCCAGGTAGCTTAGGCATTGGCCTCCGCAGTATGCACTAGCCATGCGTCTTGGTAGTTGTGCTATTTACCAACTGGTGAGCCCAACTTAGCACACTGGGGTGAAATGCTGGCAACCAGGAATGAATTAGCTGGAAAATTTATAATTTCCAATCATGGACCAACTGTATTGGTACTACATACCACATAGTCAAGCATCTCGTTTCCTTACTCCCAAGTCATCCCAGCCCAAAGTTTGCAACATTTTAGTAACACTACTCCTTTGTCAGAAATCACCCAGAATAAATTGTGCTGATTTTTTTCCAGTTCTCCAGTAGTTCCGGTGAGGGTCCCATACACTGGAACCATACTCTTACTTTGGTCTTACCAGGGACTTATACGCCCTCTTATACCCCCTAAATACTCAATCAGTCAATCATTCACTACTGATCTGCATTTAGGGCAGTCGCCCTGGTGGTAGATTCCCTATCTATTGTTTTCTTAAATGATTTCAAGAAAATTGGAATTTTATTGAACATCTCCTTTTTAAGTTATTCCAATCCCTAATTCCCCTTCCTATAAACAAATGTTTCCCCCAGTTTGTCTTGTTGAATTCCAACTTTATCTTCGTATTGTGATCTTTCCTACTTTTAAAGACATCATTAGCAGAATAACTTTCGTAATGTCACTCAAAGCCATCTCTCCACTGACAGCTCAGAACATACCACTTAGTCGAGCAGCTCACCTCCTTTCTCCCAAGTCTTCCCAGCCCAAACTTTGCAACATTTTTGTAATGCTACTCTTTTGTCGGAAATTACCCAGAAAAATCAAGATACTTTTCATAATCATAACCATGTGAAGAGATCTGTAACCTTTCTTAACTACATCGTTAATATGATAACCCATATGAAGATCATTCCTTATATTAACACTAGGTACTTACATTGTTCCCCGTGAGGTACTATTACCCCATCAACACAATAATTCAAACTGAGAGGACTTTTCCTCTTGGTAAAATGAAATGAAATGAAATGTCGTATGGCTTTTAGTGCCAGGAAATCCCAGAACGGGTTCGGTTCGCCAGGTGCAGGTCTTTCTATTTGACTCCCGTAGGCGACCTGCGCGTCATGAGGAGGATGAAATGATGATGAAGACAACACACACCCAGCCCCCGTGCCATTGAAATTAACCAATTAAAGTTAAAATCCGCGACCTGGCCGGGAATCGAACCTGGGACCCTCTGAACCGAAGGCTAGTACGCTGACTATTCAGTCAACGAGTCGGACTCCTCTTGGTGAAACTTACAACTTATCTTTTCATCCCATTTACATTCATACCATGTCTGCTGTCTATCTCACTACATTGTTCAAGTCCCCCTGAAGTCGCTCACTGTCCTGCAACTCATTTACTACTCTGTACAGTATAACACCGTCCACAAATATCCTTATTTGTGATTCGAGATTTATTTGTTTTGTTTTTGCTATTTGCTTTTACGTCGCACTGACATAGATAGGTCTTATGGCGATGATGGAACAGGAAAGGCCTAGGAATGGGAAGGAAGCGGCTTTGGCCTTAATTAAGGTACAGCCCCAGCATTTGACTGGTGTGAAAATGGGAAACCACGGAAAACCATCTTCAGGGCTGCCGACAGTGGGGTTCGAACCAACTATATCCCGCCCCGGATTAAAGCTCACAGCTGCGCGCCGTTACCCGCACGGCCAACTCACCCGGTGATTCCAGATCTTTACTCATATCATTTATACATAAAAGAAAACATAAAGGTCCAATAATACTGCCCTGCAGGACCCCCTCTTAATCATTACAGGTTCAGATAATGCTTCACCGACTCTAATTCTCTGAGTACCGAGCTCGATAGCTGCAGTCGCTTAATTGTGGCCAGTATCCAGTATTTGGGAGATAGTGGGTCTGAACCCCACAGTCGGCAGCCCTGAAGATGGTTTTTCGTGGTTTCCCATTTTCACTCCTGGCTGTACCTAATTAAGGCACTCCTAGCTCCTTCCTGTCCCATCGTCGCCATAAGACCTGTCTGTGTCGGTACGATGTAAAGCAACTTGCAAAAATTCTCTAAGTTCTATTTTGTAGAACTGTAGCCACCCATTTAACCACTCTGTTGTCTAGTCCAATTGCCCTAATTTTCATCAGTAATCTCCCATGATCTACCCTATCAAAAGCTTTGGATAAGTCAGTAGCGATACAGTCCATTTGACCTCCTGAATCTGCTATATCTTGCTGGAATAGTACAAGTTGAGCTTCACTGAAATAACTTTCCTAAATCCGAACTGCCTTCTATTACACCAGTTATTAATTTCAAAACGTGTCTAATATAATCAGAAAGAATGCTTTCCCAGAGCTTGCAGGCAACACGTGTCAGGCTGACTGTCTTGTAGTATTATGCTTTATGTTTATCATCATTTCCCTTCAACACTGGGGCTGCTGTTGCAACTTTCCATTCATCTGGTATAGCTTCTTCCTGCAAACAGTAATCAAATAAGTATTTCAGTTATGGCACTATATCCCATCCCATAGCCTTTGATATACATATCCCCAGAAATCTTATCAACCACAGCTGCCTTTCTAGCTTTCAACTTTTGTATCTTATCATAGGTAAATTTCATTATTTTGCCATTATTAGTTGCCTTCTCTAACTGGATATTATATCCAAGTACCTTTATATATTGCTGACTGAAAACTTCTGCCTTCTGCAAGTCTTCACATGTACATTCCCTATGTTCATGTGTAGTTTCACAATAAATAAATAAATAAATAAATAAATAAATACGAAGCGTGTTTTTTAAGTAAGGTCCGTTTTGTTGTAGACACTAGTAGTTCGCGTGCATATCGCAACGAGCGCGTGCGTCGTGTACCGGCATGCCTCGGGAACAACTGTGCTCATTTTCAGCTCGGTAGCTAACCTGTACGGTTCTGTTCTGTGCTTTCAAAACGTTTAAGACTATCAACTCGCTTGCCGCATGTGAGGTTCAGTCAGTGATATGGTTTTTGTCAGCAAGGTAACTGTCTGCTGCAGAAATTAATCGACAGATTTGCGAAGTGTACGGTGATACTATTATGAGTGAAAATAAAGCGCGTAGGTGGGTACGACAATTCAAAGATGGCTGTGACAACGTCCATGATGAGGACCGCTCTGGTCGCCCTTCTTCGATTATAGATGATTTGGTGGTTTCAGTTGAAGTGAAGATTCGTGAGAACAGGCGCTTAACAATAACAGGTCTCTCAAACGAATTTCCTGACATGTCGAGATCAGTGCTTTACAACATTGTTTCTGAACACCTAAAGTTTAGGAAACTGTGCTCCCGTTGGGTCCTGAAACTCCTAACATAGGACCACAAAAACCAAAGATTTTAGTGTGCGATGAAGTTCTTGACTCGTTATGACGAAGAAGGTGATTGCTTCTTGAGTCAGATCGTAACTGAAGACGAAACATGGGTTTCGCATATCACGCCCGAATCGAAGCTACAGAGCATGGAATGGAGACACACACACTCGCCTGTAAAGGTGAAGGCCAAACAGACTCTGTCCCAGTGCAAAATCATGGCGTCGGTGTTTTGGGATAGGCATGATGTTTTGTTGGTCGACTTCATGCAACGAGGAACCACTATCAATGCAGAAGCATACTGCCAAACCCTGAGAAAGCTACGCAGAGCGATTCAAAACAAAACACGCGGCATGCTGACAAAGGGAATTGTCCTTCTCCATGACAATACAAGACCTCACACTGCAGGTCAGACCCGCGATTTATTGGACAGTTTTGGCTGGGAAGTTTTAGACCACCTACCCTACAGTCCTGATCTTGCGACGAGTGATTATCATCTGTTCCTCCACCTCAAACATCACCTCTGTGGCAACCATTACAATGATGACGACGACGTGAAAATGCCAGTGAACTCTTGGTTATCAGAGCAGGCGGCAAGTTTCTATGAAGAGTATATTTTAAAATTGGGTACGAGGTATGATAAGTGTTTGAACAAACTTGGCAACTATGTCGAAAAATAAAGTGAAGTATGTACTTTCTGAAAATAAATTTACTTTTTTGAAATAACCTTTCGTTGTGTACTTATTTTCAAACGGACCTTACTTAAAAAATACTCTCTGTAAATAAATAAATAAATAAATAAATAAATACATAAATTTAAAAAATTAAATAAATAAGATGCTCATACAGAACATTTATTACTGGGTCTTCTGTAAAGGCCACATGGCGTGAACCAGGGGCATATATAGAAAGAGAAAGCTCCTGAGGGGAGAGACACATTCACGTATACAGTATTCTGATATTTATTCTCATACTGATACCAAGCCAGACGTTTCGGCTTCTGCATTCATTGAAGTTGTATATCATCTGTGAAATTCCATGTCATACAGTAATAATGAAACTTAGCTTGTTGAGTTGAATGTGTGTGCGGTCTTTTGAAGATGCAGCATGACGTGTTTGATCACTGTGTGAGGGAGTGTTTGTATGTATTTTGTTAATATTTGTGGCATGTTATCCTAGCAGTGGTTTGGATTATTTCCAATACTCTGAATATATTTTATGATGTCAATGTGAATATCTTCAATGTGCACAATATCAATTTTGGGAAAATTGAAGAATACATGAGACATCAGTTCAGCCGACTTTCATGGCATTTAGGGAAGCAGCTACCAGGGAACATTGTCAGTGTTAAGTTATGTGGTTCATAGCAAATCTGGATTCCTGACAAGGGTATTACTGTGATTTAAAGAAAAAAAATTCATAATGTTCCGTATTGAACTGTATCACAATTAAATTGAAATAAGAAATGAAATGGTTCAACCTATTCAGTACAATTAACTAAGAAATGTAGTGTTCCATTCTTATTTGACTAAAAGCGGTACCAGTTTCGACCACCAATCTGGGTCATCATCAGCCGATTAAAAATACAAAAAACAGTGCACAGGAAAACAAGAAATTAAAAGGATAAGTCTTTCAAAAGCAATTGACGAGGCAGTATAAGACAATAAGGATTAGCACTGTGCGATTTTAAATCATAAAAACCAGAAGAAGTTGAAGATCAGTCACTTATATGAAGCACGGCGCAAGCCCTTGAAGAGTAGCACAACACATGCAGTGTCCGGCACTGTGCCTCAAAATGTTTACGAGAAGAGGTGAACAGTACAGTCAACCAGCCTGCATACACTGTAAGGCGCGAAGTCACAACACGATTTAATAAATATGAAGTCCCAGAAATGTGTGGAAGTCGAAGACAAGTTGTTTAATTGAAATGAGATGCTAGCTCCTGAAGATCAGCGCAAACATAGGTCTACTCAATGTCCGGCACTGTGCTTTTAAATGCCGACGAAACTCTGTGAAAAGCTTAATGATCAAGGCTGCTAATGCTTCAGTTGCGAAAATATATATAATACAATTTAATATAATTGATGTATGTATCAATGTTAATAGGATCTTGTAGATTCTTAAGAAATGCAGAACAGCTGACGTAAAAAACAATTTGAAGAGAAAAATGATATAAAGCACAATATTGGAAACAATTGAAAACGCATATGCATAGCATGTTATTTCTTGAAGATAAGAATTTGAGTCGTACTTGAGGTAGTGTAAGGTATGAGTAAGGTAAATTTGGTTGTGTTTTCTTTTTAACTTCCAGCTCTTTTAATCTTCTCTTATCTACTAATCCTCCTCCTTTATTACCTTATCCTATCTTTTCTCTTCACCTCTCGTCTCGGGGGGAAAAAATACCTATTTTCCAAATATAACTGTATACTATATTACCACCTACAGTTCAGATCATTACAACATTCAAATTTACCTTACTCATACCTTACGCTACCTTAACTCTTTCGCTGTGGAAGTCAACTTTTTTCAACTTACTTCCCTATAGCATTAGCTGTGGTAATCTACTTTTGTCGACTTGGTACTTTCCTGCTATAGTTTCTGCGTGCTTCTTTAATAAAGGCGCATTCAATAATACAAACATCTGTAGTCAAGTATTGACTAGGTACCATACTAAGCTTTGTTTGAAAACTTTGAAAACCACCAATACTGGACCTATGTTTATTTATTACCTTTCATCCGCCCGCCAACATTCCTGGCAGCTGTTTGGCCGATAGCAGGTTTCACTCAGCAGCTATGAGCGCGCAGAACAACATTAGTAATTACAGCGAAGAAATCTTCAATCTCTTAGTGGCCGATTCTAATTCAGACTGTTCAGTAAATTTGGACAATGAAATAAGTGATGATATGCATAGTGATTTTTCGGAAGAAAGAGCCAACGAGGAAGATCTTTTTGTATCGGACTGACAGGATATTAGTGATGATATAAGAATTACAAAAATGAAATTATATGCGAGGGCAATTAGTGCTCCTGACTTCAGAAATTCTGCCATAATGGGACTTCTACGAGAGTATCAGCACTGTCCGCCGGCGAAATGAGGAAGACCTTCTGATTAGTCTACACACCTCAAGCGCGCCTGACGGAATGGCACTTTCTTGTGGAGCAACAGGACAAGAGTCACAAACCTAATTGTGTTGTTTGTTCCGCATTACCAGCAAAATGTTCAAAGAAAGGAAAGGGATTGTGAAAGAGAAAACAGACAGTATTTTTTGTGTAAGAATTGCCCAGGACAGCCTGCAATGTGTCCAGTTCCGTGTTTCGAGATGTATCACAGTAATGTATGTTTCAAGGTCAAATGTCACTGCTAGTTTGCCAAAGTTGAGTTAAAAATGGTGCAATGGTGTTGAATGTTACTAACCTTTATAAAGTAAAATTTCAGTTCATTTGGAAAATACGAAAAAAAATTACATTTTTCTCTAAGTGTACTGTTTAAAAATAGCGCAGCGAAAGTTTTAAGCTACCTCAAGTGCGACCCGAATTCTTATCGTCAAGAAATAACATGCTATGCATATGCGTTTTTCATTTGTTTCTAATATTGCACTTTTTACATTTTTCTCTTCACAATTGTTTTTTACGTCAACTCTTCCGCATTTCTTAAGAATCTACAAGATCTTATTAACAATACATACGTCAATTATATTAAATTGTATTATATATATTTTTGCAACTGAAGCATTAGCAGCCTTGATCATTAAGCTTTTCACAGAGTTTCGCCAGCATTTAAAAGCAGTGCCGGACATTGAGTAGGCCTATGTTGTGCTGATCTTCAGGAGCTAGCATCTCACTTCAATTACCGGTAAATGACTTGTCTTTGACTTCCACACATTTCTGGAACTTCATATTTATTAAATCGTGTTGTGACTTCACGCCTGACAGTGTATACAGGTTGGTTGACTGAACTGTTCACCTCTTCTCGTAAACATTTTGAGGCACAGTGCCAGACATTGCGTGTGTTGTGCTACTCTTCAAGGGCTTGCGCCGTGCTTCATGTAAGTGACTGATTTTCAACTTCTTCTGGTTTTTATGATTTAAAATCGCAAAGTGCTAATCCTTATTGTCTTATATCGCCTCTTCAACTGCTTTTGAAAGACTTATCCTTTTAATTTCTTGTTTTCCTGTGCACTGTTTTTTGTATTTTTAATCAGCTGATGATGACCCAGATTGGTGGTCAAAACCAGTACGGCTTTTAGTCAAATATGAATGTAACACTACATTTCTTAGTTAATTGTACTGAATAGGTTGAACCATTTCATTTCTTATTTTAATTTATTACTGTGATGTTGGCAGGTTTAATTCAGAGCCGAGTATGAGTAAATCAAATATCATTCATTTTGGGTTAGGAAGGTCACCGAAGCAACTGCCCGCAAACTTTGTATTCTTAGATATGTAATTGTCGAGAAGTATAGGATATGTTAATTATGATACTGTTTTGTTAATTTAATATATATTATTATGCGAAAATGAGTTTATATTCCTTTTGAGTAATGTACAACTCAGGTGTGATTTAAAAAAATATTGCAGCCAATGGCGTACAATATGAAAACAACTGTGCATAAATGTTGCAGGTACATTATAATAGTATAAATACTTTCTTTTTCCTCACAATTTAAAACTTTACTGTATTCACTAATCAATTTCGTTCTGTTTTTGCAATTTGTTAGGTGGTACCTGTCGCAAGGTTTATTACAAAATTTGCAGAGACAATCCGGTCCTTGCTCATGATAGGATTTGGTCTTACATATCGTGTGGTGGTAACCATGAGCTACCAGGCTTATGATGTGTCAAAGATGTTGTTTGGGTCCTGTCCATGTCCTGCCAATCAATGCACGGGTGGAGTAAAATTCCAGCCATATCTGTTCTCTCTTCTTTTCCTCTGTTCCAACAGTTGCATCCAGTTGTCAATTGATGGCAGTGAGAATATGAGTCATAGATCTTCTACCAAGAAGCTTTTTTTGTCTAACTTGTAGACAAGTCTTGATGGTGCATATCTGAAGATTGCAAAATTGCAAGGGCTACTTTAAGGAAACGGGGCTTCATGCATTCCATTGTAGTAAGGTCCTTGCACCTTAGGTTGTGCCATACTATTTCAATCCCGTAGGTCAGGATTGGCATAACTGTGGTTTTCAAGAGTTTTATGGTTGTTTTCTTGGCTGTGATTTGCTGCCATATTTAGATTTTTGGCAGGTACGCAGGTAAGATTGAGCAGTCAAAATATAGTCAGTTTATGATCCACTCTTGTAGATGTTCCAGTTTCATGCTATGTTCATTCTATCTATAACTTTATTGCAGTGGTGCCCAACTACTTTTTTCAAATGTTAACCTTGTTTTATGTTAATGATCCACATTGCAGATGAGATTATAGATATTTATGCCAAATTCAGCTAAGTGTAAATGTGTTGGTAAGTCAGTATATTTAATAATAATAATAATAATAATAATAATAATAATAATAATAATAATAATAATAATAATAAATCAGTGGAGTAGCAGGTAGGGACCCTCTTCGGAGGCAGCCCTGCCCAGGGGGTGGCGCCCCTGCCTATGTGAGTCCCAGAGCACACTGAACCGGTGTGTATCATCTGGTAAGGGTCCCAGCTCACGGTTACGAGTGAAGACCTCAACGGCAGTGAAGGTGGAGATGAAGATCATTGGTACGGCGCAACTGACGGAAGAGGCACCCTTGCTGTTTGGGATAGTAATAAAAAGCCTGTTTAAAATCCAGGTGCGTCTAAGTGATATCCACCGGCTTCCTGGTCCGCATCTGACACCTTGTGGGTGCAGCGGCAATACCAAGCTCCAGGAACTAACAATCCCTGGTTCTAAGGCACCCAGCACTGCTGGATCTCCTATTACAAGCCAAACATGATTCGTGAGCATAGTATCAACATTACCCCAGGTGGTACCCAATCCACCCGTCGCATTGAGACGGCAACCAGACTTCCGGATTCTGGAGAGCCTGGACAACCACGAAAACATGGGAGAGAGTCGGAGCTCTCTGGTAAACTATCCCACAAAACCCCTACGTACATTGGTACATTCAATATCAACACTTTGATTCAACCAGATAGATTTACTAAATTTAGTCACAGAACTTAATCGGCAAAAAATTCTTATCCTTGCCCTGCAGGAAACTCGATTTACTGATGAAGCCACCTTGGATTATGGAAATCACCGTATATTCAGAAGTAAAACAGACCAAAAGAGTCTAAATAGGACCCCTTTATTTGGTATGAGCTTCGTAGTGCATAAAAGTATACTGAACTTGATCCAAGAAGTTAATTCCATCAACCATCACCTAATTACCATGAGGATTCAGTGTGCCAATAAAAAATATACATTAATAAATGCACACACCCCTACAAATATAGACAACAAGAAGAATCCCCAAAATGTGGACAAATTTTGGAACAAACTTGAAGAGATAATTTCAAAAATTCCAAAGGATGATGTCAAAATTCTCTTAGGCGATTTCAATGCACAAATCGGCCGTGAAAAGGAACACAGGAAAACTGTCAGACTCTACCTGGCACAAAAATTTACCAACAAAAACGGTTCAAGACTCATTGAACTATGTCAACAGTGCAACCTTAAAATCATGTCCACATCCCTCAGGAAGCATCCCAAGAAACAAAAAACCTGGAGGTCCTCCATTGAATCCATTGGCGAATTTCAGATTGATCATGTAGCTATCTCATATCCGCTACAGAAAGAGGTACACAATGTACAAGTGAGAAGAAAAGCAAACATCGACTCTGATCACTATCTCACAAGAGTTAAAGTAAAATTTACTCCAAGAAAATACTTCCCCAAGAAAATTCAACAACAGAAATTTGACATAAAAAGGATTCCTGTTACGGATCTAAAAGAAACATGGGAAAAGCAACCAGTGAAATCATGGGAAGAATTCCACACCAAAATCATACAGAAGGCACGAGAAATTTACCCTTATAAAGGAATACAAAACACCCCTGGTGGAACTCAACATGCAACCAAGCCCTAGAGTTAAGAAAATCTGCATTTCAGAAATACAACAGGAAAAAATCCCAGAAAACTCAACGAGAATTTTATGAGACCAGAAAACAAGTATCCAAAACCATCAGGCAAGAAAGCACCTGAAAGAACAACTGGACTCAATTGAAGAAAACTTTAGAAACCACAACACAAGGGATTTCTACAGAACATTCACAGAAAAAATCCAAGGATACATTCCACAGAACTTATGTTTCAGGGAAAAAAACGGAAAATTGGTGCTTACTAATAAAGAAAACTGTCAGGAACTTGCATGGTACTTCTCAGAACTTCTTAACTGCCCCAAATCCACTGAAAGATTTCTTGAAGAAGCCTCCAGTTTCACTCACCCAGAATCACCTCCACCAAACCAGGAAGAATTTCAGAGCCACATTAAACGACTAAAGAATAACAGAACCTCAGGAAGAGATGGGATTGTTGCAGAATTTCTTAAGAATCTTCGTCCAAATTCACTCAAGGAACTTACAGAAATCATACAGAAAATCTGGAAAAACGAAAAACTCCCACAAGCCTGGAAATGTGCCTTGATTCACCCACTTCACAAAAAAGGAGACAAAATGGATGTCAACAACTATAGGGAAATCTCCCTCCTTGAAGTCGGCTACAAAATTTTTTCTGCATGCCTGTTGAAAAGAATACAAGAACAACTCGAGCATAAGATTGGTGAATATCAAGCTGGGTTCTGCCCTCACAGATCGTGCACTGAACAGATCTTCAAACTCAAAACCGCTCTAAAATTCAGGGCCCTCAGAAACCTTCCAATCATCTGTACCTTCGTAGATTTCAAGAAGGCTTATGATTCAGTTGAGCGTCAATCTCTGTTCAGCATCCTGAAAGAACAGGGACTGGATTCTAAAACGCTAAACTTGACCAAACAGACCCTCGCTGACATCAAGAGTGAAATTCATGGGAGAAATCTCAGACGAATTCCTGATAAAAACTGGTGTCCGGCAAGGAGATGGACTGTCACCCCTCCTCTTCAACCTTGTCCCAGATAAGGTGATGAGGGAATGGGAAAAAGAACTGAAAGCACAAAATAGCTGGAACCCAGTAAACATTTGGACACAAAAAAACAAGCTTGAAATTCCATGCTTTGCCTTCGGGGATGACCTGGCCCTTTTGTCCAGCAATGAAGTCACAGCAATAAAGCAAGTGGAAATTCTACAAGAATGTGCCAGTAAGGTCGGACTTCAGATCTCCTTCCAGAAAACTGAATTTTTCAGTGCATAACTAGTCATCCATAGTCTCAATACAAAATACGGACAAATCAACAGAGTTTCTCACTTCAAATACCTGGGCGAAATCCTCGAACCAACTGGACAAAAGAAAATAGCCCAAAACAACCGTGTCCAAAAACTCAGAAGAGCATATGGGAGAACAAGAGAAATCTACAACAAAAAATGTATGTCTCTCCACGTTAAGATTAAACATTACAATACTGTAATCAAACCTGAGGCTTTGTACGCAGGGGAAACTCTAATGCTTCATAGGAAGGGCGAGCTGGAAAATATCCTAAAAGAAGAGCGAAAAATCATGAGGAAAATTTTAGTACCAAGAGACACGGAAGAAGGGTACCACCTCCAAACCTGGAAATCCACAGAAAAATTATCTAATTTTGGGCCAGACCTCAGGAAAAGAAGGCTAAAATTTTATGGACATGTTAAGAGGCTTCCAGAAACCAGACTAACCCACCAAGTTCTTGAAAGAGTTGATAAACTGAAGAATTTTCCTTGGATACAACAAACAAAAGCGGACATGAAGGCGCACAAATTCAACCTGAAGAAATTTTGAATCGAAATATATATAGAAAGAAAATTGACAAGTGGTAAGTTACTCCAGAGAATGAAGTACCAAAAAGAGCAGGTACCAAGTGGACGAAGAAAGGAAGAGGCTCCTTAGTCAATAGGTGAAAGGATCCTGGATCCACGCAAACAAAATCATAAATAAAGCTTCGTGTGTTCCGAAAGGGGCCGTTCACGCATAATAGTAGTAGTAATAATAATAATAATAATAATAATAATAATAATAATAAATCAATCAGTGAATTGATCACCAGAGACCTGCATTTAGGGCAGTCATCCAGGTGGCAGATTCCCTATCTGTTGTTTTCCTAGTTTTTTCTTAAGTAATTGTCCCTGACTCCCCTTCCCATAAATGAATATTAACTCCCATTTGTCCTCTTGATCTCCAGCTTTATTTTCATACCGTTATCTTTCCTACTTTTAAAAACATCACACAGACTTATTCATTTACTAATGTCATTCCACACTATCTCCCCAGTAACAATCAATTAAAGAAACTATTTAAAATAGTTTATGTTGGGTACACCTTGTCAATACACTTTTAATGATTGAAAATTTTTATTCTGTCATGTTTCAAGAACAATAAGCATTCCCTTCATCTGTGAAGTCAAATCAAGGAACAAATAATTTTCAATCATTAAAAGTGTATTGACAAGGTGGACCCAACATAAACTATTTTAAGTAGTTTCTTTAATAGATTTAGACAAATCAATACAGGATCAAATAAAATACCTATTATGGTTAAGTTTATCCCCAATAACAAGTTGGAACATACCACTCAGAGGAGCAGCTCGTCTCCTTTCTCCCAAGTCTTCCCAGCCTCAACTTTGCAACATTTTTATAACCCTACTATTTTGTTGGCAATTACCCAGAACATATTGAGCTGCTTTACTTTGGATTTTATCCAGTTATCGAAACAAGTAATCCTGGTGAGGATCACATACACTGGAACTATACTCTAGTTGGTGTCTTACCAGGGACTTATATGCCCTCTCCCTTACATCCTAACTACAATCCCTAAATACCCTCATAACCATATGCAGAGATCTGTACCCTTTTAAAATCTCATTTATGTGATTAACTCATTGAAGATCATTCCTTATATTAACACCTAGATGCTTACAATGATCCCCATAAGGAACTTTCCAGCATTCGGGAGATAGTAGGTTCGAACCCCACTGTCAGCAGCCCTGAAAATGGTTTTCTGTGGTTTTCCATTTTCACACCAGGCAAATGCTGGGACTGTACCTTAATTAAGGCCCTGTCCCATTGTCGCCATAAGGCCTGTCTGTGTCGGCGCGACATAAAGCAAAAAAGAAAACTTTCACCCCATCAAACCAGTAATTAAAATTGAGAGGACTTTCCTTATTAGTGAAACTCACAACCTGACTTTTAACCCCATTTATCATCATACAAAATACGGACAAATCAACAGAGTTTCTCACTTCAAATACCTGGGCGAAATCCTCGAACCAACTGGACAAAAGAAAATAGCCCAAAACAACCGTGTCCAAAAACTCAGAAGAGCATATGGGAGAACAAGAGAAATCTACAACAAAAAATGTATGTCTCTCCACGTTAAGATTAAACATTACAATACTGTAATCAAACCTGAGGCTTTGTACGCAGGGGAAACTCTAATGCTTCATAGGAAGGGCGAGCTGGAAAATATCCTAAAAGAAGAGCGAAAAATCATGAGGAAAATTTTAGTACCAAGAGACACGGAAGAAGGGTACCACCTCCAAACCTGGAAATCCACAGAAAAATTATCTAATTTTGGGCCAGACCTCAGGAAAAGAAGGCTAAAATTTTATGGACATGTTAAGAGGCTTCCAGAAACCAGACTAACCCACCAAGTTCTTGAAAGAGTTGATAAACTGAAGAATTTTCCTTGGATACAACAAACAAAAGCGGACATGAAGGCGCACAAATTCAACCTGAAGAAATTTTGAATCGAAATATATATAGAAAGAAAATTGACAAGTGGTAAGTTACTCCAGAGAATGAAGTACCAAAAAGAGCAGGTACCAAGTGGACGAAGAAAGGAAGAGGCTCCTTAGTCAATAGGTGAAAGGATCCTGGATCCACGCAAACAAAATCATAAATAAAGCTTCGTGTGTTCCGAAAGGGGCCGTTCACGCATAATAGTAGTAGTAATAATAATAATAATAATAATAATAATAATAATAAATCAGTCAGTGAATTGATCACCAGAGACCTGCATTTAGGGCAGTCATCCAGGTGGCAGATTCCCTATCTGTTGTTTTCCTAGTTTTTTCTTAAGTAATTGTCCCTGACTCCCCTTCCCATAAATGAATATTAACTCCCATTTGTCCTCTTGATCTCCAGCTTTATTTTCATACCGTTATCTTTCCTACTTTTAAAAACATCACACAGACTTATTCATTTACTAATGTCATTCCACACTATCTCCCCAGTAACAATCAATTAAAGAAACTATTTAAAATAGTTTATGTTGGGTACACCTTGTCAATACACTTTTAATGATTGAAAATTTTTATTCTGTCATGTTTCAAGAACAATAAGCATTCCCTTCATCTGTGAAGTCAAATCAAGGAACAAATAATTTTCAATCATTAAAAGTGTATTGACAAGGTGGACCCAACATAAACTATTTTAAGTAGTTTCTTTAATAGATTTAGACAAATCAATACAGGATCAAATAAAATACCTATTATGGTTAAGTTTATCCCCAATAACAAGTTGGAACATACCACTCAGAGGAGCAGCTCGTCTCCTTTCTCCCAAGTCTTCCCAGCCTCAACTTTGCAACATTTTTATAACCCTACTATTTTGTTGGCAATTACCCAGAACATATTGAGCTGCTTTACTTTGGATTTTATCCAGTTATCGAAACAAGTAATCCTGGTGAGGATCACATACACTGGAACTATACTCTAGTTGGTGTCTTACCAGGGACTTATATGCCCTCTCCCTTACATCCTAACTACAATCCCTAAATACCCTCATAACCATATGCAGAGATCTGTACCCTTTTAAAATCTCATTTATGTGATTAACTCATTGAAGATCATTCCTTATATTAACACCTAGATGCTTACAATGATCCCCATAAGGAACTTTCCAGCATTCGGGAGATAGTAGGTTCGAACCCCACTGTCAGCAGCCCTGAAAATGGTTTTCTGTGGTTTTCCATTTTCACACCAGGCAAATGCTGGGACTGTACCTTAATTAAGGCCCTGTCCCATTGTCGCCATAAGGCCTGTCTGTGTCGGCGCGACATAAAGCAAAAAAGAAAACTTTCACCCCATCAAACCAGTAATTAAAATTGAGAGGACTTTCCTTATTAGTGAAACTCACAACCTGACTTTTAACCCCATTTATCATCATACCATTGTCTGCTGTCCATCTCTCAACATTGTCGAGTTCTTTTGGCAGTTGTTCACAATCTTGTAACATTTATTACTCTATTCAGAATAATATTATTTGCAAAAGGCCTCATTTTTTATTCCAGTTCTTTACTTATATCATTTATATATGTAAGAAAACATGTGAAACTAAACTGGTAAACATGCTTAGGTAAGTCCTACTGCAGTTAATGAAAGACTCATGACCCTCCGCATACCAATCTCTGAAGATAAATTCATCACTCTTACCACTGCGTACTTTGGACAGCTCTGAAAATTCTAAGAATAAATTCTGCTATCAACTGAATACAATACTTTCCTAAGTGCCCACCATGAATTAATTATTACTACTTGATGACTTCAGTGCTAGAGTGGGTAGAGATAATCGGCTATGGGATTATGTCATGGGTAATCAGAGCATAGGAAACTGTAATGCAAATGGATTACTTCTTCTTGGCCTCTGAGCTGAGCATAAACTCATCAGCAGCACACAATTCCATTTATCAACCAGATACAAAACTACATGGTTGCACTCACATTCAAAACACTGGCAATGCATTGATTATGTCATAACTCTACAACATGACAAGAAATACATCCTCATCACAAAGACAGCTAGAAACATTGACGACTGATGGATGGATCATAGACTTCTTATCAGCCGACTCAGAATTTTGGTGCACCAGAAATCATATACTCGTTCCACAAACCCTTCAAGGAAGAAATTTAAGAACTCCAAACTTCAAAATGAAACTGTTGCTAAAGAATTCCAAAATGCCATGACAGAGCAACTTGACTTCCAATCCAATCAATACCAAGGATGTAGAGCTGGAATAGACCACTTATCCAACTACCATGAAAGATTTGGCCGAAAAAGCCAATTAGCTATGAGAAAAGGAAGAGAAATGACTGGTATGGTGATATTAATGAAAACATTCTGAAACTAATTACTGGTATTAAAAATAGGGAAGCCTACTTATCCCTTACGCAAGACCCTTCCTCTGTAGTGAAGAAAGCATGTTTTCAAGAGCTTAAGATGAAATATCAGGCTGATATAAGACAGATGAAAAATGAATGGTGGCAGCACAAAACCAAGAAACTCCAGAATTTGTACGATACCAGAGACCATAGGAATTTCTTCAACAAACTAAAGGAACTTTTAGGATCCTCTTGCTCTTCATCAGTTACACTGGAAGCCGTTGACAATAACACCATCCTTACAGACAGTCAAGACATATTAAGATGCTGGAAAGAATGCTTCAGCCTGCTCAACTGCTGCACAAGACTTCTTCCAACAAGTGCTACAACATCCTTTGCAACTGTGGATTGCACTCCAGCCAACCTTCAATGAATTCACCAAAGTCCTCAAAATTGTGAAACCAAGAAAATCTCCCGGACCAGGTAACATCCCTCTGCAATTTTTTCAAAGTGAGGACTATCTTTGAAGACCAGGATTTTCTTCATCATCATCATCGTCATCATCATCATCATCATCATCATTTCCCTTTATCCAGCTATAGCCGGGTAGGGGCAGATATGGTTCCTCTCCACTTTCTTCAGTCTTTCCACCACTCCTCCTCCAACAGTGTGTCCCAGTCGAGTTTCTTTCTATAATACTGCATTGGATTGTGTCCTTCCATCTCAATCATGGTTGTCCGCGGCCTCTCCTTCCTTCCATTTGCATTTCCATCACTTTTTTGGCATTCTTTCATCACTTATTTGCTTTATGTGCCCAAACCATCTTAGTCAGCTCTTCTCTATTCTATCGTTCATTTTTTTCCACTCCAATTTCTTTCTGGATTTTCTCATTCCTTATTTTGTCTCTTCTACTCTTCTGTATCATACACCTCAAGAACTTCATTTCGGCTGCCTGTATTCGACTCTCATCCTTCTGTGTCATTGTCCAAGTTTCTGCTCCGTAAGTTGCTATGGGTACGTAATACTTCTTGTACATAGTTTCCTTTGCTTCTATTCTCACATCTTTGTCCCATAACATATTTCTTACACTATCATACCTGCCAACTTTCCTGATTTAGGTGGGAGACTTCCAATTTTCGACAATTTTTCCCGCCACCCGATTATTCTATTTCTTCTCTTGATTTTAGCTCAATTTTTGGAGAACTTCAAACATTTGTTTTCAAGCCCCGCCGTTTCAGCTTTGTACACCAGTGGCCGGTAGTCCTTCGCTCATTGGCCACTTTCAGATGAAATATCGATGTTTATTAATACGAGAAATGCGTGTGAATGTCGGATGTTTATTGAAACCTGTATATCGATTGTCAATCTCTTGTTCTCACTTGCTATGTTCGTGTTCGTTCACATCAGTCTAGTCTATTCTAGAATTTAGTAATTTAGTGACGGAATTTTAAGGATAGGTTTTAGAAGCTATTTGGAGACAATTCTGACAAATTTTAATTTATTACTTGATAAAAATAGCATTGCATTGCGGTTAGCATAATCACTTGGACGCGTGATGCAGTATAATAATCTATGCATTTGCTAAGTAATGGCATTCTGACAGTGAGGGCTGGAGGGAGGAGCATTGCATGTGCCACTGCACGGTATTGCCACATTATTGCATTCAGTTCTCCTTCCCCTCGTTTGCGGCTCACTTGTTCGTTTGTTCAGGCCGCTCAGAAGTGAGAGGTTTTTCAACTCCAAGGAACACAAGCCGGCCAGCAGGCTTATATCCATGGTAACCACAGTGGGCCTGCCCATGTTTCCATAGCAACCATCCCCCTACTCCCTTCTTACCATTCAGGTAGGCAGTAAATGGATTTCCCTCTAAGAACTGTCAGATTGCATCTTTTGATATTATGACCATAGATGCATGACTGATTCACACGTGTGGAGCATGAGTTCATACTATTTTCGGGAGGCTTACTAGAGACTTATCATCTCTCTCACACACGTCCTGTGTGGGAATAGAGATGTGTAATTTTTAGTCTTGTAGCCTCGTATAGCAACAGTCAGGTTTTGAAACAATAAGTATTATAATATATACCAAAGTACTCCTATATTGCACAAGACATATGGAATAAGCAGTTTTGACCAATTATATCTCGTGATTTTCATATCAGATTCTCCAGATTTTTTGTTTTGTGAAGTTGGCCGGTATGTACTATGATAGAACAGCTTCCAGCTTGAATCCTCTTACATCTCAGCACCCAGTCGAGCATTCTCCATTAATTCACTCGTCAGGTATTTGAATATCACCACTACTTCCAGGGGCTTGTCTGCAAGTCTAATCTGACCTTTCCTTTCTTTCTCCACTCCAGTCATAACAAGAGTTTTACTCTCTTCTACACTTAATTTCAATCCACATTCTTCGATCTTACTATTCACCACATCCAACTGTTCTTGAACCTTCATGTCCTCTTCTACCCAAATCACAATATCATGTGCAAATAACATGATGTTCATTTCTCTTCTTCCATATGCTGCTTTTGCTTTTCTCATGATGTCATCCATTACTATTGAAAACAAGATTGGCAATAGGACACTTCCCTGTCTCAGCCCACTAGTAATTTTGAACCAACTTGTCCTGTCAACTTGTGTTTGCACGTAACTACAGCATTCCTTGTACATTGCCGTGATAATTTTTATCAATCCCTGCCCAATTCCTTCTTGCACCAGACTGTCCCAAACTTTAATCCTGGGGACACTGTCATATACCTTTTCAATGTCAATGAATGTCATCACCGTATCATTCCCATACTCCCATTGCTTTTCCATTAGTTGTCTCATAGTGAAAATGGGCTCTATTGTTGACCTTCCACTTCTGAAACCAAACTGATTTTCCTATATCTGATTTTCAACTCTCAACCGTATCCTACTTTCCAGTATCCTCTCCATTATCTTAGCAATGTGGGATATCAGAGTAATTCCTTTGTAATTTTTCAATACTTTCTTATCATCTTTCTTGAAAATTGGGATGATTATTCATTTTTGCCAGTCTTCAGAGAGACCTCCTTAGTCTCGCAGACAATCCTGAGAACTCGGTATGTTCACTGCAGGCCTGCAGCTGCCTTTATCATCTCCACTGAAATTTCATCTATTCCAGCAGTTTTTCCATTCTTCATATTTCTTACTGCCATTTCAATTTCATTCATTGTAATTTCTTTATCCATTTCTTCAACAACTAATTGCCTTTCCTGTTCGTCCTTTGAATGACTGTATTAGTTCTCATGTTCAGCAATTTCTGAGAATATTCTCTCCATCTGTTTCTTATTTCTTCTGGCTTTGTTAATATTATGCTGCCTTCATCCTTCACAAATTTGGTTTTTACTTGATCTCTCGTTTTGTTTCTTAAAATACCATACAGTAATTTCTTGCTGCCCTGCATATCTTCTCTCAATTTCTGTGTGAATAAGGCCCAGCTTTTCCTCTCTTCTTCCTCCACTACTTTCTTGGTCAAATTCTTTGCCTCCACATATTTTCTTCTACTTTCTGTTTTCCATGCTTTCCATGCCATTTTCTTTTCCTTCACTTTAATCTTTACCTTATCATTCCACCTGTGTCTCTTTGTATTTCACATTTCCTGATGTTCTACCACATACCTTTTCTGCACATCCAACAAGTGCTTCCTTAAATCTTTTCCATTCGTCTTCAACATTCTCCATCTCTCATCCTAGGTACAAAGGGTATTATTTCCCTTTGAAATTCTTCTTTTCTCCTTCAACTTCCATACTTTAATTCTCTTCTCTCTTCTTAATGAGGGTTTTACAATCTTTCTCACTTTCAATTTTCTTATCACAATTCCATGATCTTCATCAAAGGCTCCTTCAGACATGGCTATGACCTAAAAGGTTCTTCCGGTGTTATTTCTCTATTATTATATAATCAATCATGGTCTTTGTTCGTCCCTCTCCCCAACCATACCTTGTAATCTTCTGACTGTTCTTCTTCCTAAACCAGGTGTTTCCAATGATCATTTAGTTCCTCATGCAAAAATCCACCAACAACTCACCTTCTGGATTTACATTTTCATATCCAAAGGGCCCTACAACATCTTCCTTTCCTTGTCTTTCCATTCCAACTTCTGCATTTAGATCTCCTATTAGTAGCACTTCCTTATCTTCTGTCTCTCCACTTCCTCTAAAAAGTCCTCTAGATGTGAAACCCGTTTGTGGGGCATACAACTGAAATAGATCTTTCATGCCATTTTCAAACTGGAGTCTCATTACCATCATCCTATCGCTGACGCATTGTGTATATTCCACATATTCTTGGATTTCTTTTCCAAGTATGATGGCGACTCCATTTTTTGCTTGAGGTCCTCTGCTGCAATAGAGCCTGTATCCTTCTTTCAGAGTAATCTCTTCTGTACCCCTCTTCTTGTCTCTCACAGTCCAAGTATGGCTATATCTTTTTCTTTCATGAAGTTAACCAGTTCTTCTGTCTTTCCCATCAGTGTCAGGACATTTACTGTCACAATCTTGATGTAGTTTGGTGTTGGTTGCTCACTTCTCACAGTTCCCCCAGCATCCGAAGAGCTGCGCGACGCTTTTAGCAGGGGACGCCCTAACCTTTTCCGAGGAACCATATCTGCTTTATCCATATGGGCTATTGTTATGATGGGCTCACCACACCCAAAGGCATTTTATACCTACTGCGAAGTATAAATTAGGCTGCCTGTAACATGGAGACCGACGTCTTTTGTAGCCGCTCCTCTGGAGTACATCGTAATCTATAATTTTCATTTCCGTATTGATGAATTGCACAATTAAAAATAGGAGAGGATTTCCACCAATCAATACTTATTTATTGCATATATTAAACTACAGGACCGGTTTCGACCTCATATACAAGGTCATCTTCAGCTGAACCATACATACATATTTATATAATGAAGCTTTGATTAAGATTGTGTTGTTAAAGGAATGCTATATGATGATGATGATGATGTACATTTAGTCACATACAAATGGGGCACGTCTTAGCGTGAACTGGCGTATATGTCATTCTGTACAATATTGCAACTGTGTGTCTAAAATATTATGTTGAAGGTCTTAAAATTAGTGTATAAAATATGTCTTTACTTAAACTAACTTATATATATATGTACAAGATAAATACAATATATAAAAACACTTCATGCATATGAACAGAAAACGAACATAAAATTCAGTCAAACTGTTTGTGTATGCAAACCTGTCTTTCATTTGTGTATCGCACTGTAAGTCAATCAGTTCTACTGTAGCTGTAGTTCTGGTCTAACTGTTCGCACATCCACTGAGAAGGGTGTAGCGAACACATGCAGATCCTTTTCTAAAGCCTTCCTTCCTTATTCCTGTAATTTGGGAACACTGAAGGTGCCTGCCGACATGAAAAATGCCACCATAGTAACCATTTTCAAGATAGGTGATTGAGGTATCTGTGGCAGTTATCGTGGCGTTTCCCTACTATCTATAACAGGAAAAGTTCTGGTAAGGATTTTGTTGAACTGTCTTCAGTCTCTCTCTGAAATGGTACTGCCTGAGCCTCATTGTGGGTTTCTTACCTCAAGAGGTACCATTGACATGATCTTTTGTGCTAGACAAATCCAAGAGAAATGCAGAGAACAACAAATGCTGCTTCTTTTAGTATTTTACGGTCATGAAAAGGCCTTTGATTCTGTTCCTAGAGAAGCTGTGTGGATGGTATTATGGCACTTTGGCTGTCCTGACCGTTTCATGATGGAACTTCCTACCACAACCGGAATTTCTAGTACTAAATATAACATTCAGCCATACGAAGAACCTTCTCTGGGAGTCCCCCTCTTCCACTTTGTCCACAGGAAGCATGCATGATGGAATGGTTGGATTAGTTCTTCACTTGAATGAGCCATCAGAAGAATTCCCTATCACAAATGGGCTTAAGCAAGGCTGCATTCTTGCCCCGACCCTTTTCGCCCTGTACTTGGCAGCCGTGCTTCACGAGACTTCTACTATCGACCATGTAGGTGTGGAAATTAAGTTTTGGTATGATGGTGGACTGTTCAACCAAACCAAGCTCCGTTCTCAGAGATTGAGCTTATGAAAAAAGTCTCTCTTGGAAGTCCACCTTTTCAATACATTGTTTATTGATTTATTAGAAATCATAAATGAAATTACATGTTAAAATTGAGATATGTTTCGCCTATAATGTAGGCATCTTCAGCCATTAAGGTTAAAATTGAGGAAGTAGAAATGACTTAAGGCTAAGCTTAAAGATATTATATAAAAAGGCTTGTAACATTTAAAAAAATCACGTAATCACACTTATTAAGACAAAATGAACACTTGGGTGAAAATATGTTAAGCCATAAAATATCATAAAATAAAATAACAAAGATCATATTTGGTTGTTAATATTTATGTTCTTAAAACTTGTTTCTTCTTAGAATGAAAGTGCTATCACTTCAGGCCGTAATTGTGGCTGTTTAAAATCAAAATAAATGGGCTTGACGTGTATGCTTCCTGTGGACAAAGTGGAAGAGGGGACTTCCAGAGAAGGTTCTTCCTATGGCTGAACGTTATGTTTAGTACTAGAAATTTGAGTTGTGGTAGGAAATTGTCTGAAGGGGGAAGGGAAATAACTTAATTATAAGCTCAGACGAAAATAGATGGGGGAAATTGAGGGAAGACTGACAAATAGCGTTAGGCTTACCCACTTGTCGTCCACACTTTGCTGCTGACAGCCTATGTGCCGGAGTATGTTGATGTGGTTGGGGCCAAGGCTGCGTTTTGTGTTGTATTTGCTGTGTGTGGACGGGTATGCTGGAGGAGAGGTGGGAGTTTGAAGGGAGGGAACTATGGTTGTAGGGGGAGAAAGCCTGTTGTTGGGCAGAGAGGATTTATCTGTGGTTTGAATAAAAGTCTCTTAATTTCAATTTATTTAGGAATTGTGGAAGCAGTCCATAGAGGGGACTACGTAACTCAGTGACGTCGTTTAAGTTACGATCTTGATTGCTAAGGCGATCAATATAAGTATAGATATTTTCATATTTGTTCATTAGCCTACCCTTTTTTTAATCTCTTGAAAATTGTTAGATCTTGTTCTATAGTAGTAAAAGTATGTTCTGTTTCCTTCATGTGGAAAAGTGTGGAAAATGAAGATTTCAATGCTTTCGTTTTTGCTGATTCCATCGCCATTTGGGGAGGGACTGAAATGGAAGTACAGAGGAGACTGGATTACTGGAATGCAAATTTTAAAGAATTCAGGTTGATTGTGAGTAACAGCAAGTCAGTGGCAATGCAGATGAGCGGGATGTCCACACCTTGTAACATCATACTGGAGGGAGAGAAGGTTGAAAGTGTGAAAAGTTTCAATTATCTGGGTAGTGTCATATCATGTGATGAAACTACCTAAGTATTAAACAGAGTTGCAAAAGGATCCAGCTTCTTCCACCAAGTCGGAAACCTAATCTGGGACAGGAGAGTTCCTCTAAGAGCTAAACAGACAAGTGTATAAAACCTATCTCCTGCCAATCATGACTGGAGACCTGTGTCATAAATAAGAGAGAAGTGAGTCAAATGCAAGCATGTGAAATGAAGTCCCTTAGGTCAACTCTACAAGAAACCAGGAGAGACAGTCAAGAATGAATATGCAAGGAGAGACCTGCAGGTGAACTTGACCATGATGGAGGAAAGGATAGGTGCTGCGAGATTGAGGTGGTTAGGTCATATGAAGCGAATGCATCCAACTCAAACTCCATGCCAGTATCTGGAGATGGAGGTGCCTGGAAGAACAACTATTGGACGGCCTAGAAAGAGATGGACAGATATGGTTAATGAAGATCTCATGAGGAGAGGAGTAACATGGGATGCAGTGGAGAGGGTAAAACTATACCAGGACAGAATTTATTTATTTCTTGTACCATATTCCTCCCCCATCATCTTTGATTCATCTCATGACCTTGTTGTCTACTTCACAATGCACAGGCATATTGAACATGGAACATCTTAATTGGAGCCAAGATGGTGTCATCACTTCTCACTCGGAAAGCTAGCACACAGTCATCTGGTGACGAACGAGAGTACCATTTACAATAGACCAATAGTTGATAATTGTCAAACTCAAACCATCATGATTAGAGAAGTCTTCTATGTGGACAGACATGCTTTCTTTCTGAAGGCACGGAGCAGAGTCTCCAAAACATTACAAGATATTAGAATCGTTCCGTATTGACGGTTTTCACTTTACAAAGGTAAAAAAAAAAATGAGTGTATCCTCCTAATTCAATAAATACATCATATATTCCATGTTTAGATGGAGTAATCAAATTCAAACATGTTTCGGCTCGTTTGAGCCATCTTCAGTGAAAAAAAGGGGCGGGGGGGTTGAAATAATTTACATAATACAGACTAAAAAATGCCAAAAAAGCATAATGAAGGAACAGATGAAAAAACAAAAGAGTCTAGACGGAAACAAAATTAGCACAATATACAATATTTACATCGTCATATGGAGCAAAAAACAACTCGCAGTGATAAAATTCAGTGAAACAGGGGTTAATACAAAACATAATTGAAACTAAAAACTGTGTTAACCTAAGAAGAAAAGAAATGAAAACAAATGATACAGATGTAAATGAACAATGAGTGCACGTAGTGAGATTGCGGACCTCTTAGTTTACAAAATATTGGTTTTGTAACAATACAAAACAGGATGAAATCACTGTGTCAAAAATTCAGGCCGAAAATCTGCCTTTGTAAAAACCCATCACATCGAATGGCTAGGAGGGGAGCGGGAGCGAAAAAGTTTCAGAAACCAAGCCTGAGATAACATGCAGGCGAAATGCCTGTGACAAGGAAAAACACCAATGAAATTTAAAGCTTTAGAACAGCAGCATTCTCAATATCTTCTCAGTCTTGATTATCGTTTCATAACGTTGGCTGGTTGGTTAGCATTATTATAAAAGGTCGGAAGGGCCGTGACATAAAATTGAGAAGCTGTGTTAGAGGAGATGACAGATGCATGGTAAACTGTAAGTGACCTAGTGGGAACCTTCAATAAAATTCCAATCTGTAATGGAAAAAAAATGAGGTTGTGTGAGAAACTTGGGCTGATAAGTAAAAAGTGTGAAATGGGTGTGTAGAAAGTTTAAACTTATGGTGTTTAGAAGGTGGTTGTCCTCTCAAACGGCCTGACCTTCTCAAAGTAACGGTCTCATTCATGCAATCAAGTCTGTTGTTGGTTCAGCTGTGTTTGCGAGGATGGAGCGAGCGGAGGGGGAAGGGGTGGTGTAGGGCTGGGGAGAGAGGGTGGGGAGGAGGGGGGTGGTGAGTTGGAGAGATGGAGGCGGGGTTTGTTTATATTATGGAAATTCTGACAAATATATGGAATGAATGTTTCAAGTAGAATGTTCTTTTTTCATTGACTTCATTTAAATTGAGATTGGTTCATAAACTGATCTAAATCGATGTGGATGCTCTCGAGAACGTTGAGCAAGGTACCGTTTTGCTCATGATGCAAGATCTTAAGATCTTTATCTATTGAAGTGCATTCGTGACTGGATGCTGTATGATGTTCACTCATAGCTGAAAAACGATTATATTTGAGTGTGTTGCGATGTTCGGCGTATCTTATGACAAAATTGCAGGCTGTTTGACCAATATAGCTGGAATTACAGGATTGGCATTCTAATTTGTAAACTCCGAAGTTCAAATATTTATTATTAATATTGTTATTGTTGACAGTGTATGGATTGAAAATGAGTTTAGAGTTGGTGTGGGAGGTTCTATATGCTATTTTGATGTTTTTGTTTTTTTTAATATTAAAAATTTGGTAAATGCTACTATTATTGAAAGTGAATGTGGAAAACTTTTCTTTAGGAGCGGAATATTTTTCTAGGGTAGTTTTGCTGACGAAGTTTCTACTGAAACCATTGTATTCTGCAATATTGTAAATAGTATTAATTTCTTTTTTGTAATTTTTGCGAGATAAAGGAACAGTTAATGCTCTGACGACCATGCTATTGTAAGCTGCTTTTTTTGTGTATGTCTGGGTGCACAGAGGTTTGATGGATGGTATGATGGTGTGGGTGGGTTTCCTGTATATATTGAAGGATAAAGTGTTGTTGCTGTTGCACATAATGGTTAAGTCCAGGTAATTGAGGGCATTATTGTTTTCTGACTCTAGGATTAATTTTATATGTGGCCCAGTGGAGTTGAGAAATTCAAGTACTGTGTTGCTGTTAGTAAAGCTGGAGTCTAAAATAACAAACGTGTCATCTATAAAGCGTGTCCAGTGTTCAACAAAGAAACGTCGGTTCTGCAACAGCGTGGCAATAATCATTGTGAGCCTGAAATCCGTAGCAAGATGGTAAAACTTCCTTAGAACTGTCTGGTGTTGTACAATATCATATGCTGAAGAGAGATCAACAAAAGCCACTCCAGTAATATCACCACGCTGAAATCCGTCTTCTATGTGCTGTGTTAGATTAAGGATCTGTGTACAGCAGTTCCTTCCTGGTCTAAATCCAGCCTGCTCTGGGATTAGAAGAAGTTTGACCACTGGTGTTATACGGTTCAGAAGCATTCTTTCAAAAATTTTGTATATATGGCACAGGAGTGATATTGGTCTGAAATTCTTTGGATCTGTAGGCTGCTTACCAGGTTTCAGGATTGCAACCCCTTAGTCTTCCTCCAGATTTTAGGGATTTGACATCGTTCCAGACAATGATTGAAAAGTGTTGTATCTGCTCCATACGCATGTCATCTAGACCGGCTACCTTGCCAGATTTGCTCATTTTTATGGCATTTTCCAGCTCGTTCATAGTGAAGGGATTGGACAGATTGGATGTTTCTTGTTCAGTATTTCTCTGAAGTTTTGGTGGTCTTTTTTGCTTATCTGTTTGGCCATTTATTAGGAGTTGATGAGCTATCTGGTTAGAAGTAATGTTGCTATGCAGAGGACTTTTCGTGGGGTCATTGTTCAGACGTCTAAGTAACTTCAAAGCTTCTATGCTGTTTTTTGCCATATCTAGTTCTTCCATCAACTTAACCCATTGTTCTCTCTTTATTTCACCCATGGACTGGATTAGTTGTTGACCAACCTGAATAGTGTCCTCACTGAAGTGATTTTCTTCATAGAGCAGTAGGTACTCATTTATCTACTGTACTGGTATCTAGACCCTGTATGTACTGAGACCTACAGCCCCTTGAGATTGACATGCGAGAGCATTCTTGCACGGCATTGATGAACACATCATATGCCTCTGGAACAGGTTCAATATCTGCTACCATTTCATCTAAGCGCTTTGTGTACTTCAACCAGTCAGCTTTCTTAAAGTTGTACCGCCTTCTGAATGGCACAGATTGTGGATGAACTGCTGAGAAAACTTGGCACATAATGGGTCTGTGTTGTGCCTTGGGTATAGTTTTGCAGACAGACTTCACACACTGCTGTGATATAGCATCGCTGACAAAAATTAGATCTGGGTTGTGTCCACGTCTCCACCGACGACTGTTGAAAGAAGCGGGAAGTTTACGGTCGTGTATTAAGGACAGTTGACTAGATTCTGACCACATAATCACACCTTCAATGTCTTCATTGTCTTCTCTATATCCCCATAAGCAGCTATGGCTGTTGAAATCGCCCACGATGACACGAACTTTCTTCTCTTGCCCCACAGCTGAATCAGCAAAGTGAAATGGAACGCTCAGTGGTTTATAGACATACTAGCTGATGTACCCATGCTTTGCTACGGGATTCTCAGAAAGACTGACTTTGTGGTTTTCCTAACTGAAGTCAACATAGGTCATTACAAAAACGTCAGTAGGAATGTAGCGATTAAAAGCAATGTTATCATATAAAATACTCGATCAAATAAACTGCACATTTTCTCACTTTTAACGAACAGTACAACGGTGCCGATCTAACAGTCCAAAGTTCCAGAGCTGGAATTACCAGACCGCAGGCAGCCGTGAACACTCCTTTGCCATTATTTTGTTAAATATGCATAGTTCTCATTCCAATCAGTGCCTCAAAGTAGGGATTGAGTAGCTCGAATGCTGTTATGAACCAGTGTGTTACGTACCAGTAGTATCAGAAAATTTATGAAACAGAGGAATGGCATGCTAAAGAAGAAAGTTGCCTAACTCCCCAGGTACTTCCCGCCAATATTTAGGCAGATTGTTGCACTCGGTACGACAAGGTGAGTTGGCTGTGTGGTTAAGGGCATGCAGCTGTGAGCTTGCATCCGGGAGATAGTGGATTCGAACCCCCACTATCAGCAGCCCTGAAGATGTTATTCTGTGGTTTCCCATTTTCACACCAGGCAAATGCTGGGGCTATGCCTTAATTAAGGCCAAGGCCGCTTCCTTCACACTCGTAGCCCTTTCCTATCCCATCGTCGCCATAAGATCTAACTGTGTCGGTGCGACGTAAGGCAAATTTTAAAACTATGCTCAGTACGCAGCAGTAATCCTATCTATCAGAGATGAGTGGCAACAGAAGACAAAGCACATCACAACAAACAATGGTCAATGTAATGTTATTGTTGATCAATTTTATGAGCTTTCCATATTGTAGGCCTTCGCATTTAGTTTTCTTTAGACTCTGTGATATTAGGGCATGTTATAAAATTATTTATAGCGTAGACTGTAGTTCCTTATTCTCCGACTTTACATACTGATTTTCATAAAATCTTGTTTACCCATTTTCTCGTGACTCGGCGCTGATAAGGACTTGGTAACAAAAATCCAAGTTTATGAATATCTCCGATCATAGCCGGTATGGTAGCTTAACAATGTATAAGACATAAATGATTGGAAATATTATACTATATAACTTTAGATATGAAGTATTTATTGATACAACCACTAATAACATAATTATTTGGGAATTCAATGTTAGGCCTTCCCCTAAACTACCATTTTATTCAACGTGAATAAAATTATTTATGGCCTAGTTTATAGCAACTTATTCCCCGACTTTGCATACCGATTTTCGTTAAGATAAACTATTAATAACAAATATTTGAGAACTAAATTTTAGGCCTTCCCCTAAACTACCATTTCACTCAGTGTGAGTAAAATTATTTATGGCCTAGATCATAGAGACTTATTCCCCGACTTTTATACCGATTTTCATTAAGATACAACCACTAATAACTAATAACATAAATATTTAACCAATTTTAGGCCTTCCCCTAAGCTACCATTTCTGGCAGCGTGAATAAAATTATTTATGGCGTAGATTGTAGCGATTTTTTTCCCCGACTTTCCATACCGATTTTTATTAAATTCTCTTCAGCCGTTTTCTCATGATGCGTGTACATACGGACAGACAGAAATTATGGAAAAGTTAAAAAGTGCATTTCCTTGTTACTGTGGGCACGGCTGATACAGAAATACCATCCTTTTAAAAATTCTGAGCAATGTACAGACAAAACTCTTATATATGTAGATGTTATGATACAGTTCGATAGCTCCACTGTTAAGATTTCTATATCATTGTTGTCTGTAGATGAGGTAGATATTACGTTCAGCTCTGGCCTTGTGAATATAGCACTACCATGGTTTTTATGTGGTCTCTCGGCTACCAAACGCATTCCAAATACTCTTGGTTGTCTTTGGTCTCTACTTGTGTGAGTTTCTTGAACACAGAGAACGTCACACTTATGTATTTGGCAAAGTTGTTGTAACAGGGTTTCCTTGTTTGATGTTATGCCTTGTATGTTAACTGATACAACTGTCAGCTTTGGTCCTGAAAAGGACCATTTGTGGGATTTATTAACCATTGAAATTGATCTTAGTACTTCTGGAGTGAGAGAATGAGCCATCTAGGAAAAGTCCTAGTCCGTTGCCCAGGAGAGACCCAGATGTATAACAATATCACATGCAAATACACCCTACTAGGAGTTTTCTCTCGTGTCCCCTATTTTCATCATAGTTAATCTGTTACACACTTCGTTTATTAAAGATTTACCTGTTGTTTTTACCAAGGATATAATAAATTGTGATGTCTTTTGCCATCAGCATTTATTGAGTCCTGTAATTTTATTTATCTGTCCCTTATCCAGCATTGCATATTTTATGCCCGATTCCCTCTGAGATTGTGGGTCCCACATGGGCATTGATAACGGACAACAGTGGGTAGAACAGAATGATTTGGAATTGACATTGAGCTAAAACAAGAGTGTGTTTTGTCACCTTTTCTGTTCATAATGGTGATGGATGACATCGTAAAAGGAAGATTATAGAGGAAACAATAAATGTAATGACGTTTGCAGGTGATGTGATCTGGGGAGAAGATGAGGAGGAGGTATAACAAAAGACCAAAGTACTAAATAGAAGGATTGAATAATGGTCATTGAGGATCAGTGTGGAGAAGAGCAAGACAGTGGTGACCAGCAGAGGAAGAAAACGGAGCTATCAAAATTGAAGACAAGGAACTGGAGACTGTAGAACACTTCAAACAATTGGGAAGTGAACTGACCAAAATGGGAGACTGGAATGGAAGTTAGCTGAAGGATACAATTGGTGAGTGTCTTGTACCACCAGGTATGGAGACTAATATGGAACAAAAATATACCAATGAAGGCTAAGGAAGTAATGTATAAGGGATATTACTTACATATAATGACATAATGCAGCAGAAACCTGTACAATGACTCAGTGAGATGAGAGTAGAGTACAGGCAGCTGAAATGAAAATCCTGAGAGGAGTATGGTACAAAAAACAAGAAGGGATGGAGTGAGAAATGACATAAGAAAAGAGTTAAATGTGCAAAAACTAGATGAAAAACTGGAACAGAACAGATTGACGTGGTTTGGACATGTCAAGCACATGAAAGAAGAAAGGGTGCCAAGACAAGCACTAGAAAGACAGGGGACAGGGAAGAGAGGATGTAGAAGACCAAGATTATGATAGATGGACTCTGTGAACAACAGCATAGTATGATGGAAACTGTACTGGAACATGGTGCTGGATGAATAATGGTGGAAAGACAATACAAGGTGGAGAGGAACCATTTTTGCCCCCCGCACAGTGTTGGCTGGAAAATGAGAAATGATGACAATGGGCATAATATATATACACATGCACACATTATATCTGTGGCTTAATAGAAAAACAACCAATGTCAAAAAACCACAGTTGTGGGAATTGAGCATTGAAATTGAATGAAAACTTTCATTGACCATAATTCTGATGATAATCTTTTGTGGAATTTAATATTTCACAGTAACAGTAATTATGATAATAGATGCTACTGATAAAATGATATTTTCACTTTATAGCCCTTTCTTGAATTAGAATTTTGTTGATATTGGTTGCTTTTGGATTTAATTAAGTAACTTTTAGACATTGGTTGTTTTTCAGACAATTATTAATCATTAAAATATCCCCCAATTATGCTGTTTTAGACATTACAAACAAATCTGGTACTAGTATAATTAAAGCGAATAAAGCTTTTGCATGTTTGGATGTTCACTCCTATCCAGTATATTGATATAGAGAAAAACAATATAACACTTTACAACATATTAAAATTTCTTTCCACACTGTCACATTATTCATCATCACTTTCATCTGGTAAGTATTCTGCAGTGTCTCCTGGGTGGTCTGGCAACATATTCTACATGGGCCTACTCTGTGGATGTACAAAGGCATTAATGACTGTAGGTCTCTGACTTTTTCTGCTCACAGTAGTATAGGTGTGTTGTGAATTGGTTGCAAATCATGATTTACAGGATGTCTGCCTCTTCTAATTAGATTTAAGGTCTTCAACTCTTCTTGTACACTGAAGAAAACTTTATAGAATATGTTCCCAGGTGAATCACGCCGGTATTGCAACCATTTTATCTGAAGCCAAGGAACTGACTCTCCCAAACTGTTTTGTTTCCAATGAACGTAGCACCCATGAAAAAGTTCACTGAAATTTAGAAAATCCTTCTGCTCAAGTTCCACTACTTTTATCGGTGGTTTCCTGGGAACTAGTCTGATCAAATTAGCCCAGTCTCTAGGTGAATCCATTTTTGCAGCTGTATTCCTTTTCATTTATTCAATAGCTGCTTGAATAGAGTCTGCCTCCATGTGGGTGTGACGTGGCTCAATGAACCTGTGATTAATAACCTGCAACTTGCTATTGCCATGCTTTTCCTCTCGGAAAGTATTCATGAGCATGACTCCGAAATTAATGTTCCTGTTCTGGCAACTGCATGAATCACTGAATATACTGACCTCAACTACTTCTTCAGGTAGTGACAGAAGATGCTGGGAAATACATGAAAGTATTTAACCCCCCCCCCCCCCCCACACACACACACACACACACACACACACACTCTCTCTCTCTCTCTCTCTCTCTCACTGCTGGCAATAGTTTCATCCCAGATATAACATTGATCTGATTGACTTGTTGGTTACGCAGTACACAGTTAAATTGAGGGTCCACAGCGAGTGCTTGTAGAAAGCTATTCCATTGTATAAAAGGGGTGTTGGTCCACACTTTTGAAAAAGCACAAGAAATATATGTTTTGAATTTCTTTACTTTTCTGTTTGTCCATTTTCTTCTGCTCATAGCTAGATTCTGCCAAATTTAAATGAACCATCTTTTCTGCTTCTATTTTACTTTTTTCTTCCTCATGTCCCGTTACGTAGACAAACACACAACCACTACGATAACGGCAGTAAAATAAATGAAAACAAACTAGCTGGTACACAAATGAGCTAGTTCAAAAGGCAAAACAGGAAGCGTAATCAGATACCCTCAAACATCACAACTTACCTGAACTGATAATAATAATGGCGTATGACTATTAGTGCCGGGAGTGTCCGAGGACATGTTCGGCTCGCCAGATGCAGGTCTTTTGATTTGACACCCATAGGTGACCTGCGCATCGTGATGAGGATGAAATGATGATGAAAACGACACATACACCCAGCCCCCGTGCCAGCGAAATTAACCAATTAAGGATAAAATTCCCGACCCTGCCGGGAATCGAACCCGGGACCCCTGTGACCAAAGGCCAGCACGCTAACCATTTAGCCATGGAGACCTGAACTGATGGAAGTGTGTGTCATCAAAACTCATGGAACATGCGATATGTTTGTTGCATGCTTGGGAAATCATTACTTTGCCATGCCATCTGATGGAAGTGTGTGTCATCAAAACTCATGGAAAATAATAAAGGTACCTGGTATCAAATTGCCAACTATTTAAAAGAACAAAAACATATCTTTTGAAAAGGAAATAAATAGGATTTATTTAATAAATAAAATTAATTTAAATTGTAACAGGGAAAGTGTCAACACAGGAAAATAAAAAAGGAAACAGTCAAAAATTAAGTTAAAATACGAAGGAAAAGTTAACAAGAAAAATCGTGGTCGACCAACGCTTAAAGAAAAGGAAAAATGAACTAGTCATAACTAGAGCTGGGATTTTTATGTAGTATCAAGTGGCATAATATGTACATAAATATGTAACAAAAAGCACCAAAATATGTATCAAAATATGTAGAATGAGAAAAATATGTAATATCATATAATTAATATAAGTTTGCCATTTTTTCAGTTACAACACACTAAACACGCTTTATATTACATTTTGTAGCACAGTGAACTATTAAGTATTTTTTCAATGTTCTCTGGGGTTATGGAAAGGCATTGGTCACTTAGGATGTTCTTATATGCAGAGAGAGATCTTTCAGCATCACATGATGTAAATGGGGCAAATTTTAGGAGAGGAATTTTCGCTGGAGAAATGTCCTATGGAGGATCAGTGTCATCTCCATTTAGAATTCGGCACACAGTGTGAAATGTTGAATAACCAGAATTTCTCTTCAACACTTTTTACAATTTACTCAATATACTTGCATCAGTTTCCTCATACATAGCATTCAGTTTTTCAATAGCATCCTCTATGATGGCAATATAATCTTGCAGTGGCAGTCCTGATGTTTCTAGAACTTTGATGCTTTCTGGAAGCCAGCAGAAGTTGCCCCTGATGTAGGTAATTGAGGAGACCACTTTGGAGTCACTAAAGGCAGTTTGTGATTCACTAATAGATACAACATTTTCAGGATCAAAAGAATTTACCACAGCCTTTATAGTATCTAGATGCTCACTATAAATGTTAACTGCTTCTTTCCATGTCCCTCACCTCATTAACACTGGTTCCGGCGGAGGTGGTATCTCTGGCAATTGCTGTTTGTAAGATAGCACTCGTTGTGGAGCTTTTAGAAAAACCTTTTCTGTTGCTGAAATTAATCTATTCACTTGTGGAAACTTAGCTCTAATATCTTTGACAACACGTTGCAGTCCATGAGCCAAGCATGTAAAATGGAGCATATTGGGACAAAACACCTTCAAAGCAGTTGCAGCCTTAAGCATATATGCTGCAGCATCAGAATACATCACAAATACCTTTTCCTCTTTCATCTCAGTCAGCCACAGAGCTTTTAATCCATCATTCACAAATCTCGCAGTAGTTGAGTGATTTGTATAGTCTAGCTCTTTACAGTAGATCAAACATGGTTTTGAGGTGCTGTCAGGTTGTAGCTTCCCCACCACAAGATTTCCAATAAATCTACCCTTAGCATCTGTTGTTTCATCAACAGCAACCCATGTGAAATAATTTCCTATGTGCTGTCTTATGTTGTGCATTACCTCGTCGTAGCAAACTTGAAGATAATTCTTGCCGTAGTGTTGATTGGTTAGGAACATGTTTCTTGCAGTATTTTTCCAGAAAAGATATGAATTCAGGCACTTCAAGTTTATACCATGGAATATTGGCTGCAATCATTGCACTTCATAAGTCTTTATAAAAAGGGTTACTTGAAGGTGAAGGCTGCATCTGTGTTAAAAGGATTTGTTTATTTTGTAGACCTAATTGTTGGTTTTTTCTATGCAGAGGACTTTGTGCATGTTGCTCAAGCTGGGATTTCATGGAACATGCGATATGTTTGTTGCATGCTTGGGAAATCACTACTTTGCCATGCCATCAGTTGCAAAGGACTTGTCAACTGCAATCCATGATTTTAACTTTGAAGCCAGGAGGACGTTACTGGTGCCATATTGACTCTAGAGAAAACTGATGTTCATGAACTATGTTCTTCAGCTGTTTAAAAGAAACTAAAACCTAATTGAGACATTTCAAAGGAAGACAGCTCTAAGAATAGATATGGAAATTCCTAAGTACAAAACAAAGGGGTCACAAAAATACGTTTAGAAAAATATTCTTGGAAACTCCAACATGAAAGTGGCTAGTTAGTTGTACAGCAATTAACTCTACAAGGAATGAAAGATTTAAGACTGGCACATGTAAAGTAACAGTTTTCCTACAAATAATTGGAACCTTTAGAAAAACCTATTTCAGAAAGGTATCTCTGGCAATTGCTGTTTGTAAGATAGCACTCGTTGTGGAGCTTTTAGAAAAACCTTTTTTGTTGCTGAAATTAATCTATTCACTTGTGGAAACTTAGCTCTATCATCCTCTCAAATACCTGTCACTCATAATTTCCTTAATCCCCATGTTGAGAAGACAGACAACAGCCCCACATGAAGTGTGAAACTTCAATTCAGCAATTATTTCATATGAAAACAGGAAAACACTAAAATATGTATTTTTATGTAATATTACTAAGAATATGTAGAATACCCACAAATATACAAAAATATGTAAAATGAAATTCGGTAATAATCCTAACATAGTTTTTGTGAACATATGACTTTTCCCAGCACCTAAATAGCAAGGAACAAAATATGTAATTACATATAAATCCCAGCTCTAGTCATAACTTAAGCTAGGCCTCAACATACTAGAGAAAAGGGGAAATAAAATAATATTTGTTTATTATTATTATTTAAAATTACTTTCGTAACCACGGATTCACACCAACAGGAAGGGTTATTGGCAGTCCAGATAGATTTATCGCAACGACTCTTCTCACAGGTAGCAATTAAAAATGATTTTAAAAAAAATAGCTCCAATGCGAGCTCAAAATTTCATAAAAGAAAGGGGAAATTATACAATAAAATAGAAAGCAAATAGTCCCCGAGAAAGCAGAAAACGTTATCTTCCTTCACTTTATTTTTAATCAACAATCCCAGTAATCACCGGTTGTCATAGCAGTGCACGAACGCCATGTACCAAAACATAACCAAAGGTTACCACGGAAACAGTAGCCCGAACAAGGAAGGAGAAAAGCATAATTTTACACGAAAAGAGCCAAGAACAAATCAAGAAAATTTAAAACAAGACAGAGAAAAATTAAATAAAACTTCCGTCCTCCTAGTTAGAACTCAAATGGTCCAAAACTCAACCTAGTTGGAGTGATTTGATAGAGATGAAAATTTAAATATTACAAGATCTTCAAAAATTTTCTACATGATTAATTTGATTATTCAGCTTCACCTCAGATCTATGTGTGAATTTTTTTTTTTTTTTTTTTTTTTTTTACAAAACAAAATGTTACGTTGCCTGTTAGTAATTCAGTTTTTTTTTTCTTTTGAAAAGCCGAGATCATTACAACGGAAAGCAACTTAGAGTCCCACACGCCACATAATTCAGTAAATTTTCAAAGTAGATCCATACCCGAAAAAGATTCATTTCACGAAGGGACGGAAGCAAATTCAGAGCTGAGATGACGCCATAGCGCCATTTTAATACTCACATAGTTGATCATAAAGCCATAAGGGAAATTTAAAAAAAAATACAGTCTGGTGACGCTCCCTCGACGATGGAAAATAGATTAAAACATATTGAGCGCGAAAGGAGGAGGCCTCTCTCAATTTTCTTCAGCCGTAGTCCATGATGTACGCCGAAATCCTCTCGTACATGAGAGACATGGAACACAGGTCCATCTCCAACCACTCACAACACTATAATGGCTGCTCTTACACTGAGCAAGGATCAACGATGAAGAGCTTTAGCAGCAGAGAGCTCTAATTGGTTAGGGGGCGGAGCATAGCAGTACGAACACTCCGTGTAGAGGTCAGCACGTACAAGGAGCTTTTCTTTCCGTAGGTTCAATGAAGATAATGAGCGCCATGCTCAGAGTACATGTGTATGAAATTAAACAGAAGTGGGAAAGAAAAGGAATGAAGATAGTTTGACACAAATTTCAGCGGTGATTAGCCCACAACCAAAACGTTTGAAGGAGGGGAAGACGAATAAATATGACACCTCGGTGTCAGTCATTGCCAGTTGCTTTAAGCTGTAGTTCATACATGTCACATTTCCCACATGTATCATTTTTGGGTTGATGGAAGGACAAGTTAAAATTTTCTACAAATATTTTACAGTAAATAGCCTCGGACTCATAATGTAAACCTTATTCTTCAAAATTTGCTTTATATAATCAATATAAACATCTTAGATAAAGATAAGTCTGAATTCAGGTATTTCTTCTCTGAATGCAATCTTGAAAATAATGACTACAGTATCCAGGAAACAATGCTATGTGATTCATTATTGTTTAGCTTCTTCTGGTGTACACTTTTGTTTTCCATGTCGTCCTCTACCATCTTCATGACAAATGCCACTATTACTAGTGCGTTTCTTTTCAACAATTACTTGAACTTTCATTAAGGTCAGTTCTAGTGTATTTAGATACATTGTCCGGCACACTTAAATTGTTTCCGTCGTAGATTTGTTCAAGAAATAATTTCTTGAAAACGAGCGTCTGCTGGTACTTCTTGCAATCCCTTCTCTTAACCAAACTGTTTTCTTAGGATATTCCTGAACACAGCATGCTATTTGTTGATCTTGTGCTTCACTCAATGGTTTATAAAACTCCATGAAAATATTATCTCGCTCGTCTTCATTGAATTTCTCAAAGCATATTCTTCGGCAGCTAAAAGGTTGTTTCAATCTATTACTTGGCTGGTGTACTAGTGTGGTCAAAGTATATGGCTTCCCTTGTATCCTGGCTGTTTTTTGAATATTACCGATCCATTTGGCTGGGTCATATTTTCACTTTCTTGTGCATTTATATCCTTCAAAATTTTGCCCTGCTGTTCCACTAGCTCTGAACATATCTTCAGCATTGACATTAGTTTCAGTAACACATTGTTTTTTCTTACTTTGCTTATTGCTGGGTGCTAAATTTGCAGAATCAGAAGAATCCAAACCAGTTGGGATATATTCAGATGCAGTATCTGAAAACAGTGAACCAGAAGAACTATCAGTCTCAGATACAGCTCTGCCGCTTGAGGAGACGCAAATTGCCACACAAATAGAATCAATTAACATTCCACGGTTTCCCATTTTTCTATGTAATGTTTGGATGCCAGCGTTACAGTTTTAAACAAAACTGTACTGCAAAATTTTTATTTACTAGCATAAAGACTTATACTTAAATCACAGGGGTAGGATTTTAAATAATTAACCATTAAGTATCGCTTGAGAAAGAAAATTAACGCAATATAAAATAAAATGAATTTATTATACAAAAGTGAGATGAATCGGAAAAGTTCCTTAAAACTTGGAGGGATTTTAGAATTTACATTACTGAAATTAACTGTTGCTTGCTTTATCTAATTGAGTTTCACCAATTGCAGCTTCTGTTGAGGTCATCTGGATTCCGGGGTTACTCGTGCCCCTCTTCTCGTTGTAGAATTGGCTCCATGGACATCCTTCCTTCCTTTTGTGATATGGTTTGGGCTATCTGGACTAGCACTCTCTAATTGCCTAGTCTTCAAATTAGAATGAAAATTGATCACCGTTGATCGTAGGAGAAGAAAATTCAGAGATATGAATTTTTCCATGTTACCAGAAAATATCAATCCAACTTAGCTATTCTACTGATACAATACAGACTTGTACCAAATTCCGTGGACTTGAACTAAACATAGTTCTTCGTCCAGAATAATTACTGAATATATCACAAGCTGTAAGCTTGTTTCGTCTCACCCTGATCCGACAACATCACAGCAGCTAAGTATTGTGTCTTAGCGACAACACACTGTACGAAAATAACTATGTTTCGAAGCGACCACTCACTGTCTCAAGAATAATAAAGTAGTTGTGGTTCTGGTAGTGTGCTAGATCTTATGCCCAGGCTCTCCCACTCTTGGTAACAGCTCAATACCAAATCTCTATACAACGAAGCATCTGATTCGGAGATCGCATTATCATCTCCCTCTCTTCATTCTTCACAAGTAACCAGTAGGCGTGGCGATGATGTAGATGCCTGGCTTGTTAGCCTCGCGCACGGGTCGCTGTATACTACCTTTGCTCATGAGTTAAACCTGTGAGTCATCCAACTTCCCCGCTTCAAGAATAACTTTTCCGTGTACAAAAGTATGAGATGAAATGACACCAACTCTGTCTCAACATTGACCATATTTATAATACATAATGAATTCCTATCCTACATAATATAATAATTTAAATAATAAATGATGTTCTAATATATACACTATGATTCCAAAAACCTTATTTACAAATGACTGAAGTTGAATTACTATCTCATTATGAATAATTGCCGATGGCGGATAATCTTGATATCGAGTGATATCACGTAATATAATTGTATACTTTTTTTTCTACTTGCTTTACGTCGCATCGACACAAATATGTCTTATGGCGACCCTGGGATAGGAAAGGCCTAGGAAGTGGAAGGAAGCGGCCGTGGCCTTAATTAAGGTACAGCCCCGGCATTTGCCTGTTGTGAAAATGGGAAACCACGGAAAACCATCTTCAGGGCTGCCGACAGTGGGGCTTGAACCCACTATCTCCCGATTACTGGATACTGGCCTCACTTAAGCGACTGCAGCTATCGAGCTCAGTATATACTAAATTAGTATGGCTGGAGAAGCCTGGACGGTTACAACATATGATTCAATTGTGTGCTATACATGCTCAAAAACAGTATTCTCTATATCTCGAAATTGTGATAACTTGAAATAAAATTTAGCTCCCGAGATGATTCGAGATATTGAGGTTTCACTGTACTTGTAATGTGTCTCCTGCCAGCAAATTGTAAAAGGATGAGTTAGAAAGGCAAATTCTGTGTTTTGCCAGTGAAATGAGTACATTGAGTCATAAAAAAAGAGATGCTGAAGTATACTAGTGAGGGTAGAGTGGTGCAGAATTTTTTTGCCAGAAGACAAGATGCTGATAAGCCACATTTATATACAGTAGTTTGAAAGAAGTGTGATGAGGAAAATGGCAGGTGTAAACCAAGACATTAAGGTAAGAGTTCAGAGATAATCCGCTTGATAGCCGCTCCTATTAGGGAATCAAAAGATTGGCCTCCCAATCAGATCATATGAATATTTCTTTTAAGTAGGGCTTGAGTCATAACTCAAGATTAAAATTGCCACCATCAGGCAGATTGTCTCTTTTAGATTTTATTTGGAAAAGAAAATCCAATACATGGTACTTCAAGTTAAGGAGTACAAATGGTGTCTAACAATCGCCAATGAATTTTGCAATTCAGAGTCTGCTATGGTCTGGGGAATGGTATCTAGGGTTTTGTTTATTCTTAAGAAGTTCAGCGTCTCCTTATGAATTGTCCCTCTAGCGCCAGTCATAAGGCCAATGACTTCCCATTTTGTAATTTCATAATTCTTTCTGAGATCCTCAATACTTGGTTCATATATGGCCCTTTTTACCCTCACACGCTAATCGAAGCTGCTGTTTATTTTCCTCGAATCTTTTGGTGGGATCAGTTACTATACCTGTACCTTTCACCCAGTCGATGACAACAATATCTGCTCATCTTATGGATCCATTTGTGGAAACACATCCTACTTCTTAATAGATCTCCAAATGTTGTTGTTTACAGAAGCTTCTAGCAATCAAAGTGCGAACAGTATTGTGCCGATTGATTCTCATCAGTTCTCCCTTACGACAGAACCGTAATGCATGAGGTAAGGTTTCGAATTCATCACATCTTCTGCAATGGGATGCAACTGGCTCCTTTCAGGGAGAGATCAAACTGGGGTGACATTACAGTTCATTTTAATTGCTTCTGTCCGTTGTCTGCAAGACAACTGATCCAAGCGTTTCCTTTCTTCCAGTGGGAAAACAATATCACTCCCTTACCCTTGGATGGTAATGTGCACCAAATTCTAAAGGAATCTTCATGGAGTACTTTTTGGATGAGCTTGGGAAGAGGGTTTTTGAGATGTTCAACTTGTTCCTTGTTAAGCGGCAGGTGTTCAAGGCAATCGGCAATTTCAGTACGAAGCTCTCTAGTGGCTTCGATGTATGGGCTTCTCACATGCATCAGCCTTTTGCAAATATTTATATGCTGAGTTAAAGCCTCCCATTGAGCTTTGAAAATTCCAAGTTCTCTAAGAGCTAATATGAGGGGAATAGAAATACTAAAGATAGGGCATCAGTAGGTAATCCAATAATTTCTGTAATGGAACTCCTTATAATTTTATCAGTGTCACCAAGAAATTTCAAAGTCAGGTTTTTCAGAGGTGCAGACTGGAATGGGTAGATAAGCTGTGGCCAGATATATTGGTTGAGTATATTGAGCTTCTGATCCAGAATGAGAAGGGATGAACTAACCACCTGGTTCAAATTCCTTGTGAGCTGATTGATTACTGCAGAAGAGTTAAATTATATATCATCTTGATATGTTACCTCAAGGTACCGTATTGTTTCATCTGGTGAAATTCACTCAATTGTATTCCCATCCAGAGTTTTGAGAGCAGAGGTGATCAGCTGACCATTATGGCCTTACTTTTCATAGTATTTATTTGGAGTCCAATCTTGGCTAAAGAAGTTGTTACTAGATCTCTAAGATGTTCAGCTGCTGCTTTGTTCTTACACAATAGTGCCAAATCATCAGCAAAAGCAATCGCCATCAGATTTTTCATACCTAGGATTAATTTGTACCCATATTCCTTGCCTATTACTCTTTCACTTAGTTCTCTCAGAACATTATCAACTGTTAAATTGGATAGTGTAAGAGGGAGGGGAGCTCCTTGGGCTACGGTTTTCTTGATAAGAATTTGACTTGTTCTAGTTGTATGCTGGTTGAATTTTCCTTAAGCAGATTAATAATCAGTGTTCTAAGTTTTGGTTTAACAAGAATTGTGATTAGAGTTCATTCTATATGCTCATCGGAAAAATTATCAAATGCTTTAGAGACGTTTAGGAATACAATGCAGCAAGCCCTCCTTTTAAGTTTTGAGCTTTTCATGCACCTGTCTACAATGGATGAATTAATAAAAGTTCCTGGGCAAGATACAAAACCATTCTGATTAGGACTGAGTATGACATTTATCCTGAGCATTTTATCTATCACTCTTTCAACAGTTCTCCGTAATGTGGAGTAGATAGTTACAGGTTGCCAGTTCTGAACATTGTCTGGATCTTCACCTTTATGAATTAATATTGTTCTACAATGCCTTAAACACGATGGGACGTACCTGCAATGAACTATGTAAGTTGCAATGAAAGAGGTCTTTAACAATCATTAACCTTACTCCATGTTTCTCAGGGGCGGTGTCTATTTGAATTCGCCGACATGCATTAACAATGTCCTCTCTATTTATGAAAGCTGGCTCATTTTTGAGATTATTGGTCTTGCACACCTTGTAAAAGTTCCAAACAAATTTATTAAAAAAACCACCATTCCAGTACTTTGGAATCTTTAAGTTTAAGATACAAATATTACATATATATGTTAAAATGGGACATGTTTCGCTTAGGCTTTGTAAGCATCTTCAGCCATACTTAATCTAAAGCTACAGCCTCGTGTCGGTAGATTTACTGGCACGTAAAAGAACTCCTGCGGGACTAAATTCCGGCACCTCGGCGTCTCCGAAAACCGTAAAAGAGTAGTTAGTGGGACGTAAAACAAATAACATTAATTATTATTAATCTAAAGCTAAGTCAGGGCCCTGAACTGGGTTCCTCATTAAAGTATAATACATGCTTTAATACAAGATAAAACAGTCATAAAAATCTAGCCTGTGGAGAAAGCGATGCTTAAATGCAACTAAAATTCAATAATGAACTTGTCATAGTATTACAGTATATGTACATGGAATGAATACTAGTGTTTGTCTAAAAAAAAGTACAAGTTGGTTATTTGTAGAACGAGACATAGTCATAATGATCTGACATACATTTGGATTGTACAAATGATTTGATATTAATGAAGCGTGGATTAATTAAAATATCGAAAAATAAATCTTCGAACGTTGTTGATTGAGAATCAGGTACGTAGAATTACAGTAGTGTTGTTAACTCCAAGTGGTTGCATGATAAGGTCAAAAGGTGCTTGAAGCATCAGAATAGAAGTGTTGTGTCTCCTTCTAGAATAATATTTGTAATAGATTGTAGTTGTGAGCTGTCTAGCGTAGATTCAACAAATAGGGTGTTCAATAAACCCTTAGATGTGGGAGAATTCACAATGTAGCGCGTGTTGAAAACTGAAATGTGTAAGAAAATAAATGTAAGTTTTGAAACATACAGAACATTCTATTAATGAGTGGAAGTTTAACAACGCTTACCCCTAGTGTTGACAGAGAGGTGACTAGCCTTGTTGGTTGTTTGAGACGATCTGGCAGTTGCTATTCTACTGCTTACGTGTATTGTAGGGGTATGTCTGTGAAGGTGGAGAATGAGTCAGGAGAGGGGAGGTAGGCAGAGCATTGAGGACATTAGGAGTAGGCGTATTTATCAAGCAAGTGTACACTGTTAGAACCAAACAGGCTGCTATAATATTCAGAAAGAGTCATAACACTCAGTTTACAATCTGCTAAGGATGGGGAAGAGAGAATTTTCTTCACCACATTCCTTCGATTAGAATGGTATTAAAACAGCTCAGGCTCAAAGTCATATCTATTCTTTTGTCGTTCGTCATTCCTTTTACTGGCTTTTTTTAGGATTTTAAAATCTTTTGTAAGTTAGTCGATCAGGAATATTTTTCCTGGCCTGCTGCTTTTTATATTATTTTACTGATGGGTGCTGTGGTGCTTTACAACTATTCACAGCTTCCTTGGGAAATACACAGTTGTTATTCACTGCCTTATCAAACTCTTGATCTTCAGGTGAATCCAAAGAGACAAGTCCTCCAAACCTACTTTCCCATTACTTACATTCATTGTTGACATCATGTGGGAGATCTGAGCTATTTTGACATGGATTGTTTTGAGTTGGAGCTGCAGAATCAGTATTGGTGGGATTTGTCAAAGATGAGGTTTGATGAAGTTGACTAATGTTGTTCCGGTGAGCTTCAGGGTGAGATCAAACCAGGTGGCGATTGGTACTTTTGAAAAGCCCTCTGCATAACTCGCATTTCTTCAGTGATTGAGGTAAATTGTTCAGGTTTTTAGATATTGCCAGGAGAATTTTGTGTATCATTAGGTCTTCATTGTGACAATGACTAATGTGAATATATATATACCTCGTGTGGTAAAGTTCTTGTGGCATGAGGATTCTTTTTCCATTTTCAGGTTAAATTTAGTTAATGATGACATTGCATGGGTCAGTCTGCTTTAATTTTAGTGTAATGAAATTAAAAATATATGTGTGATAAATGAATCAAAATAATAACTGGTTTAGAAATGTAATGAAATGAAATGGCGTATGGCGTTTAGTACCAGAAGTGTCCGAGGACATGTTCGGCTCGCCTAGTGTAGGTCTTTTGATTTGACTCCCGTAGGCGACCTGCATGTCATGATGAGGATGAAATGATGATGAAGACGATACATAAATCCAGCCCCCATGCCAGCGAAATTAACCAATGATGGTTAAAATTACTGACACTGCCGGGAATCAAACCCGGGACCTCTGTGACCAAAGGCCAGCACGTTATCCATTTAGCCATGGAGCTGGACTAGTAATGTAATGATATACTAAAACTAATCTGAAGTAAAAGTATTATTGAGTGATAAATAATATTAAAGACATAAACCTAGTATAAAAGTTGTCACCTCAAAACAGGCAACATTAATGAAAAGAACACATTTAAATCAATAATAATAATAATAATAAGGATGAAAGGAAATATATCAAATGACGAGACAACAGTTATAACCATTGCAAGTTTTGGAGACACACGTTGCTCGATACAAAAAACAAACAGGATTACCAACGTGACAACTAGTGAAGGATAAGGGAAAACAGGCTGGGATCTCTAAGAGGATGGAGTATTACTTGACATTGTAGGGAAAGAAACGTTAACACAGTTACCCTTCAGTCCACATTTACTGACAAATTAAAAGAAGGCATAACATGAGAACAGAACAACAGCAACTTAAAACAAAGGTAACATGGGCAATAAAGGTGTAACAAAGAAACCACAAGGTTCGTATGCATGACTTTCAGAAAACACAAATTTAACATTACAAGAATGTGTGCTGCTTCACATCAATTACTAAAACATTTCTACCTTAATTTTCTTTAAAGGCGTATTTAACCTGAAAACACAAATCTCTTCACACAAGTGCATGATGAAATGTAACCAGCGGCATCCTAATTATAGACGATAATTTTTTAAAGTTACGTTGAAGAAAATGGAGTCAACTTTACAATTTGATTTACAAGGAAAATAAAATTTAAAAAAAGACGAGAATTTAAATGCAGAGGCCTTTGGAGTTGCTGCCTTTCCTAAAACGCTTCAGTGAAAGACGCATATCTCCAACACGCATACATTAAATCGAAACTGAATTACAGGAGGCATTCCCGGAGGAAAATTAGTTTTACATGTAAACAACCAAATATGTTAATTAAAGAAAAGGGAATTGCTTCCAAAATCAAAAGGATATGCCTAGCTGCAGAGCAAAGGCGTTGCAAGAAAAGTGGCTAAAGCCAAGGTCTCAGGTAAACTCCAGATCTAAAAGGTAATTTACATATTAATTTAAAGTTCGAGAGGAGAAAACATGCGTAGCCTGGGGTAACTAGATTACGCTGATGGGACGACACCTGAAGTGCTTCTAGCTGTTAAGCCGTACCAAAAACAACGGCCCTGCTCCCACCAAGGAGCCAAAGACCAGAAATTGAAAAGCACGCAAAAAGTCAATCAGGGAAGCTTGCTACAATTCAGACATAAATTTTCACCAATTACCAACCAATTAAAATATTTCTTATTGTGACCAATAAGAACTATATTTTTTGATGATAAAGTTTTTTTTACAAATTCTCAAACATTTCTATTGCAACACAAAAGTTTTCATCAGCGGAAACTGCACGTATGGTATAGGCTGCCTCAAAAATAAAGACCCTTTAAAATTTTTCAAATGCATTTCAAAATTACAATACAATTTATTTCAATAATTTATTCTTCTTTAGAGTTCATGTTCTTCATAGGCTTAAATTTTAAGTCTTAATAATAGTAGTAGTAATTTTGTCCAATCATAATTAACCTTCTTTTCCAATCCAAATTAAAATTTTACATTCTTCCTAGATTGAAACTTCTTGATGTCTCTGAATTAAATTTTTAAAAAATTACAATAAATTTAAAGTTTTTCTTGAAAACACAGGTCACAAAAATGTTGACTATATGATAGGTAATAAAAGCTCAGATGAAAGCATTACAAAACCTAACCTAATTCAGTACTTGATTACACATGGTCAGTAGACGTGACACATAGACGTTCACAAATGTGATCGAGTTCAAAGGTTGGTACGACTAGCTCCGAGGTGGAGTTATGTGGCGTGTGCTTAATCTCTTTAGAAATATTGAAGTGTACAATCAATGCTAAACAATGAAAATAAACAACATGGTGGCAATTAAGGATCCAAATTCACCCAAGTATTACGTAATTAAAATAGAGAAATTGTAGACCACACTATCAGATATGCAAAACACATCAGTGCATCACAATGAGAACCAGCGATCACACACAGAACCACAGCACCACAGAACACAGTGGGTATATTCTCCCAGTAAAATCACAGGAAAATCAAATTCACTGCTTTCTCGCAGTATAAAATTGTTGTGTAGAGATCAAAATGTTAGTTCAAAATAGAATGATTGGGAGATCTACTTCAAACCATGTCATGGAGTGGTGATCCATGCAGCAACAAAATCAGGACACTTCATTTTGAAAGGCAGAAATAATTAGTTAGAGACTCTTTTCTGGGGATGTTTGTAGAAGATTCCACATCATTTAAGCCTTATTCACCTCTATGGTCTGAGGATTAATACTAGCTGTAACGGCAATTTACCCTGTAGCTGTTTCGAAAGAAGCAGAGGGCCTTAGGAGCTGGAGTGGAAGGCACAATAAGTTAATAATGCCCGAAATTTCTTTTGATGAAAGGGACTACTTGCTTTACTTTGTAACAATATGCCTTAAAAAGAATAAGAAGGATACAACAAGAGTTTGCATAGTGATACAATCTGACAAGTTCTCTTACATAACTAACCGATTAACGTAGTAATACATAACAGAGGTGTCCAGCCCTCATAAAATAAGACTTCATAATGTCACAATATTTAACTCGGAAGGGTTTCCTAAACTGTTCAATAACAAGTTAGAACCCGGTAATTCTAGAAAAATCTGGCATTAACCATCTAGTTAAAAACACTTCATATAACAAGAAAGTAAGAACAAGCCCAGGGCTAAACACAGCAAAGGTAATAAGAAAAAACTAAGGCTTCCCAAAATACTAGCACTTTTCATATGTCAACAGAGTAAACACATGTGAAGCGTGTAGTCTTCTACCAAGGTTAATTACAAACCTTCGAAAGTTAATATGTATGTACAATATAAGATCAGTTTACGCATATTTACATTTATTTGTCCTCCAATTCAATAAGGATGAAAGTACCTAAAGGAAATATAAGTCCAAGCAGGCTGAAATACATAATACTTGAATCTAAACAAGGCTTGGCTTACATTGAACTGGGCCTCAGCTCCTAAGTATGTAACCTAACGGGGGCTTCACTCGTACAAAGAATATTTACACATAGTGAATAAAATCTTTTCAACTACCTCTAGCCCTTCCCTACATCTACATTGCACAGGGGAAACGTAAAGGTGTCGCTTTCTTACCTCCACACCCGAGATTGCCCAGTTCAAGCCGCTGCAGGACCAGCCCACAATGTGCAGAGTTCAGCTCGACACCAAGAATGACCCAGAGCACAATTAGCTGACAACCTGCCCGAGAGCAGACAAGGTGACGTATTAAAGCGACTCCTCTTTCATTGGACAGCCACAAGGGGTGAGAGGCTTGGCCGTAGGGCATGGAGGCAAGAGAGGGAGGACAAGGCGAACACTCCAGAGTGGGAAGACATTCCCAATTACCCTGGAACCATGCAGGTCAAGGGGGAAAATCACTTTATTATGGATAAGGAAGAATAGAAGCCAGATGAAACATACATTCAAACACATAAAAATTAAGATAAATAGTTGACAAACACAGCTTGCAAGCATAATACGAGAATGGCCAGGCCATATAAACAAGAAAGGAGAGAGGAGAAAGCTTTCCACGGTACACTAGCCATTTGGAAGACTAGACTGCACCAATAAATTTTCCAAGAAAGGCATTTTTTGCTTACTTATTTTATTTTACTGAGGATATTTTCAAGGAATTTAAGTATCCTTGTCAAATTAATTGTAGATGGTTCTATCTTGATGGTAAAATTATCAGTTGACCAGAAGCAGTGATAAGTGACTATTGAGGAGTATAAAAGTGATCTTTTCTATAATACATATCCAGCCGTAGCTATAAACTTTTACTTCCTTTTTTTTTTTCCTGCTGCAAATTAAACTACTACAATTGACCACCTACTAAAAGTTTCATTTCTTTTCTAAATTCCTTGTTAAAGTTTAAATTTCCATTGAAGAATGGTGTCTTGGTGCTATGAATACCCTTCAGGAGACCATGTTGTGTATTCTGAAAACTTTTGCAAATGGGTAGTTTTCCTATATTTCTGGATAACTGCTAAAATTCATGGAATTTTATCTGAGGAGTTTCTTTAGAAAAGAAACCTGATAGGTTATTTAGTTTCGCTATATTCTAACCACCATGAATTTTGTTTTAATAATTGTTAATAATCTATTAACAAATATTTCCCATTGAAAACTGTAAATTCATATTTCAGCTGCGCTCAGTTGAAGAGGCATCTCGGGCTTTGTTGCTCAACGGTGTCAGTTTCATGGGCTCCAGATTGACAATCACAAGACCGAATGAATCCCGGCCTGTAGAAGGTATGTTTAATTAAGACCATAAATGCTTCTTCTATGATTTGCTTTGGAGTTTCCAAATCGTCGACTACCGAGAGCCTTTTTCAGCTTACTGCACATGTGATAATCGCATGGCACTATGTCTGGACTGTATGGAGGATGTTGCCATACCTCCCACTTGAATCGCTGCAGCAGTAAACTATACGCGAGGGTGAATCAAAAAGTAAGTTACACTTCCAGGCTATGGCTATTTATTAAACCACCTACACATAGGCAACACAGCTATGACAAACTTACATTTTTTCACATAGTCACCAAGAGACTGTAAACATTTCTCTGAACAGTCAACAACTTTTCGATTTTGAATCCATAGAAATCACCTCCAGTGCTATGTAACCACCTGGAGACAACTGCTTTCACTTTCTCATCGTTTCAGAATCGTCGACCACCGAGAGCCTTTTTCAGCTTACTGAACACATGATAATCGCATGGCACTAAGTCTGGACTGTACGGAGGATATTGACATACCTCCCACTTGAATCGCTGCAGCAGTTTGGACGTTTCGCAGGCCATGTGAGGTGTTAATGTTATTGCGCAACAAAATCACACTGGCGCTCAATTTTCCCTGTCGCTTTTCTTTAATTGCATTACACAACCGGTTCAGCGTTTGACAATACGAAGCCGAGTTTATTGTTGTGCCTTTCGGCATAAATTCTATGTGCATCACACCGTCTATGTCAAAGAACACTGTTGCCATTAACTTTCCTGCTGAAGGTTGGACCTTGGCCTTCTTTCGTGATGGTGTTGTGGTATGCACCCATTCCATTGATGTTCTCTTTGTTTCGGGGGTTAGGCGGTGAACCCACATTTCATCCACTGTGATGATTTGCCGCTGAAACTCATTGTCCTCCACAGAATACCGTTGCTAAAATGCCAGTGACGATTGGTAATGTCCCTTGTGAAAATCGGTGAGCAGATGTGGGACCCATCCTTGACACAGTTTACAAAAGCCAAGGTGCAGGTGAACAATGGAGAACACACTGCCATACGAAATGTCAGCATGCTGGCAATTTCCTGCAGTGTTATGTGCCAATTCTCTCTAATGATCCCATCCACAGGTCAACATGTGCAATGGTACTGGACATTGCGGGCCTGCCTTTGCGATATTCGTCCGTGAGATCTGTGCGTCCGGCGTTAAATTGCTTACACCACTTTACAATACCTGGGTGAGAAATTGCACACTCACCATATACAGCAGTGATTTCACAAAGAATGTCCCTGCATTGAGCCATTTAGCACATAGAAATCTGATTGTTGCACGCACCTCCAATTTGGAGTGAACATTCAATTGATGTGCCATTGAGCCTAGTCCACTCTGCACACACAACACAACTCTCTTTTTAGGTTCAGTATCTTTTGTCTTTCATATTCTAATTTGGATTTTCTTTCTTTTGTTTTTTATACATTCTTTCACATCTTTCATGTGTTGTATGCGGTTATATGGACAAGAAAGAAATTCCACCTATCAATACTATTTATTGTAAAGTAGACTTACATCAGTACCGGTTTCGACTGTACACTCATCATCAGCTGACAGATCACAATATTACATCCATTAGGCATTGGTACATGTTACAAAGATGTCATCCATTAGCGCATCCAGATGTCTAATGGGGTTGTAAGTTAGATGTTATCGTCATTTCATTAATGATTACGTGAGGTTAAAGTTGTTTCTGAGATTAACATATGGTAGTAAAAAACTTAACTAAACTTAAAATAAATTGTACATGCACATTAAACACTTTAAAAGCATAGAAAACATGTATATAAAACACTTCGTGATTTTAGCATTAAAAACATAGAAAACATGTATACAAAAATACTTGGTGAATTTAAAAGTTCATGTCTTGCATGTTCTTTCTTCAGGCTTCCTCATTGGGTCTTGTGCATCTATGTTTATGTTGATTGATTTTGAGCTCGTAAACAGTTCTTGAGGATTTTCTATTTGTCTAAGAAATGTATACATATATGCTTGTAATGAAAACACAAGTCATTGAGTGGTGAAATATTGTGGGTAGAGATAATATATGGCTCAGCTGTGAACGTTTTTAAAAAAATTTGAAGCGGATGATAAAGTCTTGATTTTTAGATTTGGTTGAATATAGGTTTTTGGTGGTGACTTCTTCCTTGTCTATATCTCTTTACCGGAGCTGTAGTTATCTGTAAAAGATAAACTGGTATGAGTATAGTGTAAGTTTGAAGGAATGCCTGAAGTTGTGTGCGAAAGTAAATTGGTACCTACTGTTGTTGTGGTTGGGTGACGTTCTGTTTGGGAGCTTGTTGCGCACTGCTGTGTGTACATCTAGGACGTGTGTTCGCTGTAGTGAGGGGTATGGATGGAGGGGTAGGGGGAGTGGCTATTGTGGGGGTAGGGGTGGAGCTGCGTTTGTCATTCTTTGGTCTTCTGGGGCGTGCTGTGTTCTGTTTATTTACTATTTTGAGGTAATCATTTCTTAGGGCGGGAATAGCTTTATTGAAGATGATATTGGTTTTCTCCTTGATGTCATTAATATTGTAATTAGGATTAGCCTATTGGTCTAGGGAAATATAGAAATCTTCAGTTATGTTAAGCAGGGGCCCTTGGAATTTTTGTTTAATATTTTCATATCATTCTCAATGTCCGTAAACCTGTGTTTGAGTTCTTCGATATGCTGACCTATTGATGAAAAGTGGTTATGTTTTATTGCGTTTAAACATTCGTTGTAGCAGATTATGAAGTTTCTGCCTGTACGTCCAATATAACTTGTTTCGCAATTGTTGCATTTAATACGGTAAACCCCTGATTGGTTGTATTTATTGTTGTTGTTAACTGTCCTGGCGTTATGTATAACGTTGGTGCTGTTGTGTGTGGTTTTAAATGCTATTTTCAGGTTGTACTTTTAAAAAATATTAGTTATGGGGTATAAGTGTGTATTGTTAAAGGTAAATAAGGCATAATCTTTCTTGGGTTTGTCTATTTTTGTTAATTTGGTTTTGGGTTGCAATTTAATCTTATGATTTTGTTGACCATTTCTTTACTGTATCCATTGTATTTGGCTATATTATAGATTAATTGTAGTTCATTATTTAGATCTTCTGTTGTCATTGGTATGTTGAAGGCTCTGTATACCATGCTATAGTAAGCTGCTCTTTTATGTGTGTTGGGGTGGATGGAATCGATTTTTATGGCATTTGGGGTATGTGTGGGTTTTCTGTAGATTTTATAAGATAAGTGGTTTTTATGTCTGGTTATTGTTAGGTTCAAGGTAATTCAAGGTGCAGTTATTTTCAGTCTCTTTAGTGAATGTTATCTGGGGGTCCAGTGTGTTGAGTTTGTCTAATATGGTGTTTGCGTCGGTGGATATGTTGTCAATGATTACAAAAATATCGTCAACAAATCTGCACCAGAAGAATATGTTTCTTATTTTATTGATTGATGTATATTCTAGGTGATCTGCAGATTTGCAGTCTCCTCTTGGATGCTCACTATATAGTTCATCCAGCTCATCATAAAACATTTCTTCATCACTTTTATCTTCAGTTGGACAGTATTTACATATGAGGCTACAGTTGCAAACCTCAACTCTTCACCTGCTCAGTCTGGTATTTTGCTTGAAAATCCAAAATCAGGTGTTTTCTTTTCTTATTCACAACAAAACCCGTTCCAATTATGTGCTGCTTTGTGTGGCAGCTGTAGAATACTATGTGAACCTTCTTTTCTATAACTCCATTACCTGTCTATCTCATTTTTTGGATAGTAGTGATATCTAATTGAAACTTGTCATGCTGATCTAAAACTTTCTTAGGACTCTGGTCTGCTACAGTGTTAAAACATTCCATGATCCAGTTCTCCAATCTAGTAAATGTTTACCATGTTGTTGTAAAGAAGTCAGGCCAGCTAATTCTTCTTTGATCTTAAACATAACCCTATTTTTATGTAGATCCTTTTGTGAAGTATTTCATAAAGCTTTTTTTTTTTTTTTTTTTCGAAATGAGTTTGTTTAATGGGTTGGGTTGTCAGCCCTTCACCAACTCCTAGCAGTCTTGGAGGACCAATGTTTTCTGTTAGGATTGTCTCCCTTAGCTGATTTTAAAGCATCAGGAACCTGCTTTTCTGCCTTTGCATGACTTAGCCGCATAAACATTCCCCATGGCATGTACATACACACATCGGACTTGGTAGGAATGAATAGCATTTCCTGTGTTTTATTAACACACTTCTACCAGGAAGAAGAGCATCCTCAGGACCACATGCTACCCCTCTGACCTGCTGCTGCTGCTGCTGCTGATGATGATGACGATGATGATTGTATGGCCTCAGCTACTAATGTTAATCGTTACAAATTTCATTGTGATCCATATTGGCAGTTATCACTTACAAAGTATTGATTAGTTTGACCTTAAATAACGAAGTATTTTGTAACTCGGCTAATACGGTACAATACAGACTTTCTAAAGTGGTGCCACCTAGGCAGTCTGCCTACCAGTTTCAACATTCCATTTGTGCTGCTGTGTAGCAATGAAAGCAGAATTCTACCAGAATGGATATTATGGCTGAGTCACAGCCATCTTGATAGAGAAGCCTGCTACCAATATTTGTGACGTCACATGCCTAGTGCTAAGTCTACGTTGTCGCGTATGATTCCTATACTACTGATACGATACTTTTTATCAAAATATGACAAAGGAAAGAAACATACACGTTCAAGGTATATTACATACTGTAAAATGTTTGACTGAAGGTTACTCACCTAGACTGCCCGACGATGGTTGCTTAGTGAATTGTTGTTTCCCAAAATAATGGGGTCGGTAGATGCAGAGTGAGCCACGGCCCACAAGTGGCCACGGCTGGTCCCTGGTCCAACAGCTCTGCACTCTGACCGGCCAACTGAGCAGAGGAGGGGTGGCCACTGCTCTACCGTGGCTCTACGCCTCTACATTCGGGAGATGGGAAAGGGCTGGACCTCACAGCTGGTCCCAACCGTCGGCTGTCCTGAGAATGGTTTCCGATGGTTTTCCATTCTCCTGCACTAAGCGGAATGACGGGACACTTCCTAGTATAGGCCACGGCCACCAGCCCCCTCACCTTTCAGGGGAAGAATGAAAACGTTTTAGTAGTAGTAATAGAAGCAGCAAAATAATGTCATTGTTTTATGCTTGTTTGGTGTTAATTATGAATAAGTGTTAAAATAAAGTATTTCCGAAAATATGAGTGATCTTGGACACAATACTCATTAACTCTGCAGTACACACCCATGATTGTCACAGAAATTTTCAGGTTCTTCAATTTTCATTTTTCAATATTTGAACGCTAATTGGACGTATATTCAGACACTCTACATGTTCATCTCGTATTGCAGAGAGGAGCTTAGACTACACTAACATAATATAATAATGATAATAAACTTTAAACTATGTTAGATGATTCTTAATAGTTTCAGTGGGTTTACTTAACCTCCCACATACAGTAACCTAGCAATACTTCCTAACAACAGGCTGCTCAAACTACAATGGTGTAGTAGTTAACACTTACTATTGCTGAAAATGCATCTTTTACTGATGCTTTTTCATACAGTTATCGCTTGTGAACTCGAACGAACACCTCTAATATTGTTGAAATAATAATGTTTTACCAAACCACCACGAAAACAAGACTCATACCTCGATTTCCAAGTACTAAAAGTGTGACGTCATCCCTATGGAACTGTCAAGTGTAGCAGGCCGGAACTACCTATCGAGTTGGCCGTGACTGAGTTAATTTATTTTTGTCGCATGACTCTGAGTGTACTGTCAGAGATCTTTGCATGCTGACGACTATGACATGAATCTCCCTGTGGGGGGCGGGGGCAGAATAATAACATCCATGGTAACCCCTGATTGTCATAAGAGGTTACTAAACGGGGCCCGTGGGGCTCTTAACTTCAGAGCGTTGGTTGGTTACTATGGGACACTTAGCTGAGTCCCGGCATTCTTTCCGCTTACTTGTGTCACACTTCTTACTTTCATCTATCCTATCCGACCTCTTGTTCTTTTCTGACCTCAACGCATTACGTTTGTGAGGCCTAAGGAGGCTTTCATTTTCACGTCCTTTCTGGCCCTTCTCTTTCTTTTACTGATACCTTCATTTTTCAAAGTGTCAGTTCCTTTCCATCTTTTCCATCTGATTAGTGTTAACAGAGGATGGTTGCCAACTTGTACTCCGTCTTAAAGCAATAACCACCACCACCAATGACATGAAGTGCCAAGAGTTTTGACTGTCCTTCAAAGAAAAAAAAATAAAAATGATGATGACGACGGCGATGGCAATGGTGCAGTTTTAGATAACTCTATTGTTGTTGGGTGGGAAGGTTGTTATTTTTCTATTTATATGTTATTAGTTAAATATCAAGCATGATAAATTTGTGATATTGTATATTGTTCCAGGAAACTCTGCCTTGATAGATACTCTTAGGGCTGCAGTGCTGCCAGTCTCAGCAAGGCTTGACTGTATCATTTATGTTACAAATATTACTCCAGGAGCCAAGGTGGTAAGTACTACTACTACTACTACTACCACCACCACCACCACCACCACCACCACCACCACCACCACCACTACTACGTTGAAAGAGAGCGTGAGCATCCTTAAAGAGCAGACAAGTGAGATGTGTCCCATTCAGTAATTTTCTGTGTCATTGCAATGATTTCTTTCTGCTGTGTTGCTAAATATAGTTTGGATAAATTATACAGTGATGTTGGAACATGTAATGAAACAGATCCGACCTATTGGCACTTCATCATAAATGCAGATATCATACCTATATTGAGCAACTAGGTAAACACACACATTCTAAATTCTGATTACTTCTTCCTAGTAACTGAGGGTTATTAAACTGCAGGAATACACTAAAAAATGGAAACTATGAACAGTGGCTGGTTCAAAACCTTTTGGTACATAATAGAACGAAGATATTCTGCTTCAAATATGTTTACATTCTTGAGAATTATATATTACGATAATAGGTTCTGTGTTAATGGCATTGTTGCCCAAGGTAACAAAAAATTGGGTCTGGCACTGTTTAATCAGCTGAATTTCTCATCACAGCAGCTTGACCTACTGTAAACTTGTCCTTGAGACTGTGAAGTAGCAAGGTGAATGTCGGGTGCCTTCCTTATCTCTACACTGGTGTGAGATTTGTCTGCCTCCCGGATGTCCCTGTCAGTGAGAAGTACCCTCCTTTCCCATAATCAAGTGGCTGTACCTCTTTATGATATAGATTACACATAGAACTGATATGAAACAAAATACACACCATTAGCAGGTGTTTGCTACTTTTGAAAGTTTGTAAGCAGACTTAGCAGATTTCTGAGCTTTAAAGTCTCTCCAGATTTCCTTTGTCCTGAAGAAGAATTGATACTTCAGATAATTTTAATCGCAATACAGGCTACAACCTCAGTGAATCATGGCTACATATTATCAAAACCATCAGAAAGTGATGCTTTACTGCTGCCATTTGTTGTCCCTAGTATGGGGCTAAAATGGCATCCCTAATACATCTTAGGGCATCATTTTAAGTTCTTTATTGCTTTCTCTTAGCAACCATTGAGGTGGTGTGTTTCTGTTTTTTTTGTGATGAAGAAAGGCAAGGTACTTTTTGAAATGTGTGTTGAGTGTGTTTATATACTTTACTACATGGTATAATCCCAAAAATATTACATCATGAATAGTTACATGGGCTGTGAAAGTCTAAATAATAATAATAATAATAATAATAATAATAATAATAATAATTGCTTTGCGTCCCACTAACTACTATTACGGTTTGTGGAGACGCCAAGGTGCTGGAATTTTGTCCTGGAGGAATTCTTTTACGTGCCAGTAAATCCACCGACATGAGGTTGACATATCTCAGCATCTTCAAATACTGCTGGACTGAGCCAGGACCGAACCTGCCAAGTTGGGGTCAGAAGGCAGCGCCTCAACCATTTGAGGCACTCAGCCTGGAAAATGAGGTAAATCTTTGTAGCTAGTTTTGACAACTGGATGTTCTTCCTGATGACAGTCCCATGAGGGGAGTTGATGACATGAAATGGATGATGTGAAATATAACAGAAAGGGAGGGGGTGAAACCCAGTGCCTGCAAATAGACTTCTCCTGTCGAATAGTACCAAGGGGTATGTTTTATGCTTAACATCCCCATCCAGTGGACGAATCACCATCAACAGTGTCATATGCCCTTACTCCATATAAACACTATGAAGAGGTTTGCAACTGACCCCATGCTATTGACACACAATCTAGTGATTAGAAATTGTATATCACCACCTCTCATGCCTTTCAACATTCTGACGGTGAAACTTTTTTGACCAACAGGACTTAACCAGCTAAGTACTGTTTCAGACCATATAGGCTTGACATTTTAATTATCTTGGCCACCAGGTGGCTGCACTGTAAATCACGGAGTTTTTTATGCAATGTATTGTTCCAGCTAATTTTCTGTTGCCCTTATGCCCTGAAAATGAAGAGAATAAACATTACTAAATAAATTTAATGCATTGTTTATAAGTACAACAATGTTACTTTCTTTGCATAATATGTAAAATATGTAATATTACTAAGAATATGTACAAATATGTCAAATGAAATTCAAGTATAACCATATCAGAACCACAGTTCGACATTTTTCATTTTCAGTTGTTTACAAGTAAAGGAATGGAATATGTAATTACATAAGAATCCGGGCCTTAAGTCATGAGCCCTGTACTAAAGTTGTTGCAACTTGTCCCAAATCGCGCAGCCAACCCAAGGCCACACTGTCAGCAATTACTGTACAGTCCCACAGTTAACATAGTAACCACAGTGACTGCAAGAATAAAATTTACTAGCCCCATTATGGAGTTAAACCAGTACTGATACAAATAAGAACATGTGAGTAGTAAAAATACACATCCCTAACCAAAAACACAAATTAAAATTTAAGAAAACGAATCACCTTCAGGAAACATGCAAGCAAGGCAAAAAAAAGGTCGTGAAGAAATTAAAAACCTGTCGTCATATTGAGTTACCCAATGGAGAAAAGAAACCAACACAGTTTGGGTAAGAACAAGATTAATTTTAATTCAAAAAAAGCTTTACCCAACACATCAAATCAAAAAAAGAAAAATAATAAAATTAATTATAATCATCCTCAGATATTAACACTCCAACAAGCAACGAACAAAAATTAATAATATCATAGATGATAAATTGGATGTTTACCAAATGAATGGATGGTGGACCGGTCCCCTTAAGAGAAAATAAATGATTTTAAAATAAGGTAAGTTTAAATTAATGTTACCAAACTCAGTCTTTCATGTAGTAAGATTTATACCACCTAATGCTGATCATGACTTCACCAATGCCAGAGGTAATCTTTAACTACACCAAGGGGTTAACGTAAGGCCTTCAAATTATCTGACAAATCCTTAAATAACATAAGTTACCCAAAAGCTCAAACAGAAGGAAAAATAATATTAAGATGGAAAGAAGATACATTAGAAAATATCAGAGGGCAAAAACGGGTCAAATACTCGGTAAGTTTCACTGTCACACCAGCGTAAAATCCATTACCATCACCAAATCAATTACTATCTCTTCATAACAATACCCCACATCAACACATCACCATAGTGACGAACACAAGCCACTGTACAAAGGTCCATCAACCAATCCCAATAGCCCACACACAATAATTGGGCCTAAAAGACAGGCACTACAGGAAGTCAATTAAACACGTAATTAAATTAGAAGAAAAATAAAATGACCCAAAATGCAAAAGAGAAGACTAATAGAGTCAAACAAAATTACAAAGCCTTGCGTGAACCCACTTAGTTCACAAACCCACACAATTTACCTCAAACATTAATATTAATATTATAAAACATAAAATCTGATATCTTCCAAAAAGCCGCAAATGGCATATTCAGAAAATTTAAACAAAGGTTTTGAAAATCAAAACACAGAATATCCATAGTAGGCCTTCTATTAATACCAAACAAGGTGAAAAACCTTCAAGAAGAAGAAGAAGAAGAAGAAAACATAACATCTGATATCTTCCAAAAAGCCGCAAATGGCATATTCAGAAAATTTAAACAAAGGTTTTGAAAATCAAAACACAGAAAATCCATAGTAGGCCTTCTATTAATACCAAACAAGGTGAAAAACCTTAAAATTATTTTTTTTGACATGGCGATGGTTTTATAGTCCGTCTGGCATACCCAAACGCAGATGCGAAGCAAAAATCTTCTGAGAATCAGCACAGTGGGTTAGAGAAAATACTGATAAGTTGACTTGATAACAACAACTTACAGATTAGTTCATCTTTGTTCGAAGCACATTGGTAGGAGTCACGCCACACTTACGTTTGAAGAAGTCGATGGAGATTCCTTATTAACCATAAATAATAAACAAATAATCCAGAGGACGATGAAAGAAAATGCAAGTAAATTAGGACAATCATGCCCGTTTCGAAAGATATATTTATCCAGTGTCTATAATCCAAGCCGAACCCAACTTGTTGCCACACACAGTGAGTCTTCTTTCCACAGCTGCTGGTCTCCAACTCAAAGCTAGCATAGCTCACCCAGCAGAAGCGTTGTAGAGCTAGTTGTAAGAGTACAGAGCGCTGATTGGCCAGTGATAGGTAAAGGCGGAGATTAGCAAGTAAGTTCAGTACTTGGTGGTAGAGGGCACCACGAACCAGAGATGCAACGACAGAAAATTCCATAATTGATAAGTATGTATCAAGTTCTTTCAAGGAGAATAAGCATCTCCTCATACATAGAGAATGTCAATGTGGAAACAGTGACCACATCATTTGTAAGAAATAGCGAAGAGGATATTTGGTGAAAAGCCATGTGACACGAATTTCAATGTTCATATGCCGGTCAAAAAGGGTTTAGGAAGGAGGTTTCGAACACTATTCATCTGTCATAAACTTGACCTCAACTTCTTGCCACCAAATGTTGAAAATAATTTGCAGGGATTATTCACATATGTACGATATGTTGCATGTTGTCTTTGTTGTGCCTGACTTTGAAAACGACAGGACAGCGATATTCCTTACAAATCGTATGATATAAACTTCGCCATGATCTGTATTGACAAGCATTCACATTAATAAAAAATGAAGTTCCAGTTATTCAATACCATTTAATATGATGTCAAATCACTTATACAATGGGACTCCATATGGACACTACGGAGAGGTTTGGAGTTGAGTCCGTGTTATTGACATGCAAACTAGTGATTAGAAACTCACATTTTAATTTCTTATTAATGTTTAATTTCTTATTAATTCCTTACAAAGCATCATTTTCAGTATAATGTTGATCATCATGTCATATGAAAAGGTTCTTCGCATTAATTTGTTATACTCATATTTATTGCAAAACCTGCCTTTCAGATATGACTCTGTTCCAGTTTACAAGTAGGTAAGTCCAGGATAACAGATGAGTATTTCTTTCTTTAGTTTAATTTTTTATTGAACCATATTTGTACACTATATCATGTCTTTTCAATAGGATGAGATGGTGAAATTATTCAATCAACAGATGCATCTCTCTGGATTGGCTCAAACACTTGGTGATCCTATTGTTGCCTACCAGTTCAACCCTCTGAAGAATATTGTCTTCATAGAGGTTTGTTTCATGTTCCAAAAAAAAAAAAAAAAAAAAAAAAAAAAAAAAAAAAAAAAAAAAAAAAAAAAAAAAGAAATATCTAGGAACGTTGTTCATCAAGTTAGTATATTTCATGAAGTTATTGTAGTTGGAAAAATACAGTGAACACCGTGGATTCAACAATACTATTTTTGCAAAGTTATGTACAATGGGGGAGAAATTACTTTGTGACTGATGTTATAAACCACATGTATCAGCTCTGCATTTAGGGCAGTTGCCCAAGTGGCAGATTTCCAATCTGTTGTTTACCTAGTCTTTCCATAAATAATTGCAAAGATTTTGTAAATTTAGTAACATCCCTATTGGTAAATTATTCCAATCCCTAACTCCTGTTCCTGTAAATGAATATTTGCCCCTATTTGTCCTCTTAAATTCCAACTTTATCTTCATATTGTGATCTTCCCTACTTTTAAAAACACCACTCAGACTTATTCATCTGCTAATTTCATTACACACTACCACTAGCGTACTACCACTACCACCTGAAACTAGAGCGAGTATCAGCCTTTGTTTTACATACGGTACGAACAACTTAAAAACTTATGCCGAAATGTTATATTAATGTAGCTACATGGAATCTACTAGCAAGGCTCAAGAGGGCTATGCATAATTCTCCATATTTGTACTGCTTGAATGAAAGGAAAACACTTAGGATTGTGATGCGCAGGGATATTTCCCTGTAGAGGCCTCAGTATTGGGAATGTAACCGTGTGTTGACAAATGTCGAGATGAAGAAAAGGGCAATTAGCATGGGATTACTCAGTAGGGGACCAGAACATGACCACCGAGATAACAGGGGCCATGGCCAGAAACGGATACAAGCTTACAACATCGTGTCAGCTATTGCATATTGGTTCCCGGTAACAACAATGTCCTAGGGATCTGCGGGTTGTACCGTGGTTGAGAAATGTGCTGTGTTTAAGTTGCAACATTGGGTAGACTGTGACAGGATTGTGAGGTGCATGTTAGTTCCTCATTTTATGGCATATAAGTAACTTTTTTTGAAGCCAAAACTATGTGCATCCTCGATAAGTTACGAAAACATTTTTTTAATTCTAACAGTAGCAAGACAGATCGTGGATGCGTGCCTACGTTCTATAGGTAGACCTATATATTTTGTCAAATGCCCGGGGACTGATTGGAACCTCAAATGGCACCATCAAAAGTGTGGGTAACTATTTTGTTATTAGCGGGCGTGATAACTCAGTTCCGATGGTTCTATTTTCTCATCGAGACGGCCGAGGCTTGAATCGCAGTCGATGCATGAAACATTTTTAAAATGGGAAGTCACATTCTATTGATTTGGGTTCTACTTAACACTAGATCCCGTTTCTTACCTTTCTTTAGTACTTTTGAGTCAAAACCACATCATTTATGGTGGTGTATTTTGAGTATCCAACCCTTCTTCGAGCTTACCTTGTACCTTAAATGGTGAGTGGATGCAGATGCGTACCCACAAAAATATTTCAGTTGGTGGGGTATAAGTCCGAGCCAGTAGCATGGATACAACTTTTCCTTGGAAGGGGTTGTGAAAAGATTTATTTTTATTTAGAATTTGCTTTACGTCGCAATGTAGGTCTTATGGCGACGATGTAAAAACAAATGGCTAGGAGTGGGAAGGAAGCGGCCGTGGCCTTAATTAAGGTACAGCTCCAGCATTTGCCTGGTGTGAAAATGGGAAACCATGGAAAACCATCTTTAGGGCTGCCGACAGTGGGGTTCGAACCCACTATCTCTCGGATGCAAGTACACAGCTGTGCGCCCCTTAATCGCATGGCCAACTCGCCTGGTGGATATGAAAAGAAAGCCGGTCTTACCGAGTGCGGTGACAGATCTTCAGTAGATATTGATGGTTTCGATTGTGACCATGTACAATCATAGCTTCTGTATTCTTCACGTAAACCGGCTGCATTATTGAAACTGTTCGTAAGATTGATAATATTGTCCTTTGTTTGTGAAGAAGTAGAAGCTTCATTTAATTATTCTTCTTAAAAAAAGGAACCACTTTGGTACTATACCCTGTGAAGGTGACTACCTTCCAGGTCGTAGATATTTCGATTACGGGAGACCCAAGGCCAACTCAACTGCACCCACAAACAAGGCTGTTTCTTCCCCATCCCATGCCTTTCTTAACTCTGTCAGAGCCGGGAATCGAATGGAGGATGATTAAGTCAAATTCTAAAATAAGGAGACCCAAAAGCAACCAGGTGGCCCCGCAATGTAGGGGTGGCGTGTCTGCCTCCTGCCAGAGGCCCCGAGTTCGATTCCTGGCTAGGTCAGGGACTTTTAACTCGATCTGAGGGGTAGTTTGAGGTACACTCCGCCCACATGCTTATAATTGAAGAGCTATCTGATGGTGAGATGGCGGCTCCAATCTAGAAAGGCAAGAATAACGGCGAAGAGGATTCGTCGTGCTGACCACGCGACACCTTGTGATCTGCAGGCCTTCGGGCTGAACAGCGGTCGCTTGGTAGGCGATGGCCCTTCAGGGCTGTTACGCCATAGAATTTGGTTTCAAAAAGTGAACAGAGTAGGTAGCGAAACCCCTGCAAGGCTCTTTAGCTTCCAGCTAGTTCTTCCGTCCTGGCTCGTGATTTTAGAACAGTTGGAAAACGTACGCCTTAATAAATGCTCCTCATAAAACCTTTGTAAAAATACTAACTGCATCTATTTATAACAATAATCATAAACGCCTCCTTTTCATGTGGCTCAGTTGGTTGAGTCGCTGTCCTTCTGAGTCCGAGTTCGCAGGTTCAAATCCCGGCTTGGGTCGGTGTCCGTTAAAACGGTGTTGAAATGGCAACAGCTCCATGTCGTTGGTTTCTGGCACGTTTATAAAAATTATACATACAAATGATGATAGCAAATGCTCGTAATCGAGTAGGTTTGTCTTCCAGGCAGGATGCCTCTTCATCTATGCATTTGGATGTGACTATACAGTCCAGTGCGGGAGTTACACAATTTGCCACAGTGATGACAGGTAGTCCCAGGTGGAGCAGTCATGTTATTTCTATGTCTTCTCATCACTTCCTTTTCTTTCCTATGTTGCCTCTTGTCATTCGCTGTATGTCGGCGGTTTTCTTCAAAAAAGATAGTGTGCCGTAATGGAGATCACATACAAATATTAGAGCCATAAAACTGTAACTTTATACTACTATATTCTGTATCCCAGGCTTGCGATTCCCATTAGGAAACTAATTAACAGTTTGCTTTACGTCGCACCGACACAGGTAGGTCGTATGACGAAGCTGGGATAGGAAAGGCCTAGGAGTGGGAAGGAAGCGCCCATGTCCTTAATTAGGGTAGAGCCCCAGCATTTGCTTGGTGTGAAAATGGAAAACCACGGGAAACAATTTTCAGGGCTGCCAACAGTGGGGTTCGGATCCACTATCTCCCAGATGCAAGCTCACAGCTGCGCGTGCCTAACCGCGAGAGAAACTAATAGGACAAGGTAAACCCTACCTGGCATATGTTGTGACGTGTATTTTTCTTTACCAACTAACAAAATATCTATACCCATACCCCTTACATTCTATATTTAATTTTATTTATGTTGCACTGACACAGATAGGTCTTATGGCGACGATGGGATAGGAAAGGTCTAGGAGTTGGAAGGAAGCGGCTGTGGCCTTAATTAAGGTACAGTCCCAGCATTTGTCTGGTGTGAAAATGGGAAACCACGGAAAACTATCTTCAGGGCTGCTGACAGTGGGATTCTAACCCACTATCTCCTGGATGCAAGCTCATAGCTGCACGCCTCTAACCGCATGGCCAACTCGCCCGGTATTTATTTATTTATTTATTTATTTATTAGTGCCTCTTTTACAGTGGCGAAGTTAAGGCTCGAGGCTCTCTCCTACACTTAACCACATACTAATAAAAATTTTAAAATAAAATACTGAGATACTTAAAAATAGTTAAAACTACATAAATAGAATTGAAAATATATATTTAAATAAATTATGAATGTTGGGACTTAAATAGTGGCAACTATTTATTTACAACAGATACAAAAGAGTTACATGTTAGCAACCTTTACTCTCCTTCAGTGTACTCACCAGTGTTGTGTATAACCCGTTGCCAGCGATGTGGGATTCGTAGTATACCTTTAGCAGAGCCTGTTCTGTTGATGGTTTGAATGGAGCGGTCTACTGCAACAGTTTTGAAACGATAGCCACAAAGTGGGGCCTTCATCTTCGGAATCAAATCGAAGTTACAAGGACTTAAGTCCGGGGAGTGTGGTGGATGGTACAGTACTTCCCAGTCCCATCGACCAAACAAATCAGCCACAGCTTGCGCTGTATGCGCCCGAGATTTGTCATGCAAAATGATGGGTGGATTCTCTCGAAAGTGTTGCCGCGTCTTTCTCAAAGCTGCTCCCAGGTGGTGCTCCAAAAACAAACAGTAATACTGTGCATTGATGGTCTGCCGTGGAGGAATGTAATGCGTTAGGATAACACCATCACAGTCATACACGAGGATCACCATAACTTTCACCGTACTGGGGCTCCGACAAACTTTCGACTTTCGTGGTGACCCACAATGACGCCATTCGTTCAATTGGCGTTTCAGTTTTGGCTCGTACGATTTGGACCATGACTCATCCAGGGTTATGATATGCCGTAAGAAAGTGTCTCTTTTGCGGTCATAGCATTCCAAGTGCATCTCAGCAGCATCGTAATGCAACCATTTGTTCATTTCCGTCAAATCATGCGCAACCCATCGTGATACAATTTTTTGCATGCCCAGACGTTCCTTCGGGATATGAAGTACATTTGTATGCGTTAATCCGCTTTCTTGGGCGAGCTCAGTAATCGCCTGGTATTGATGACTGTCCAGTAACGCGGCAAGAACATGCAATTCTTCTTCACTGACGCTCGTAGGACGACCTGCCCAATGAATGTCCTCCACAGTTTGCCGACCATCGTTGAAGGCTTTTACCCAATGTGCTACTGTTCTTTAAGGCAATGTATATTCCCGCAAGCCTCTTGAAGACCTTGATGACACTGTCGTGCTGTACGACCTCTGGCACATTTAATCTTGATCCAACTCCGTTGTTCCTGTTTGGAAAACATAGTGACGTTATGTTAGACCGCTAGTTCACAAATAACTGTGTTTCTCTCGCACGCAGGTGACGTGGGAAGGGCGAGTCCATTTGCTCTGAGGTAAGGTAGGTATGTAACCAACGTGTGCTATCAGTGACAATATTAGATTCCGTTGCATAGCGTCTCCACAGCAGTGTTGCCACTATTTAATTTGCAACCCTCGTACTGACTAAATTAATATTAATACTATTTAATAATAAAAACTCTTAAAAATGACTAATCCTTAGGTACGCACACATTCATACTTCAACCATTCAGTCAGCTGTCCTCAGCAGGTGGTTTCGGCAGGTGACCTTAAATCTTCATAAAGAGCTTTTTCTCTGACCTGAGGTGGCAGGGAATTCCATAATCTGGCGTCAGTCACCACAAATGATCTATTAATTTTATTTGTGCGGTGCAGTGGAATACAAAGAAAGGATCTAGAACGTGTATTTAAATTGAGAAAAGATGATAAAAAGGTAAGTTTAGAAGAAATATACAGTGGCTGACTTTCAGCTAACACTCTAAACACCATTGTTAAAATGTGTAGCTGCCGACGTTTATCAGGCTTCAGCCATGGGACAGCCTGATAGTATGGGGTGGTATGAACACCGTACCCAATGTTGTAAATAAATCACAGGCAGTAATTCAGTGCTCGTTGAAGTTTAAGTGTTTCTTCTCTCGTTATGTCAACGAAAACAACACCACAATAATCAAGAATAGAGAGAATGAGTGTCTATTAGTCTGGCCTTTAGCTCAAATGGAAATAGATCCCTCTGCTGTTTAAGAGGGTGAAGCACTTCAAAAATCTTTGTACGTATTTCTTTCGTGTGATCAGACCAATCAAGTGTTTCATTCATAATTACGCCGAGATTTTAAACCGTTTTACTGTAGGGAATAATGTTACCATTCAGTAGGATAGGAGGAATTGCAACATTGTTTTAGCAGCTCAGTAATTTTCATGATCCAATTATGATTGCCTGAGATTTTGTGGAGTTTAATATAAGAGAATTTTGTTGTGCATATATACTGAGTCGTCGGAGGTCATTGTTAATATCTTGTCTTGCAGTGTCAATATATTTGAAGATTGTCAGCATAGAGGTGGTGTGTGTTATTTCCTGTTACAGATGGTATGTCATTGATATAAATACAGAAAAGTAAGGGCCTTAGAATCCTGCCCTGTGGGGCACCACTTTCGTTTTCCATTTAGAGGCCTTGTCGTTTACTGTTACACGCTGTTGACGGTTACTCAGATAAGAATTATAAAACTTAAGCGAATCCAGGTCGAAATTTAGCAGTTCCATTTTCTTTATCATAGTCGGAATTTCTATAGCGCTACTGAAGTCAAGAGAGATAAGTATAGTGAGCAGTCATTTGTCCATAGCATTTCTAATGTCTTCAGTAACCTTCAAAAGTGCTGTCATGGTACTGTCACCCTTCTTAAATCCAGATTGCAAAGGGTCCAAAAGAGCATTTTTATTTAGGTATTCCAGAACTTGCTCGTATACTAAACGTTCGAAGACTTTAGAAAGGCCAGGGACTATGGACACCGGACGATTCAGAAGGTGCTTGTGGCTCTAAACTCTTAGGTACCAGTTTAATATTGGCTGTTGTCCAGACAGTAGGGAAATTTCCGTTTAGTAAACAGCAGTTCAGTATGTGCGTCAGTATAGTCAGTATAGTCTTTGATTTAATCGAGTACAAAGCCTTTTTAACCTGTTTTTCTGTGACACTGTGAAATTTGAATGGTGGATTCGCTGGAGGGGAGGGCGGTGAGTCGGTGCAGTTAATTGGGGTAGGTTTAATATTTATTCTACTAAAGTAATCTTTCAGTTCGTCAAGTGGAATGTCGGGAGTTGTCTGTCTCTGTTGATGTTTTCCTATTTCCAGAGCTCTAAGTTGGTCCTATGCGTGATTAGAATTTAAGTTGTTAGCTAAATTCCAGAAATTTGTACATTTTTTATTTCTGATTAACTGCTTTGTTCAATTTCTTAAGATGCGGTAAGATTCAAAGTCTATGTCATCTAGAGTTTGTTTATAATGTCAAAATAACGAGTCATGGTGGGCCATCATTCTCTTGGTTTCATCATCTAGCCATGGACAAGAAGGGTGACAAACCTTTATTCGATATGTGTGTGTGTGTTTCTTTGCCGCATTATTTGTAGAAAATGTCACTTCTTTTTCTTTATAGCTTGTCACGTGACCATTATTATAATAACATCACTGTATTCTAAACCAGAATATTGCATCTTTACTCAAACTGTTTATTCTTGCATTCATTTCACTTGTACTCGGAATATATGAAATGCTGCAGTTATGTTGGGATGGGAGTAACAGAGGTGGGGGTGGGGGACATTGTCATCCAAGGAGTCCAGACACCCAGGAGTTTTAACAAATGTACTGTACCATTTCATTGCCCTGATCATTTCAAAACGAAATGTTAAAATCATCATTTTCCTGTGAATAACGATAAAGTGTCATAAATCAAGCGGCAGAAAATACGAATTAGAATATACAGACAAGTAGAATCGAGAGGCCGTAAATACAAAATTTTAAAAAATACAAACGGAATCCAAGTGGCCGTGACTTGGATAAATGCACTAATTTCAAATTGTTAAACCAACAGTAGGTATAATCGAACATTGCACCGAGATAGGGCACTAAGATTTTCAAGAGGGGACATACGCAAAGAAAATTGCTGTTTTTTAAGAGGAGATTTCCAAAATTATAGAGAAAATAAGTTAGAATACAAAGTCATAACACTGTATTTCTTATATACATATAAAATCCTAAGCGGAATATCGAGAAGGAGATAAAGAATAGCTGAGTGCATATTGGGATTGAATTAAAGATTGACAAGAATTTATTAGAGAAGACATTGGAAAAAAACTAATTTAAAGTATGTAATCATAAAACGAGACGATATTTAAGCCACCCTTTATATCATTCAAACTAAAGTAGCAAAAGTTATGTCATAATCTACCTTTAAGAACATTGAGATAATACAAGAAGGCCTGTAAATAGGAAGATTATGAAATGAACGATGTCTTTAACCCTCTTGAAGCCAAGAGCCGATCTGGTCGGCCGCTCCCCATCAGCTGGAAGAGGCCAGAGCTCCGCCTCCACTCTACTACTGTAAAGTGCCAGGCCATTTTCAGTGGATATACATGTATTTTAAAATTCGCGTATATCTACCAGTGTATAGCAAATACCGGCATGAAATTTTCTACATATTGACTACGTAGAATAAGGAACTAGTCTGGAGTGATATAAAGAGTCAAAGACGTTTTATTGTTGATTTATAGTTGTCGATAACGTTTATTTTTAGGAAGAGAAAATTATTTTCGCACTTTCTCTCTCAATATCTACTTTGAAAAAATAATTTACGATACAAAAGAATATACGTAATTATGTATTATGTATTTCTAAATACAATTCTATAGAGTAACTAATTTGAACGAGAAAAATAAAAACGTAAAAAATCAAAATTCAAACATATGTCACTAATAAAAACAAGACAATTTTACTCACCGATAAAATTTGCATGTATGTATCGATGTTTGGCAAATACTGACAACAAATTTTCTACGTGTGGACAACACAGTATTAAAATAATTCTGAATTATTAAATAAGTAAAAAACAGTAGTTGATATTATAGTTTTTGTTTTCAGAAAAAATAGTTTCTCATTTTTGGTTGTAGTATATATTAGAAAAATAATTTTAAAATACAACAGAATTTACGAAATTAAGAAATGTATGGCACTAAAGCCGTGATTTGCTTTGACTTACTAAGCGACCGCTCCTCAGTTCGTTACCCGCAGTTTATGAGGTGAATCATGGTCAGTGAGACGGATCCTCTCAGTAATTATTCTTGGTTTTCCAGACCGGGGTCGTCCTCTCACCCTCAGATATCTCCTCAATTGCAATCACTTAGGGTCACATAGATTGAGTGAACCTCGAACCAACCCTCAGGACCAGGCGAAAATTATTGACCTGGGCAGGAATCGAACCTATGACCTCCGGGTGAGAGGCAGGCACGCTACACTTGGCCCGCGGAGACCGGCATTTAGGTAATGGTAGAGGACTATATGTGTCTATAAGTTTAGCAGAGAGTAAGTGAAAAATAAATTGAAGTGTGATATGGGCGGAGAATCAGCCGGTAGGGCATGTTTATGTCCAAGAACTTCCTTGAAGGAGACAGGAGGTTGAGGAATGTTGTCGGGTTTATTGGGACAAATTTCCACAGAATGTTCTCCAGAGACATCATCATCATCATATTCTTTATCACTAGTTTCATCTACCACCATATTCAGAGTAGCTTTAGTGCTGTTAGACACAATTAAATGTCTCTTCTTTAGCTGCGGTGATTCCGCGGACGTGTCCGGTATAATTTCGTCGCTACTCTCTGATCTAAATTCCCTATCGCTATCCGATAAATCAACAGCGTTAACTTCGCACTGTTCTAAATACTGCATTAATTTATTATCATCAATACCTGCTGAAAAATTATCACGTGAACAACAAGCCATTTTCCTGTCACAAATCCATTCACTGCAAGGAGCAATCTCTTACTGACCGGTTAGCGGTATTTATTAACACAGGAAACGACTCTTGTGAACGGTATAACACCCTCTTAGAACTGCCAAAGCAAGGCCAGGCACACAATAACGTGTAGCCCCTTTACTACAGGTTGTAACAAAAGTATGCACGTCACTATAGGTTGCCTCAAAATTACGTATATCACAGAATTTTAAGCCGGCCGATGTAATCGGCTCTGGCAACTTCCGACTGGATTGTTAACGGCCGATCAGATCGGCTCTGGCAATTTAAAGGGCGGATGCTCGCACTACCGCTTGGCACCAAGAGAGTTAAATATGTTTCTTATGCATGTCTATGAGAACGTCGTAATGGCCTGCTAGACTGGAGATGGAGTTGACGACCGGCGGTAATCCAACCGTCTTTTCCCGAAAACTCGAGGCCAGTGACCACAGCTTGGAGATGGCACAGCTGTAATCCAGAGGTGATCGTTCCGTAGAAGAACGAATGAACAACTATCCCAGTCCAGAAACACAGGCAGAATAAGTTAAGTTTCCCGAGTTCTATTTAAAATCAATTATATTTATTTTATTTAGTAGCAAATTGTTGATTGTGTTATTATAAGAGATAGGCCAATATATCTTCGAGAAGTGACTTCAGTGTGTAGTTTCAATGCGAGTGTATTGATAGTGACATTTAAATCGAAGGTTTTAGGTAGTCTTTCAAAACATATAAACACGCCCATGTGTAGCGAAGGTTATATTCGCCAATGAAGTGTTATACTATCAGTTTTCAGCTTACTTTCAAAGAGTTATGCCATAAGTAATGTGATCTGATCTATTTGAAATGTGAAATCGGTGCATATTGAATTGTAGGTTACCAAGATCATAAGCAACGTCGATTTATTGCCAAATGTAAGTAAATATAGGTTAAATATGCGAGTACTTTGACAAAAGAAGTGCATATTGACAGAAATGGTAGTTGTTGATACATAAAACATTAATTTTATTGAGATGTGGAATTATATGAGATGAGCGTTAAATTGAATGGATTAAATGGTGTTTATATTTGCGGCGAAGTAGAGATATGATGGAAATATGAGGTAATAAATGTGAATGTTATGAATAATATGTATTCGTGGAAATCCTAGTTGAGGGATTATGTTAAATATGACGACCTATGAGGAAAGAATTTTACGTAAGGTTAATTGATGTTAATTTATGTAACACAGTTATGGATCAAGGTTATATTTGACGTTAGCAGTGACGTGAAATATGAAATAACCTATAATATGAGTTGATGGCAATTTGTTAGTGGATTTACAGGTTAATAATAGAGTGTGATCATCAAAATAATTTCAAATAACCTATAGTTAAGAATATGATGGCATCTTCAGAGAGAATTTCACATGTTATTTATTATTTAAACTGATTTAAGCTGAAGCAGCAGATTATTGATGGCAGATATGAGTTTAGTGTCTACATAATGTTATCTTATTGCTATTAACGAGTTAGGAAGTTCATCTATGGTATTCCTTGACTACTTGCAACCGTATGATTGAATTTATGAAGCGATATGACCTAAATATAACCTGTTTGCAAAACTTGAGACTATATTGGAGAATTTTACATATTTCTTAGGGAATATTTTAAATATGCCTAATCATGATTAACAATGATTTTTTTAAAAATTAATATATTATGATAGGTAGACATTGAAAGCTACAGAGGTGAAACATTTCTTATTCTGTGTATGTTTAATGATGAATTCACGTAAGAAAAGCAAAAATAGATGAGATCATTTTTCAGAGAGAAGCATTCTTGGATTCTTGAATATATAACTAATATTAATATTAATACTTGATATTTTGCTAAAACTAGGCAATATGTTAGAGCCTAATATTTCGTGAGAATTTGATTACTTCTAAGAATCTTTTTTCCCAAAGAATTTTATTTCATTATATTATTATTATTATTATTATTATTATTATTATTATTATTATTATTATTATTATTATTATTATTATTATTATTATTATTATTCGTTTAGGCCTACGACGGACCACGTGGTTCTTAACTCTGGTGAGCTCTTTTCTTCCTTCCTTCATTCTAGCGCTATGGATGTCTTTTCTTTCTTGAGTCCAATTCACTCCTGTTCCTGGACGCAGTGATTTAATTATTAGTGACTGGAAAGAGTCAGTTGTCTTGACTAACTTTCTGAACTTATCTTGGTTGTAAATGTTTTATTATATCACTTCTATAATTTCTAGTTAGTTAATTGAGATGATTATTTTCTTAATGTTAACATGAAGAATTATAAATTTTTAATTTTCTTTTATAAGAGACTGATGAGATGGACGATGTTATTCATGCCAGGTCAGGAAAACTTCCATTAAATAATTTCAATCCACATAGAATTTTAGGAAAGGAATTATTTTTATTTGTGAAGATGAGACCTTGGATGACGATAAAAATGATTGATGATTGTGAACCAAAAGTTATGATAAAGATAAAAACTTCAAGACAATTTTTACATTAAAATACCAATGTGTACAAAGGAATGATTGGAAAATATTTTAACTTGTTCCGAAATACTGTATTATTTTGAGTAAAGTTAGTAATTTAGAATTTAATTTATTAGTATTATTTATAGATGATGAGATAAATTTAAGATAATTTCATATTTGATGATGATTAATTGAGGTTAAAGCCAGTTATTTTTGACGTAATGATCTAATAGATGTGCAGATACACTGAAAGATAGGAAAGGTTATTGTCAGTGGGACTCACGTTAAAATTTTTTATTTTTTTATATAACTTATTCCCTTTTATGTACTTCATAGTTAGCCATGGATTTTCTTGAATGCCAGCGTGTGGCTAATAAGAGGAAGGAGTAGACACCCAATCGCCAAAATGGTTCAAGAAAAATTGACGCCCAATTGTTGGACTGTGAAAGGAAGAAAAAGAGGGTGACTGAAAAATGAAATCGATGCCCAGCATGGTTTATCGGTTCAGTACTTTTATTAAGCATTTTATATATAATGTATATTACTGTTAGCTTCCGTAGTCCAACTCATTGGCTGAATGATCAGTGTTGAGGCTTTTGGTTCAGAGGGTCCCCAGTTCGATTCCCGGCCAGGTTGGGGATTTTAATCATGTTTGATTAATTCTTCTGACTCGGTAACTGGGTGTTTGTCCCAACAATTTCCTTTTCGTATTCAGACAACATACTAGACTACCAACCACCAAAGAAACACACAACAGTGATTACATCCCTCCATATAAGGTTAGCGCCAGGAAGAGCATCTGGCTGTAAAACAGGCCCAAATCCACATGTGCGACATAGTTTGCCCCCGCGACCCCACGGATGTGGGGAAAACAGAAGAAGAAGATTACAATTAGCTTCCAGAATCTGCACGAATCCACCACTCTTACTTGGATCCAAGGACACTCATTTCCAGTTTAGGTATTCTATACCACCTACAGTAAACTCTCGAAGTTTGGACACCTATCAAAATAAAATTCTGGATGAAAAACTACTTTAATGCCTCCCCTTCCAAAACTGAAATCCTGGCTACGCTACTGCACACTACTGGCAGCTAGGAATATACCACTTAGGATAAAGAAGATAAAGATGTTGATTCCCATAGGGAACCTGAAATATTTGTTCTGAATGAGTAAATTTATAATACCAATATAGTTGGTCCATTATTGGACATTTTAAATTTTCCAGCTAACTCATTCCTGGTTGCCAGCGTAAATGCCATTTACCAACTGATGAGCCCAAGTTGGCACACTGTGGCCATATCTACATAATTGCATTTTGCCCCAGATTGTCCAGAAACCCTGTGTGATAAGCTCCGGAAAGTTGGACTTGTTTTGCAGCTACAGTTGGACAAGTTTCAGAAGGTGTACGTGCCTGGAAAAAGAATAAGTATTGATGAAAGTCTGCTGAAGTGCAGGGGACGTTGGCATCATTCAATCCAGCCCTTCAAAAAGAGCACATTTCGGTATAAATTTCTATAAAGTCTGCTGCTCTGACACTAGCTATTGCTGGAAGTTTCGTATATATGTTGGTAAAGAACCTCAGTATGTAAGGACAGGTGATGCCAGAAGACTACTGTGTAGTGAGGCAATTGTTCTTGAATTGTGTGACGAATTGCTAGGATCATGCAGGACTATTTATATGGACGATTGGTATAGTTCACCTACTCTTTTCAGGGACCTGATAAAGAAAAATACCATTGCCATTGGAACTGTACATCCAAACCAGAAATTCATGCCACCCCATTTTGCAGCAACGAACCTCAAAAAAAGGAGAACTGACTTTTGCCTCAGCAAATGGCATCCTTGTCACAAAACAAGTGCATACAAAGAATGTACATCTTCTATCAACAGTGCATCAAAGACCAAATTTTGTGGAAACTAGAAACGAAAGTGGCAAACTTGTTCTGAAAGCAAACATGGTTGTGGACTACAATTCTGGAATGCGTGGTGTTGATTCACATGACCAATGCCTTGCATTATACCCCCTAATGAGACGATAGTCCAAAGGGTATAAGAAAATATACTTCTCTGTACTCGACATGGAATACAAAATGCTAGCGTCATTCATCACATGCTGAATCCTGGAAAAAGGAGGCCCAGCTTTTCCAGTTTCAGGGTTGATGTTGCGGAGCAAATTTTGGAGGCTGTAGTTCTGCCTGATTATTCAACCAGAGGCCGGCCCAGTGCAGGAAGTACACCAGTGAGGTTACAAGGAAAACATTGCACTCACTTCCCTGTCAAAATAACAACAGCAAGCAAGGCATCTCCATCCACAAGGTGCAAGGTCTGCAATGACCACAGAGGAAAAAACCCCAAGGTAAAGAACAGGGGTGAATCCCGTTATGAATGTGATAAGTGTAAGGTGGAACTGCATGTAGGCGAGTGTTTTAAGATCTACCACACTGCGTTGAACTATTGTTACAATGGGAACTGTGTTTCATTGTATTAACTTGCTGTAGCAAAAGTGTTCTCTTTTAAGCTAGATTAAATCACAGTCAATGTACTGTATATTTATTTTCAAGAAAAATTGCAGTTCAATGGGTTAACACCTAGGTACTTACACATCTTTACCGTTATGAGACATTGATTCATTGAAAAAGAATTTTATGCTTGGGAAGATGAAGGGGTCTCGGAGATGAAGGCAGCCGGCATTGAGATGGATCAACTCCATCAAAACCAACATGAATGTGTCACTGAAGGATCTGAAGTATATAGTTGAAGACCGAACCATCTGGAGGCAGTCCATCCATGCAGTCACCAGGAGTCGACATCGACTTGATGGCACCTGATTATCATCATCACTTATAGTTATCCCCATCAGGAACCTTCACCCCATCAACACCGTAATTAAAAGTGAGATGACTTTTCCTATTAGTGAAACTCACAACCTGACTTTCAACCCCGTTTATCATCATACCAATTCCTGCTGTCCATATCACAACATTGTCGAGGTCTTTTTGTAGTTGCTCACAATCTTGTAACATTTGATACTTTATACAGAATAACATCACTTGCAAAAAGCTTTATATCTGATTTCATTTATTTATATATATAAAAATAAGAAGACAAAATGGTCCAATAATTCTGCCTTGAGGAATTCCCCATTTTTTAGTGATAGTAGTGGATTTATTGAACCTTACAGGCCTTCGCCCAATACAGTGTTCAAATCCATAATAGCATAAGCAAATACAGAATGTATAAACTCCCCTGCTTAAGGACAATGACAAAATAATAATACGATTAAACAAAACAATATAGTATTTGGAAACAAATGGCCCACGGTCATCTCACTTCCGGAGAGCCGTTAGCCCAGACAGAAAGGCAGAAACATAAATTATAAATAAAATAAAATGCAACATCGGCAGTACGGCACTGGTAGACTAAATTGCTACACCTCCCAACTGGCTGTCCTCGCAGACCCGGTACATTCCACCTAAGCTATTGCCCTAACTCCTGACCTAGTCAATTAGCTGACCCAGCCTCCACGTGACAACACTTGCCACACTAGTGTGCCACTAAAGCTCCACACTTTGCAATTACCACATGATCTACTTCCTTGTTGCCAGACGGCATTACCTAGCTTCACCTCCAAAACAGTGTCGTCTCAAATCGTCACTCTTATCTCTACTACGTCACCAACTTTACCTGTTATATCTAACAATACTTCAATCACCAACCAGATCATCACTACCTCTGTTCTCATTGAGACATACCTCACCAAGCTTTCACTCAAACCCTTCAAAACAATATCCTTTCATGTATAGCAATCCTTCCACCACTTCTTTCTCCTTGAATTATTACCGTACCATATCTATAAATCCATCTTTTGTATCTCCAGTAAACAACCAACTCTACCTCTTACATATAACAATACATCAACATCCATTCACATCAACACTACCTCTCATATCAGTCAAACATAATATCTTATTACCATTACCCTCTTGCCATGATCTCACTATATAAGAAGCATATCCGCACAGCCAACAATATCCACATCAACACTACCCCTCTTATCAATCAAACATAATACCTGAACCATTTAACCATGCCGGGCATCGATTTCTCTTTTTAGTCACCCTCTTTTTCTTCCTTTCACATATCTACAATCAGGCATCAATTTTTCTAGTAACTCATTTCGGCAATTGGATGTCTACTCTTTCCTCTAACTAGCCACACGCTGGCGTTCAAGAAAATCCATGGCTAACTACGAAATACATCTCAGGGAATAAGCTATATCAAAAATTTTTTAAATGTGAGTCCGACTGAGAATCACGTTTCCTAACTTTCAGTGTATATGCTCATCTATTAGATCATTACGTCAAAAATAACCGACTTTAAATTCAATTACTCATCATCAAATATGAAATTATCTTAAATTAAACTTATAATCTATAAATAACAAAAATAATAAATTAAATTCTTAATTAGTAACCTTATTCAAAATAATGTAGTATTTCGAGATAAGTTAAAATATTTTCCAATCATTCTTTTGTACTCATTAGTATTTCATTGTAAAAATTGTCTTGAAATTATCATCTTTACTATAACTTTTGGTTCATAATCATTAATCATCTTTACCGTCGTCCAAGGTCTCATCTTCACAGATAAAAATAATTTCTTTCCTAAAATTCTATGTGGATTGAAATTATTCAATGGAAGTTTTCCTAACCTGACATGAATTACATCCTTCATCTCCTCAGTCTCTTATGAAAGAAAATTAATAATAATAATAATGTTATTTGTTTTACGTCCCACTAACTACTTTTTAAGGTCTTCGGAGACGCCGAAAGAAAATTAAAATTGTATAATTCATTACATTGACATTAAAGAAATAATCATTCCGATTGACTAACTTGAAATTAAAGAAATGATATATTAAGAATAAAATAAAAATGAAATTCTTTGGGAATATCTCTTAAAATTATCACATTCTCATTAAATATTAGGCTCTAAAATATCGCCAAGTTCTAGCAAAATATCAAGTTCTGACATATCAAGTTTTTACATGATACTGAGTTTTAATATTCAAGAATCCAAGTATGCTTCTTTCTGGAAAAATTTCCTCATCTATCTTTTGCTTTTCTTGAGTAAATTCATCATTAAACATACGCAGAATATGAAATGTTTTACCTCTGTAGCTTTCAATGGCTACTTATCATAATATATTAATTTTTAAAAATTAATGTTAATCATGATTAGGCATATTCAAAACATTCCCTAAGAAATATGTAAAATTCTCCAATATAGTCTCAACAAGTTTGCAGGCAGGTTATATTCAGGTCATATCGCTTCATAAATTCAATCATATGGTTGCAAGTAGTCAAGGAATACCGTAGATGGAACTTCCTAACTCGTTAATTGCGAAAAGATAACATTATGAAGACACTAAGATCATACCTACCACAGCCTTCTTGTATTATTATCTCTATGTTCTTAAAGGTAGAATAAGACGACGTAACTATTGCTACTTTAGTTTGAATGATATAAAGGGTGGCTTAAATATTGTCTTGTTTATATAATTAAATACTTTAAGTTAGCACTTTTCCAACGTCTTCTCTAATAAATTCTTGTCAGTCTCTAATTCAATTCCAATATACGCTACACTATTTTCTTTATCTCCTTCTCGATATTCTGGTTAGGATTTTATATGCATATGAGAAATATAGTGTTATGACTTTGTATTCTAACTTATTTTCTCAACAATTTTGGAAATCTCCTGTTAAAAACAACTATTTTCATCGCATATGTGTTGTTGTTGTTGTTGTTTGAGTCATCAGTCCATAGACTGGTTTGATGCAGCACTCCATGCCACCCTATCCTGTGCTAACCTTTTCATTTCTACGTAACTATTGCATCCTACATCTGCTCTAATCTGCTTGTCATATTCATACCTTGGTCTACCCCTACCGTTCTTACCACCTACACTTCCTTCAAAAACCAACTGAACAAGTCCTGCGTGTCTCAAGATGTGTCCTATCATTCTATCTCTTCTTCTCTTCAAATTTAGCCAAATCGATCTCCTCTCACCAATTCGATTCAGTATCTCTTCATTCGTGATTTGATCTATCCATCTCACCTTCAGCATTCTTCTGTAACACCACATTTCAAAAGCTTCTATTCTCTTTCTTTCTGAACTAGTTATCGTCCATGTTTCACTTCCATACAATGCCACGCTCCACACGAAAGTCTTCATAAACATCTTTCTAATTTCGATATCAATGTTTGAAGTGAGCAAATATCTTTTCTTATGAAAGCTCTTCCTTGCTTGTGCTAGTCTGCATTTTATGTCCTCCTTACTTCTGCCATCGTTAGTTATTTTACTACCCAAGTAACAATATTCATCTACTTCCTTTAAGACTTCATTTCCTAATCTAATATTTCCTACATCACCTGCCTTCGTTCGACTGCACTCCATTACTTTTGTTTTGGACTTATTTATTTTCATCTTGTACTCCTTACCCAAGACTTCATCCATACCATTCAGCAACTTCTCAAGATCTTCTGCAGTCTAAGATAAAATAACAATATCATCGGCAAATCTCAAGGTTTTGATTTTCTTTCATTGGATTGTGATTCCCTTTCCGAATTTCTCTTTGATTTCCTTTACTGCCTGTTTTATGTAAACATTGAAAAGGAGAGGGGACAAACTGCAGCCTTGCCTCACTTCTTTCTAGATTGCTGCTTCTTTTTCAAAGCCCTTGATTCTTATCACTGCAGACCGATTTTTATACAGATTGTAGATAATTCTTCGTTCTCGGTATCTGATCCCTATCATCTTCAAAATCATAAATAGCTTGGTCCAATCAACATTATCGAATGCCTTTTCTAGATCTACGAATGCCATGTACGTGGGCTTGTCCTTCTTGATTCGGTCCTCTAAGATAAGACGTAAAGTCAGGATTGCTTCACGTGTTCCTACATTTCTTCTGAAGCCAAACTGATCTTCTGCCTACTCAGCTTCAACTTGTTTTTCCATTCTTCTGTAAATAATACGAGTTAAAATTTTGCAGGCATGAGATACTAAACTAATGGTGCAGTAGTTTTCACACCTGTCAGCACTGGCTTTCTTGGGAATAGGTATAACAACATTCTGCCAAAAATTGGATGGGACTTCTCCTGTCTTGCACACTAAATGAAATAACCTTGCCATGCTGGTTTCTCCTAAGGCAGTCAGTAATTCAGAGGGAATGTCATCAATTCCAGGTGCCTTGTTCCTATTTAGGTCACTCACAGCTCTGCCCAACTCTGACCTCAAAATTGGGTCTCCCATTTCATCAGCATCAACAGCCTCTTCATGTTCCAAAACCAAATTATGTACATCTTTACCTTGATACAACTGTTGGATATGTTCCTGCCATCTTTCTGCTTTGTCTTCTTTCCTTAGAAGTGGCTTTCCATATGAGCTCTTAATATTCATACTCCTAGATTTTCTTTCTCCAAAAGTTTCCTTGATTTTCCTGTATACAGCATCTATCTTTCCCAGGACCATACAGCCTTCGACATCCTTGCACTTCTCCTTCAGCCATTCTTCCTTAGCTACCTTGCACTTTCTATCCACTTGATTCTTTAATCGCCTGTATTTTTTTGTGCCCTCTTCATTTCTAGCATTCTTGTATTTTCGTCATTCATCAATCAGGTCTAGTATTTCCTGAGTTATCCACTGATTCTTAGTTGATCTTTTCTTTCTTCCTAACATTTCTTCAGCAGCCCTACTGACTTCATTTTTCATGACTCTCCACTCTTCCCCTATAGTGTTTCCTTCAGCCTTTTGATTTAGTCCTTGTGCAACATGATCCTTGAAACAATCCCTCACACTCTTTTCTTTCAACTTGTCTAGATCCCATCTTTTTGTATTCTTTCCTTATTTCTTCAACTTCAGATGGCATTTCATGACCAACAAGTTGTGGTCAGAGTCCACGTCTGCTCCTGGGAAAGTTTTGCAATCCAACACCTGGTTTCTGAATCTCTGCCTAATCATAATGAAGTCTATTTGATACCTTCCAGTGTCTCCAGGTTTCGTCCACGTATACAGCAGTCGTTTGTGGTGTTTGAACCAAGTATTGGCAAGGACTAAATTGTGATCAGTGCAGAATTCAACCAGCCGACTTCCTCTTTCGTTCCTTTGTCCCAATCCAAATTCTCCTACTGTACTACCCTCTCTTCCTTGGCCTACCACTGTATTCCAGTCTCCCATCACAATTAGATTCTCGTCACCTTTTACATATTGTATTAAATCTTCTATCTCCTCATATATTCGTTCGATTTCTTCATCATCCGCTGAACTATTAGGCATATAGACCTGCACTATTATGGTGGGCATTGGTTTGGTGTCTATCTTGACGACAATAATTCTTTCAATATGCTGGTCGTAGTAGCTTACCCGCTGCCCTATTTTCTTATTCATTATTAAACCAACTCCTGCATTTCTCCTGTTTGATTTTGTGTTGATAATTCGGTAGTTGCCTGACCAAAAATCTTGTTCTTCCTGCCAACATACTTCACTTATACCAACTACATCTAACTTTAGCCTATCCATCTCCCTTTTCAGATTCTCTAACCTACCACAACGATTCAAACTTCTAACATTCCATGCTCCGACTCGCAGAATGTCAGTATCCATCTTCCTGATGATCGCCCCCTCTCGTGTAGTCCCCACCCAGAGATCCGAATGGGGGACTAGTTTACCTCCGGAATATTTTACCCGGTAGGGAGCCATCATCAGTACATCATTCATACAGAGAGAGCAACATGTCCTCGGGAGGTAGTTACGGCTGTAGTTTCCGTTGCTTTCAGCCGTGTAGCGGTATCAACACAGCTAAGCCATGTTGAGTATTATTACAAGGCCGTATCAGTCAATCATCTAGACTGCCGCCCTTGCAACTACCGAAAGGCTGCTACCCCCCTTTTGATGAACCATTCGTTAGTCTGGTCTCAACAGATACCCATCCGATATGGTTGCACCTGCTGCTCGGCTATCTGCATCATTGGGACACGCAAGCCTCCCCACCGTGGCAAGGTCACGTGGTTCGCAGAGGAGGATCGCGTATGTATCCTCTTGAAAATCTTCGTGTCATAACTCAGTGCAATGTTAGATTGTTCCTACTGTTGGTTTAACAATTTGAAATTAGTGCATTTATCTAAGTCACGGCCACTTGGATTCCGTTGTCTGTATTTTATTACTTTATATTTACGGCCTCCTTGATTCTACTTGTCTGTATATTCTAATTTGTATTTTCTGCTGCTTAGTTTATGACACTTTATCGTTATTCACGGCAAAATGACGATTTTAACATTTCTTTTCGAAATAATCATGGCAATGAAATGGTACATTTTCCTTCCCTGCTATGGATAAATAAATGTACTGCTTGCAGTATATTTATTTCCATTTCATTTCTTTTACAAATGGAACTTTTCATTGACCTGTTTGTATAACTCTGTCATTTTTAATTTTAACATCATACTTTAGGCTCTATTCCTGATCTTGTTTATAGTATAATTTCATGTTGGCGGCGTTGTATACATTTTTTATATGTTCCTGTCAGGTTTCCTACAATATAGGCATTGTTACCTAGTACTTTCTTTATCACGTATGGGCCGTCGAATAAGTGAACAAATTTAGAAAATACGCGTTTTTATACATTAGAGCTAGGTGTTTTTCTTATCAGCGCCATGTCATTATTCTTGAAAGGTGGATGCAATCTTTTATTCTGAACTATTTTCAGTCACCTGTCAGCCTTTTGTCTTAGTTCATTGGTCTCCCCAAATACATTATCCGATGGTCCCTTCGGTTATTCATTTAAATGCACGACACTAGGTATCTGGTCCGTCGATTCATGGACTGTATTGTTAATGCTTTCTTCGATTATACCTATAACATTGCGAGTTATAAATTTCATTTTTTGTCCGTATTGAAGATCTACTTGTGATACAAATTCTTATAATTTTGTTAAATACCACCTATTCAATTAAATAATAATGTAATAAAGCTTACATATTTATTAAGTTGTTGATATGGTACATGTTTTGCTCCTTTTTTGTCAGCATCATCAGCCAATTATCATTTACTTAAGGTTATATATGATCATGAATCTATTCTATTGGATTAAATTATGCTTGTAAACCTGATTGACAAATCTTATGATCTTTTACAAGTTATATAACAATAAAATTATGTCTAAGTTCAAACATATTTGTATAAAATCTATCTGTCTTAACATTTTTTTAACGAAACTCATCTGGCGAACATCCATTAAAATTATTTAAAAAAACCTTTTGAGATCTGGCTAATTGTATTGATTCAATGTTGCTTGACTTGTATAATCATTATTGGAGTAAACGTCAGTTTTCTGTAAATCCGGAAATCAAATTTATTTCCTTCTCTCTTTACATTTATATCTAGAAAACTTAGCGAATTGTTACTTTCATCTTCTTTAGTGAATTTTTTGTTAATATCTAATTTATTTAAAAAACCCAAAATATTATCACTATTATTCAGTTTACTGTCTATTATAACAAATGTGTCATCGACGTATCCCAGCCAAAGGTTTAGTCCTTCTATGTTATTCAAAACTTTAACATATTCTAAATGATCCATATAAATGTTAGCTAGTATACCTGATGCAGGGTCACCCATTCCCAAACACATTTGATGATATATCTTTTGATTAAATGTGAAGTAATTATTATTTAAAATGAATACCAATACATTTATTAATTCTTCTATTTCACGCCTACTTAATTAATTTGCTGTGACTGAATAAATTGAGTTTGATTATATTAATGGTTTCATTAATCGGTATGCAAAGGTACATGTTAGTTACATCATATGAACACATTTTATGATGCGGTTGTAGTTCGAATTTATTAAGCTTATCACAGAATTCTATTGAGTTATTGATTGTAGAATTATTGTAAAATTTATAGTGCTTTTTAAAAAAATGATGTATAAATTTAGAAGTCCTATACGTTGGGCTATTCATGCAGTTGATTATAGGTTGCATGGGTATATTAACTTTGTGGACTTTGGGCATGGCTCTGGCTGTTGGTATCTTGGGATTCATATTTATCAGCTTCTGACACACTAGTTCATTAAAGAGGAAAGACAAATTTTTAAGCAATTACTTTAGATTCCGTTGAATTTTGACTGTAGGATCTTTCTGTATTATCGAATAGGCTCCATTCAAAAAAATTCTTCTGTTTTCTTAATGTAATCATGCTTATTTAAAATAACTGTAGTTTCCCCTTTATCAGCTTTGGTTACTATTATATCACTTTCGTTGATTTTAGTCTTTAATTCTGTGATTTGTTTAGTGAGGTTGGGATTTAAGTTGCTATTTATTTCTTTTACTAAAGTTGGAAGTTTCTTTTTAACCTCAAATCTTGTATCATTTTTTGATTCTAAAGGCAATTTCCCTATATTACATTCTACTTCAGCTATAGTGGTTATTACGTCTTCTATTTGATGATGGTTGGGCCAATTAAATTTTGCTCCTTTATTCAGTAAGCTCATTTCACTACCTGTAAAGGCGATATCTGACAAATTTACAGTGGTTGGAATGTTTTTAAGGTCTGAATTAATCTGGTTTACTCTTGTATTACGTTTCTCAGATTTTCTTTTGTTCTCTCTTAAATGTGATATCTTCTTTTCTAGAGTTATTTGTTTCTTTTCTAATATATCCACAAGTTTCTCATTAAAATATTATACTGATTGTCATTCTAACAGAGTTACAAGCTCAGAAATTTCTAAGTGTGAACGATAAAGTTGTAAATTTAAAAACTACTTTTTCCTGTAATGTTTTTTTATCTCATTTTTTAGCCAGATTTCATTTAATTCGTTTTGAGTATCTACTAAATTTGGTATAGATAAGTTTCGTCTTTGTACAGATTTCATAAACTTTGGTACTAGTTTGTATTTTAAGCATTCTTTTAAAAACCATATGCCTTTTGCGATCTTACTAATCTTAACCTTAAGGTTAATGAATCTGTTCTTAATAGTATTTGCCTGGTTGGCCATTACATTGCAGGTTATAAATTTCATTTTTTGTCCGTTTCAACGACAATCATACAACATTGAATCAATACAATTAGCCAGATCTCAAAAGGTTTTTAAAAATAATTTTAACGGATGTTCACCAGATGAGTTTCGTCAATAAGATGTTAGACTTAGATAGATTTTAGACAAATATGTTTTACCTTAAAACATAATTTTATTGTTATATGACTTGTAAAATATTATAAGATTTGTCAATCAGGTTTACGGCTGATGATGACCCCTAGATGGGTCGAAACTAGTACCGTGTAATTTATAATTTTGTGAATATATTTTAGTATTGAAAAGGTGGAAACGTTTACGTTGTTATTATTATTACTTATATATCACTGTAAATTTGTCGGATATCGCCTTTACGGATTGTGAAATGAGCTTACTGAATAAAGGAGCAAAATTTAATTGGCCCAATCATCATCAAATAGAAGATGTAATAACCACTATAGCTGAAATATAATGTAATATAGAGAAATTGCCTTTAGAATCAAAAATGGTACAAGATTTGAGGTTAAAAAGAAACTTCCAACTTTAGTAAAAGAAATAAATAATAACTTAAATCCCGACCTCACTAAACAAATCAAAGAATTAAAAACTAAGATCAATGAAAGTGATATAATAGTAACCAAAGCTATTAAAGGGGAAACTACAGTTATTTTAAATAAGCATGATTACATTAAGAAAACAGAAGATTTTTTTTTAATGGAGCCTATTTGATAATACAGAAAGATCCTACAGTCAAAATTCAACGGAATCTAAAGAAATTGCTTAAAAATTTGTCTTTCCTCTTTAATGAACCAGTGTGTCAGAAGCTGATAAATATGAATCCCAAGATACCAACAGCCAGAGCCATGCCCAAAGTCCACAAAGTTAATATTCTATAAACATTTTAATCTGACAAAAGATAATGGCTTATTGACGCAAACAAACACAACTTCTTCACTTTCCCTTCCCACTCCCCGCCAAAACATAAACTCGCCAACACTCGCTCATATAATACAAGGAGTGCAAACAGAACAAGTAGTTCTCAAGAGGCTAGGAGGAACACTAGACAATTACTCAGCAGAAAGAAAAGTAAGTGACAGTTCTTTCGATAAGGAGTTTATACAGAATTATAATCAAAACCATAAACATATATTTTTTATCTTTCATTACAGATATACCAACAAGCCCAATTTGGAACATACGAGAACCATTCAAATTCTACCTCACATTAGGAAGTGTTTATTCACCAAGTTTGTTCATAAACAATATTCTCGTATTGATAACATAAAATTAATGTCAATACATTTTGTACAAATGTTACTCCAGCAACATCGAGAACAAGTTAAATGTTCATAACATAGGCAATTATCAACTGTAGAAAATTGTTAATATAGTTAACAAAGTTTCAACGACAATCATACAAGTCAAGCAACATTGAATCAATACAATTAGCCAGATCACAAAAGGTTTTTTTAAATAATTTTAACGGATGTTCACCAGATGAGTTTCGTCAATAAAATGTTAAGACTTGGATAGATTTTAGACAAATATGTTTTAAAGACATAATTTTATTGTTATATAACTTGTAAAAGATTATAAGGTTTGTCAGTCAGGTTTACAAGCATAATTTAATCCAATAGAATAGACTCATGATCATATATAACCTTAAGTAAATGATAATTGGCTGATGGTGCTGACGAAAAAGGAGCAAAACATGTACCATATCAACAACTTAAATATTAAGTTTTTATTACGTTATTATTTAATTGAATAGGTGGTATTTAACAAAACTATAAGAATTTTTATCATATATACCTATAACGTCAGTCCACTTCCAGTGACTCTCAGAACAATATATCCTGCAATAATTTGATATCTCCCGCATATCAACATTGAATTTTGTGATTTAACTTATCCTTCATGCTATATGTTTCTTCCTTTCATTTAATGTCGAAGTTCTTTTCTTGCTCTGCGTCTCCAAATCGTATGCCTGGGCTTCCGGATTCAGTCTTTGTTCATCTCTTTTTTATTATATGCTTGTAATTTCAAGTTCTCGGCTCCTTCCATGTCTCCATTTATGTTCCGATCCTTGATTGCGTTTTCCCATTTCTTTTCCTCTTGGGTCTCATTCCTGAAATCTTGAATGTACTGCCTGTTTCTGTATTATCTACCGTCATAATTGTTGGTCTGTCTTCCTCAGTACATCGGTCTCCTTCTATAATTGCCTCTGTCTCTACCATTCCTGTATTGGTTATTCGGTTGATGATATGGTACAAATCTTCCGGTACCATTTTGTCTTCTGACCTCATGATAATCTTGCCTGCATTTGCATCGGTTCTCCTCTCTCATCCTTTCTCCATCTTTGTTCCATTCCCTTCTTCTAGGATTCCAATCATTTTCTCTTCTTTCGGTGAATGATTTCCTTTGCTTCTTCATTGCTTGCACTCCTATTTATTCTAGTCATTGCATGAATAGATGTCATGTCGAGCTGTCTGAGTATACTTTCCATCTCAGTTGCTGATTCTACATTCACAGCTGCGAGTAGCCTTTGAATCTATGGAGGGAAATGTTTTTGCATTGTTTTAATCGCCACCTATTCACTAGGCGCTGAATAAAAATCTTGAAACCTGTGGAATTGGTACGAAAAATAATCGCTATATCGTGTTTGTCCTGTCGAAGAGTATTTCCTTGAGTACAATTCCAATCTGAGATTTTATTGAATTTCCGTATTCCAGAAGCGTTTTAGAAAAGCTAATTTAAACTCTTCATAATTGTGAAATGTGTACTTAAAGCTTGATATCATAGCTTTGTGTTAGTGTCTAGGTGCTTTTCGATTACCCTAAGCTTTTTCTCGTCTGGGATTCTATTTTCTTGGAAATACTCCTCCATTTCACACAGAAATCTCTTTGGTGACATACTTGCGGTATTGTTGAAATGTTTGGGATGATCATCGTAAGTCTTGATGATATTTATGATGGCTGGATTACCATTGCCATTAGTTCCTATTATTATATCCTTATTGCTCTGGCTGTTTCTCCAGATATAGTTGGTGCTCCCTCTCTCTCATTAATCTGTACTTCCACCATCCTCTGCTCATTCCGTTGCTTTAATATTACTTATTTTGTTATCTGGATTTCATTTTTAATACTTTGGATCTCCTTCCTCATCTGATCCAATCCTTGCTCTGTCCTAATCATTCTTTCTTCAGTATCATTTTTATTCTTTTCTATTTCTTCTTTTATGACCCCCATTTTGTCTCCAATTACGTCACGTGCTATAATAAAGTTCACTTCCATTGTTTTGTTTGTCGTTTGTATATTTTAGTTTATTCTTTCTATCCTTTCTTCGTACTGATTCCATTTTTCTTGTGAGTCGATCCTTATTGACTCCATATTGTCCGTTAATCTCTTGATCACATCCTTTTTCAAACTTTGAATATAATTCTTACTTTCTGTCAGTTCTCTGATTCTATTAACTTCTTCGTAGATTTCTTTATTACTTTCCATTGTCCCAATCATTTTAGTTTGAAGATTGGTCAATCCAGTTTTTATTTTGAAAACTTCTCTTCCAATTTTACCAATTTCTGTCTTCATCATCTCTTTTTGTCTCTCTTCCATATTTCTTATCTCTTCCATCTGGCTTTGCTGCAATTCTTCTAGCTTCTGCTGGTATTCCTCCTGTTTTTGATTATATTCTTCTTGTTTCTGTTGGTATTCTTCTCGAAATTTTCGGAATAATTCTTTCAACTCCCTCTTTTGTATCTCTTCTTGTTTTCTCATCATTTCTTGTTGATTTTCTTCTTGTTTTCTGGTCATCTCTTTTAATATTTCTATTATTCCTTTCTGCTCTTCTTTTGCCTTTCTTAACTCCTCGGTTATCTTCTCTACATCTTCATCCTTTTCCTGTAATCTCTCTTACTGCTCCTTCTGATACTCCTCGAATTGTGAGCGCATTTGAATTATGTTTGACATCTTAATATTTGATTCCTTCAATTTTGCTAAAGTTCCTATTTCTCTATATATGTATAGATTACAATCTCAATAAATATATCAATACTTCAATCCAGTTTGGGATTGACCATCTGACTTCCTTCAATAAACCAACTATCCTACTATCCCAGTCACTTATGAAACTTAAAAAGAAGCATTCTTGGTATTCCTTAAATTATTATTCGATTAACCGTATCTATCTTAATATAAAATCATATCATAATCTAAATTAATACCATTAATTATCGTAGCCTACCAATTATTCAAAAGTATTATTGGAATTTTATTATTATTGTTATTGTTATCATCTACAGTATCTCTTCTTTTGCTCCCATATTCAGTCGCATGAATTCTCTCTTGATTCTTGACTTGCCCTTCTTTTCTTTTTCTTCTACAGTAGAAGTCTGATAGTCCAGCACGTTCGCGACCGGCCCGGTGCCAGATTACTGAAAATGCTGGACTATCGGGCAGTACGCCCTTACTACGATATAGGTTAAGGCGTACAGCGAAAACAGCTGTAACACGGCGTTTTGCAGTAAAATGTTGATCTGCAGAATCATTAGTTTAATAACATACTCCTCTTTTCAAACGTGTTGTTTCTTTTTGCCATTCCATAATAATGCCGGAGTTCATCGATGTTTTATCTGTAAGTCTTCCTTTACCAGTCTTTCCATCTGAAACTTATCTTTTCCTTCTGTACACTTCAATTTTTGAAGGCATGTTCCCATCCGTTTTTGAACGTGACCCATACATTCAATTTTTGAAATCTTTTTTTATCATATGGTTGGCTTTCCAGTATTCAGTATAGCACACAGCCTTCTAGGCTCAATTTTTCCAGAGATATTTAAGTAAGTCAATGCATAACAAATGGATTGTGTCAGATACATTTGCACTATTAACTTTGAAATAATAAAAAATACACTTTGATTGGTTTCGACAAATAATGCATCAAATTGTTCACGAGAGATCATTATTAAGAGATAATAACATTTTAAAAATTCTGGAATGGTGCCGGACCATCGGACATTCCGGACTGTTGGATGCCAGACTAATGGAATTCTACTGTATATAGTAGCGTGAAATAATATTTGTTCTTCTATCCTTTTCTTCTCTTGACTTCAATCATAAGTGTCAAATTTTAATCATCTTCTCCTTCCTCACAGTCTTACTTCAGAATTGTGCATCAAGTTTTCTTATTTATTCTTTCTCTTGATTATGGTATCCTCTTTCTCATTCTTGACTCACTGCTGGGCATCAGTTTTCTTTCTTGTTGCTCTCAACACTTACTTTTGTATCCACACCAGGCATCCACAGTCTTGCTCCAACGATGGGTATCCTCTACTCTCTCAGCCTTTCCGTATCCTCTAACCTCTCAGTCTTGCCGCACTGTTGGGCATCAATTTTTCTTGTTGCGCCCAACATTTATTTTTGTATCCACACTGGGTATCCCCAGTCTTGCTCCAATGTTGGGCGCCAATTTTTCTTGAACCATATGGCCATGCCGGGCATCGATTTCACTTTTTAGTCACCCTCTTTTTCTTCCTTTCACATCTCTACAATCGGGCGTCAATTTTTCTTGTAACTCATTTTGGCAGTTGGATGTCTATTTTTTCCTCTAACTAGCCACACGCTTGATCTTGATTTACTATCTTGATGTACTAGTTTCATTTCCGTATTGATAGTTCACTAATATATAGATAAGAAAAGGTTCCATCTTATAAATTTTTCTTATCTATATATTAGCCACACTGTGGCGTTCAAGAAAATCCATGGCTAACTACGAAGTACATTCACAATTAAGTATTTATTTATTTTCCACCTAGTCGATACAATGATTGCTTAAGGCAATTTTTAATGGTCAAAAGTGGTACATGTTTCGTATATTATCAACATCTTCAGCCACATAACACTGTTTAAATGAAAAATATATAAATTGACAAAGTAATGCTTTAGAGGAAGTGTCCTTAAAATTAACATAAGATTGACAACATGTTTGTTTTAATGTTGTCAATCTTATGTTAATTTTAAGGACACTTCCTCTAAAGCATTACTTTGTCAATTTATATATTTTTCATTTAAACAGTGTTATGTGGCTGAAGATGTTGATAATATACGAAACATGTACCACCTTTGACCATTAAAAATTGCCTTAAGCAATCATTTACGAAGTACATCTCGGGGAATAGGCTCTATCAAAAAAATTTTAACGTGAGTCCGACTGAGAATCACCTTTCCGATCTTTCGGTGTATATCCTCATCTATTACATCATTACGTCAATAATAACTGACTTTAAATTCAATTACTCATCATCATCAAATATGAAATTATCTTAAATTAAACTTATAATCTATAAATAACAAAAATAAGTTTAGTTGATGAAACTGTTGTATTAAAATTTTGCATTACAATTGAATTTAAAGAAAGGCCTGAAAAGGTTTGATGTGATGGATGTGATTATCAATTATTCAATGGAAGTTTTCCTGACCTGACATGAATTACATCCTTCATCTCCTCAGTCTCTTATAAAAGAAAATTAAAATTGTATAATTCATTACATTGACATTAATGAAATAATCATTCCGATTGACTAACTTGAAATTACAGAAATGGTATATTAAGAATAAAATAAAAATGAAATTCTTTGGGAGTATTTCTTAAAATTATCACATTCTCATTCAATGTTAGGCTCTAAAATATCGCCATGTTCTAGCAAAATATCAAGTTTTTACATGATACTGAGTTTTAATATTCAAGAATCCAAGAATGCTTCTTCTTGGAAGATTATCTCATCTACTTTTTGTTTTTCTTGAGTAAATTCATCATTAAACATACACAGAATAAGAAATGTTTCACCTCTGTAGCTTTCAATGGCTACTTATCATAATATATTAATTTAAAAAATATTATTGTTAATCATGATTTGACATATTCAAAATATTCCCTAAGAAATATGTAAAATTCTCCAATACAGTCTCAACAAGTTTGCAAACAGGTTATATTCATGTCATATCGCTTCATAAATTCAATCATATGGTTTCAAGTAGTCAAGGAATACCATAGATGGAACTTCCTAACTCGTTAATAGCGATAATATAACATTATGAAGACACTAAGATCATATCTGCCATCAATAATCTGCTGTCTCAGATTGAATCAGTTTAAATAATAAATAACATGTGAAATTCTCTTTGAAGATGCCATCATATTCTTAACTGTAGGTTATCTGAAATTATTTTGATGATCACACTCTATTATTAACCTGTAAATCCACTAACAAATTGCTATCAACTAATTTTATAGTTTATTTCATACTTCACGTTGCTACTAGCATCAGTTATAACCTTGATCCATAACTGCATTACATAAATTAACTTCAATTAACCTTACGCAAAATTTAACATAATCCCTCAACTAGGATTTCCACGAATTCATATTATTCATGACATTCACATTTATTACCTCATATTTCCATCATATCTCTACTTTGCCGCAAATATAAACATCATTTAATCCATTCAATTTAACACTCATCTCATATAATTCCACATCTCAATAAAATTAATGTTTTATGTATCAACAACTACCATTCCTGTCAATATGCACTTCTTTTGTCAAAGTACTCACATATTTAACCTATATTTACTTACATTTGGCAGTAAGTCGACGTTGTTTATGATCTTGGTAACCTACAATTCAATATGCACCGATTTCACATTTCAAATAGATCAGATCACATTATTTATGGCATAACTCTTTGAAACTAAGCTGAAAACCGATAGTATAACACTTCATTGGTGAATATAACCTTCCCTACACATGGGCGTGTTTATATGTTTTGGAAGACTACCTAAAACCTTCATTTAAACATCACTATCAATACACTCGCGTTGCAACTACACACTGAAGTCTTCTCGAAGATATATTGACCTATCTCTTATAATAACATAATCAACAATTTGCTACTAAATAAAATAAATATAATTAATTTTGAATAGAATTCGGGAATCTTATCTTATTCTGCCTGTGTTTCTGGACTGGGATAGTTGTTCTTTCGTTCTTCTACAGGACGATCATCTCTGGATTACAGCTGTGCCACTCCCGAGTTGCGGTCACTGGTCTCAAATTCTCGGGAAAAGACGGTTGGATTACCGCCAGTCGTCAACCCAATCTCCAGTCTAGCAGTCCATTACGATGTCCTCATAGACATGCATAAGAAACATATTTAAAGACATCGTTAATTTCATAATCTTCCTATTTACAGAGCCTTCTTGTATTATCTCAATGTTCTTAAATGTAGATTATGATGTAACTTTTGCTACTTTAGTTTGAATGATATAAAGGGTGGCTTAAATATCGTCTCGTTTTATGATTAAATACTTTAAATTTAAATACTTTTCCTACGTCTTCTCTAATAAATTCTGTCAATCTTTAATTCAATCCCAATATGTGCTCAACTATTTTCTTTATCTCCTTCTCAATATTCCAGTTAGGATTTTATACGTACATGAGAACTATAGTCTTATGACTTTGTATTGTAACTTATTTTCTCAATAATTTTGGAAATCTCCTCTAAAAAACGGCTATTTTCTTTTGCGTATGTATCCTCTTGAAAATCTTCGTGTCATAACACAGTGCAATGTTAGATTGTTCCTACTGTTGGTTTAACAATTTGAAATTATTGTATTTATCTAAGTCACGGCCACTTGGATTCCATTTGTCTGTATTTTATTACTTTATATTTATGGTCTCTTTGACTCCACTTGTTTGTATATTCCAATTTGTATTTTCTGCCGCTTAATTTATGACACTTTATCGTTATTCACGGCAAAATTATGATTTTAAAATTTCGTTTCAAAATAATCAGGGCAATGAAATGGTATATACCTTATTACCATTATTGTCATGCCACGGTCCCCTCACCTTATAAAAAGCACCTCCACACGGCCAACAATACACACTCACCCCTGTCACCAGATCAACCCCTTCTGGATACGCCCACTCTTAATCGACCTGCAAATTGCATTACCACCACTTCTTACTCCTTCAATTATTACTCTAGCAAATCTATATATCAGTTACACTTTTCTCCACTACTCTACCCACTTTACCTCTTACAGCATAACATCAGCCAACCACATCAACACTACCTCTGTTCACAATTCGACATAATACTTCATTACAATTCCTCTCTTACCATGATCCATTCACATCTATCAACAGCCAACCATGTCAATACTAGCTCTCTTATCAATCAGGCATACTGCCTCCACTAACTCTCTTCTCACTCAGACACAATATCTCATTACAATAAATCTCTTGCCATAATACAAATACATTTTCACTTATCCATGCCATCATCCTCTACTGACTCTCTTTACTTAACTTCCTTCTTCTCGTTACTACACCCTCATCTTTGTTGTCTTTCTTGCCCCACAGATCTTTTTTTTTTGCTAGTTGCTTTATGTGGCACCGACACACATACGTCTTATGGCGTTGATGGGATAGGAAAGGCCTAGGGATGGTGGGAAGGAAGTGGCCACGGCCTTAATTAAGGTACAGCCCCAGTGTTTACTTCGTGTGAAAATGGGAAACACGGAAAACTATCTTCAGGGCTGCCGACAGTGGGGTTCGAACCTACTATCTCCCGATTACTGGATACTGGCCGCACTTCAGCGACTGCAGCTATCGAGCTCTGTCCACAGATCTTTTAAACTCATACTTCTTCCGTTCCTCAAGGGCCCCCTCTTTGCTAGGTGTCACTTTTATCTCTTTCTGCCCTTCTCTGTCCTTCATGGTATCTCTCACATCTTTTATTGACTCATCAAGATTTTCCATAATGATTCTGTTCCGTTCACTTATTGTCGCTTTAAGACTATCCCTAAGACTATCCATACTGGGCGAGTTGGCCGTGCAGTTAGGAGCGCGCAGCTGTGAGCTTGCATCCGGGAGATAGTGGGTTCGAACCCCACTGTCGGCAGCCCTGAAAATGTTTTTCCGTGGTTTCCCATTTTTACACCAGGCAAATGCTGGGGCTGTACCTTAATTAAGGCCACGGCTGCTTCCTTCCAATTCCTAGGCCTTTTCTATCACATCGTCGCCGTAAGACATATCTGTGTCAGTGCGATGTAAAGCAAAAGTAGCCCAAAAAAAAAATGCCTCCTTTGAGTTTTGTACTTCTCGTTCTCGTCTCTTCCTGTGTCTGTTTTAATTCACATTTTATCATCCTGGAGATTTCCAGCGTTCTTCACCACTATGTCTGTCATCAGTGTTGATATCAACGTCACTTTTCTTGGTCTACTCCCCCTTATTCTGCCTACTCTCACAATATCATCTATGTCAACCTCGCTGAAGTTTATTTTCATTTTCTGTCAAACGATGGCTACCACTTTATTAATGATATCCACCTTTGCTTCTGTCTTCTTTTCCTTCACACCTTAAATAAATATGGATTTTACTCTACGTTCTTGACTAGCGTCCATTGTTTCCTGCTTTAATTTTCTCACCTCTTCTTCCAAGGTTTTTATTTTCTCCCTTAAAGATACAACTTCCCTGTCACTGATTTCCATTTTTGTTCTACTTTCCTTCATGATCTCCTGTAACCATAGCTTTGTCTTTTCATGTTCCTTAGCTTGCTACTGCAACAAGCTTTTTATCTGATCAAACGGGCAGAACTCCTCTATTACTTCCTTAATTATCTTCCTTATAACTTTGATGTCTTCCCAGCTCATGTTACCACTGTTCGTAGGCCCTGGATTAACTTCAATTCCCCCAATCACCAACAACACTGTAACAACCACTGCCACCAACAACAACTCAACCTTCAGACCTATCACCACTTTGGTTTCATTCCTTCTGGCCATTCTCTTCTTTATTCTTCCTTGCCATCTTCCTACAGAAACCCTACACTGCTCCACACTGATCATCTTCCTAGTCACACTCCAGTTGACCCTTCCGTTCCCCCCTCTACTCCACTCTTCACGACCGGCACACTCGCCATGGCACGCCAGCTCGCGATACTTGCTTAGGCTAGACTGAATTCCCCATTTAATGATTACAGGATCAGATAAAGCTTCACCTACTCTAATTCTCTGAGTTCTGTTTTATAGAAATACAGCCACCCATTCAGTCACTCTTTTTTCTAGTCTTCTCTCAGTTAGCTACACCCAACATAGCATTCCCCCGACCTCTCATTCCGCTTCCCCTCGCCTATTACAACACTACCTCTCAGGTATCTCCACTCCACACAGCATTCCCCTTGCTTTCCCTACTCCCCATACTTCTCCTTCTGCTTCCCCTCGCATACCACAAGCTCCTCACACACATACAGAACTTAGTCAGTTGATGACACAGCATAAGGGAGGACGCTAAACACAACACGACCGACTATGAAGTAAACAATTTCATATATCCTTATACACCCCACCAACATACATTCTTACAAGGTTTTCTCCTTTAAAATATCTCCCTTCTTACTTAATTTCTTCATGTTTCAGACTTATCACAATATTCTAACTACAGATTCAACTTCCAACTACAGTTCTCAAGAGTTCCCCCAACAGTCATATGTCAGAAAAAATCTTTTATATTCTTACATTTTGTCTTCAAGACTCAACAAGTATATATACTTGTATAGAGGGTGAACTTTAATAAAACCGACAAACTGCAGGGACTTATTCCTGACTGGAAATGGAGGGGGAAAAATGCCCTATGAACATGTGTCCGGAAATGCATCGTTGCGACGGCAGATGACACTGACGAATTAAATTTTTTCTGACTACTTACAGTATGTTTCTTCTGTTGCAGATAGTGTGATTGAAGCAGCATACTGTTGGAAGCAGAATGGTCCGGTATTCATGTCGGGAACAAGCCGAGATGGTGTTTGTGTATGGCCAAGCCAATGGAAACAGTCGAGAGGCAGCACGGCTATACCAAAACAAGTACCCTCACAGACACCAACCACATCACACAACGTTTCAAGCCATTTTTGAGCATTTGTGTGATCATGGGTCCTTTCAGACAGACGAACGTGTAGGGAGGCAGCGGTCTGTGCATACACCAGATCTGGAGGAACAGGTTCTACAGGACATTGCAATGAACCCTAGTACAAGCTCCAGGCAAGTGGTCCACCAACATGGTGTAAGCCAGACTACGATTATGTATATCCTGCATGACAACTGCTATTATCCCTATCACCTGCAATGAGTGCAAGGATTATCAGCAGCGAATTTCCCTCTACGGGAACGATTTTGTCGATGGTTTTTGAATCAGGTCATCACAGTTATGGGATTTCTGTCGTCAGTCCTCTTTACCGATGAAGCAGCCTTTACCAGAAATGGCACCGTTAATCTGCATAGTCTTCATCTGTGGGCTACAGAAAATCCCCGGGCAATGGTTGAAGCGTCTCGCCAGCATCGGTTCAGCATCAATGTTTGGGCAAGGATTCTTGGCGACCTCATAGTTGGACCAGTTATTATTCCACAACGCCTCAACGGAGGAACGTACCTGGACTTCCTGCAGAATACTCTGCCTGGATTGCTTGAGAATGTGCCTTTGGCAATAAGATAGGTTATGTGGTTTCTGCATGATGGTGCACCATCCTACTTCCGCATTACAGTTCGCCAACATCTCAACATCATCTTCCCCAGACACTGGGTAGGGCGCGGAGGCCCTTTTGCATGGCCTCCTTAAACCCCCTGGATTTTTACCTCTGGGGACATCTGAAAAGCGTTGTGTATGCTGAACCAGTTCCTGATGTGCAGACCCTTCAACAGCGTGTTTACGATGCCTGTGATGCTATTCGGTGAGAGGCCGGAACATGCAAAAGAGTGAGGCAATCCATGATACGATATCTGAACACGTGCATTGCAGCCCATGGAGGCCACTTTGAACATCTGCTGTGATGTAAATGCGATTTAGCTATGTACTGTGTTCCGGGACTATCTGTTGTTGATGCATGTGCACCGAATGTTCATCCTGTATATATATACCCCTTAAGCCGATTTTATTCATTAATTTGGACATTGACATGTTGGAATTTTTCACCCAACATGAATGAACATTTTATCTCATCATCCAAAATCTTCTATACTAATATTTAAAGAGGAAAAAGTTTTATATTTGTTTGTAATGGATAGGGTCAAAAACTACTGAACCGATTTTAAAAATTACTTCACCTATAGAAAGCTACATTGCCAGTGAGTAACAGAGGCTGTATTTTATTTTCAAAATAATTCTTGGTGAGGGGCACGTGTTAAAAAAAAGGAAAAATATCGAATTTGTCGTACAAGGACGAGACAAAGCTCAATTTAATCCCCTTGACGCAAAGAACAAAACTCAGTAAGCCCTATGGGCCCGAATACCCTGTTTTTAAGGCCCCAAAACCAACCGTTACAGAGATATTGGCACCACATTACCCCTGCTCTAGGAATCGGATACCGAGCTCGATAGCTGCAGTCGCTTAAGTGCGGCCAGTATCCAGTATTCGGGAGATAGTAGGTTCGAACCCCACTGTCGGCAGCCCTGAAAATGGTTTTCCGTGGTTTCCCATTTTCACACCAGGCAAATGCTGGGGCTGTACCTTAAATAAGGCCACGGCCGCTTCCTTCCCACTCCTAGCCATTTCCTGTCCCATCGTCGCCGTAAGATCTATCTGTGTCGGTGCGACATAAAACAACTTAAAAAAAAAAAAAAAAAAAAAAAGGAATCGGATAGGGTCATGAACTGTTGTAACCATGGTAACGTCAGCTCCAGGATTCTACAGCAGCGATATTATCTACAATGTATCACAAAATTCTAACATGTTACAGACATGAAAATTGGTCTTTGGAATCCCCTTTAAAAATAAAAGGACACAAATGTTTGTTTTCAGAAAATCCACTTAAGGGGGGCGGGCGGGGAGTGAAAAGAAGTGAGGAAGGAGTTGAATTATTTATATGAGGTTACACATATCTCAAAAAATGAAGATGTTACAGACATTAAAATTGGTACCTGGAATATCCTTTAAAAATGAACACACTTTTTTTTTGGAAAATCCACATAAGTGGGTGAAAAGAATAAAAAAGGGTGAATTTTTAAAATGAGTATCTTCTTCTTCTACTGCTTTACCCTCACCTGTGGGGTTGCGGGTGCAAACTGTGTTGCACATGTAGATTTGACCCTGTTTTACGGCTGGATGCCCTTACTGACGGCAACTATATGTGTAGGGATGTAATTACTATTGCGTGTTCCTGTTGTGGTTGGTAATGTGGTGTTTTGAGTGAATATGAAGAGGAGAATGTTGGGACAAACACCAACAACCTGGCCCCGAGCCAGGAGAAATAATCACACGCGATTAAAAACCTCGACCAGGCCCGGAATCGGAGCCGGAACCCTGTGAACCGAAGACTTCAACGCTCACCACTCAGCCAAGGAGTGAGGCAGTTTTTATAATGAGTATATATACATTATATATCATAAACTTAACATGTTACAGACGTGAAATTTGGTATTTGGAATCTCCTGTAGATGTAGAGAAAACTTTTCTTTTTCGACATAAGAGGACTGTTTCTCACACATAGAGTTCCATGTCCTGTGTTCCAGATTTAGGTTTGCCAGTAGCCTGGTCATCTTAGCCCCAAAAAGCAATGCCATAAACATGGTTTACAAAGAGGTTCTGAGGTAAATGAAATGCAATTTTTCGGGGAGTTTTTATACTTCGGGGATTTAGAGATAATGTCTTAGTGTAGTACCGAGGAGCAAGTAATATTTATCAAATTATGAAATCCTCGTGAGCGAAGCCATGGGTAACAGCTAGTCATATATATTTTAATTGTCCTGTCAATTTTTGTTATATCATTTAGCTGAAGATGTTCCATAATTGGAACTAAACATGTTCTATTTAGTATCACACTTAGAGATTAAGCTGGATTATGTCATGTAAACAATAAACTAGCTATAAGAAATTGTACAAGTATTGGAAGGTGGGAATCTCCTTGTAACATAACCTTGGTTGTGTTGAGCCAATATGGTACAAAATATGAGATTTATAAGATGTATGATATAATCAGAAAGAATGCTTTCCGAAGCTTATATGCATCACGTCAAATTGTCTGGCCTGTAATTTTCGGTTTTATGTCTGTCACCCTACCCTTTATACACAGGGGCTACTATAGCAACTCTCCATTCATTTGATATAGCACCTTTTTTACTTTACGCCCACATTGGAGCACTTTAATCAGTCCATATACTAAGAGTATGAACTACAGATCTGGCTTATGTTTCTTCTTCTGCTCCCAGAACTACTTCATTCTTTCCGACCTGGCTGCCCTTTCTTCGTCAGTTATTGTGTACTGTTTGCGTGTAAAAGTTTTTAGATTAAGCCTCAAGTCTCTGTTTCTCATGATCCTCTTCTCTTCTCGGTCTTCAGTTTGTGCATTGTCAAGCCTAACTCATCCAAATCATCTTGGGCTTCCTTGAACCAATTATTCTTGGTTTTACTTTTCCAAAATTAGTTGAAAAGATGTTTCAGTAGCCTGATTTCTAATAGTCTTGATATGTGGCAGAAAAACGCAACCCTCCTTTTCTGCATTGTGTCTATTATTGACTCAGTTTCCTGGTATACAATTTCATTAGGTAATAAAATTGCCATTGTCCATCTACCTGGTGTTTTTTATTTATGATTGTTTTAAGGATTCTTCTTTCTGTCTTTGTAATTTATCTGTTGTTGATTTGTTGTTCAAAGTTAATAATGTTTCACTAGCATAGGTTGCTTCAGGTTTAATATCGGAGTTGTAGTGTTTGAATTTTGCATTTATTGAGAGAGATTTTTTTTTTGTAGGTTGGCCAAGCGATACGTTGTGCTAATTTCAATTTAGAAAGTATCAGTAGAAGATAGTAAACATAGCTCCTTTATGCAAACAATAATCAAATAAGTACTTCAGATATGGCAGTATATCCTAAACCATTATCTTTAGTATATCCTCAGAAATCTTAAAACCGGGCAAGTTGGCCATGCGGTTAGGGGCACGCAGCTGTGAGCTTGCATCCTGGAGATAGTGGTTTCCCATTTTCACATCAGGCAAATGCTGGGGCTGTATCTTAATTAAAGCCATGGCTGCTTTCTACCCACTCCTAAGCCTTTCCTATCCCATCATTGCCATAAGACCTATCTGTGTTCGTGCGACGTAAACCAAATTGTAAAATGAAATTTTAAAAAATCTTATCAATTCCAGCTTTTCTACTTTTCAACTTTTGTATCTTATTGTAAATATCTTTGTTATTGTAGATAATTTTCAATAATTTGTTAGTATTAGTCACCTCCTCTATCCACGTATTATCCTTGTAACCAACAATCTTTGCATACTGCTGACTGAATACTACTTCCTTCTGTAGATCCTCACATACACTCTCTCCTTGTTCGTTAACAATTGCTGGAATGTCCTTGAAATCAGTTACTGCCGTAAAGTACCTATACAAACCTTTCCATTTTTCACTAAAATTTGTATAACAGCCAATTTTGTTTGCCATCATGTTATTCTTAGCTGACTTTTAGGGTCCTTATCACTTTTAAAGGTACATACCTGTTTTCAAATTCTTTAACAATTGCTTTAAACACATCTCACAGTCTCTTTATATTTTTATTTACCTATTTTTCCACCAATTACAATTACTTTTTAACACCTCCTTCATGCCTTGTCTTATCAGCCATGTGGTACTGTGTACCTGTCCTACTTTTACGACCTTCCTTTCTATCACATTTATTTTTAAGTATGATGAAAACGGCTTTGTGATCACTAATACCATCTATTGCTTCAGTTGCTCTATAGAGCTCATCGGGTTTTACCAACACCTCATCCAGAATATTCTTGCCTCTAGTTGGTTCAATCAGTTTCTGATTCAGCTGTCCTTCCCAAATTAACTTATTTGCCATTTGTTGGCCATGCTTCCTGTCATTCGTATTACCTTCATAATTGACATTTCGTAAATTGAGATCACCCACTACAATCACTTTCTTTCCATATTGTTTCCCACATAGCTGCTTACCTTATCAAATAATTCTGAATCCATGTCAGCGCTGCCCTTTCCCAGTCTGTACACTCCAAAAACATCAAGTTGCCTATTATCATTGGAGATGAGCCTTCCACCTAGAATTACATGTTTGTCATCTTTACTTTTTCGAAGCTTAGAAATTCTTCTTTCACCAAAATGAAGACTCTCTCTATTACCATTCCTACTTTGGCCACTACTCTTTTCCGAGAATACATTTTTCTTTTGCAGTTCTTAAAATTTGTTGGCTCTGTGGAGATGTCGCTGATGACTGAACAAGCCAATCTTTGCATGAAACATGCGGCCACACAGGTTGCATCTAAAGGTAGTGGAGGACGCGGTTGGATCTGATGTAGTTTCCGGTTTTGAAGGGTTTCAATTTCTTGTCTGTGACGTGCCTGTTCGAAGATTGAGACACCTTCTGCAGTAGCTTTACGCCAAAGAACACGGTTTTGTCCAGTTGTTGCCTAGGTGTTATGTTGGTGCTATTCATAGACTTCTTAAGCTTGTCTTTATAACGTTTCAAAGGAGACCTTGAGGCCTTTTGCCATCACCAATTTCACCGTAGACAAGTTGTTTAGGTAGTCTGCTATCATTCATATGCTGGGCATGACGAACCACTCTAAGACGATAAGTGATGATGAAGGCTTCTATGCTGTTCATATGCGCCTTGACAAGAATTGCCGTATCCAGTATTCGGGAGATAGTGGGTTCGAACCCCACTGTCAGCAGCACTGAAGATGTTTTTCTGTGGTTTCCCATTTTCACACCAGGCAAATGCTGGGGCTATACCTTAATAAAGGCCATGGCTGCTTCCTTCCCACACCTAGTCCTTTCCTGATCCATCATTGCCATAAGACATATCTGTGTTGGTGCGATATAAAACAACTTATTAAAAAAAAAAAAAAAAAAAAGAACTCTCATATTGCTTATGTAGTCTTCCCATTTGGTGTTCATGATGGATCTAAGTTTCTGCTGATGGAAGCGTTCCAGTTTCTTTGTCATGACGGTAAAGTGTCCAGGTTTCACATACATATAGTAATGTTGTTATGACTACAGCTCGGTACACCATTAGTTTGCTATATATTTTGAGATCCTTATTCAAGAAAACTTGGTGGGAGTGGCGGCCGTAAGCTGCATGGGCAGAGCGTATTCTATTTTTCACATCCTTTTCTGAGATGCATTATGTAGTTAGAATACAGTACTACAAAGGTAGGTGAATTGGTCTACCAGTTCACGAGGTGTTCCTGCTTATAGAGACATTTAGTTCAGGGACGGTACCATCTGTTGCCAGCTGTTAAAGTACTTTAGTCTTATGGGTGTTTATGATCAGACCAAATCGTTCATCAGCTTCCTTAAAACAGTTGATGGATGTTTGTGATAGGGAATTTTTCTGATAGCTCATTCAGGTGCAGAACTTGTCCAACCATTCCATCGTGAAGAGCCTCATTAAGCCTACAAAACAGTCACGACAGCCAAAGCCCTGTAATACCATCCACATAGCTTCTCTAGAAACAGAATCAAAGGCCTTTTCATGATCATAAAATACTAAAAGAAGCAGGATTTGTTGTTCTCTGCATTTCTCTTGGATTTGTCTAGCACAGAAGATCATGTCAGTGGTACCTCTTGAGGCACAAAACCCACATTGAGACTCAGGCAGTACCATTTCAGAGACACCGAGCTCGATAGCTGCAGTTGCTTAAGTGCGGCCAGTATCCAGTATTCGGGAGATAGTAGGTTCGAACCCCACTGTTGGCAGCCCTGAAAATGGTTTTCCGTGGTTTCCCATTTTCACACCAGGCAAATGCTGGGGCTGTACCTTAATTAAGGCCACGGCCGCTTCCTTCCCACTCCTAGCCCTATCGTGTCCCATCGTCGCCGTAAGACCTATCTGTGTCGGTGCGATGTAAAACAACTAGCATAAAAAACCTTTCAGAGACAGTCTGAAGACTTCAACAAAATGCTTGCCAGAAATTTTCCTGCCATAGATAGTAGGGAAATGCCACAATAATTGGCATAGATACCTGGATCACCTTTCTTGAAAATGGGTACTATGGTGGCATTTTTCATGTCAGCAGGCACCTTCTGTGTTTCCCAAATTACAAGAATATTAGGGACAAAATCCTAGACTTCAAAGATAGTTCTCTACTTTGAATAAGTTCCAAAGGGATGTTATCTGGTCTGGGAGATTTTCTTGGTTTCATACATTTGAGTACTTTGGTGAATTCATGGAAGGATGGTTGGACTGCCATCCACAGTTGCAGAAGATGTTCTGGCAAATGTTGGAGGAAGTCTTTGGCAGCATTTGAGCTTCAATTTAAAAGTAGGCTTAAGTGTTTTTTCCAGCATCTTAATATGTCTTGCCTGTCTGTAAGGATAGTGTTATTGTCAGTGGCTTTCAGCGCACCTGAAAAAGAGCGAGAGGCCCCAAAAAGTTGCTTTAATTAGTCGTAGAAATTCTGCTATCGGACAAACTCTGGAGTTCCTTGGCTTTCTGCTGCCAAAATTCGTATTTCATCTTTCTTATAGCCTGACATTTCCTATTCTATCTCTAGTTGCGTGATAAAATTTCTGCATCCATTATATCATTTCTCAGCCATGATTCAACTCCTATTACAATATCTGGTAATAATATATCTATTCAATTATTTAATTCTATTCCTTTCTGTACAATTCTTCTACAGTTCGACACTAACATTTTGATGTCATCCCTACTTGACTTCCAGATCCCTGTACCCTTATCATCGCTCCCTAGTCCACCCCGTTTCCCTCAATGCTCTTCCCTATAACCCTACCATACAAACTTCATAAATTATGTGTACCACCTCTGTTCAAGTGAAAGACATCTGAGCGCAAATCCCTATCTCCTACCCATCCATTAGGATCTAGAAATCTCACTCCCAATTTCCCACATACCCATTCCATAGTCTCTTTTAAATCCCCAATCGCCTTCCAGTCAATATCCTTCCTACACAGTATTCGACTGGTAACAATCTCTGATTCCTTAATCTTCACCTGTGCTGCATTTACCGGATCTCTTACATCGCCAGTTATATTGGTACTTATACCTGCTTGCTTTATGTTGTCGGTACAGTGTGAAAAACTACCACCTTTTCCTTTCCCTCCTCTTTCTCTCCTACTCTCCTCAACGTTTGCCTTAACATAATTCCTGGATAACATTATACCCTGGTTCCTTTTCCTCCACATACTCTCCCCACATGTCTAAAAATGGAATTCCCCATGACCAGAGTCTCAACCATACGTATCTCATTTGATTCCCCCCCTCCTGGTCTCCCCAGTCTTTCCTGATGGCTGCAGAACCTACTTCCTTCTCCCGTTTTTCCCTCCCATTACTCTCTTCAGCCTTTCTTTTCCTATCCTCTACTCTGTGTTTCCCTTTCCTACTGTGTCCTTCCTTCCCTCTTCTACACTCATCAGGAACAGTTCCCTGTTCCTCATCTTCCCTCTGTTGTTTTACCTGCAGTGACTCATACCAATTTCTCATGGACACCTGCATTGAATTCTGCTTCTGGTATAGAGCCCTTAGCCTGCAATTTCCTGCATCTTAAAACATTAGACCACTTGACTTCTACAATTTCCCTCTTTCCTTCCCATCCCTCCTGTACACCTACTGTATCCTGGACATTGTTTGAGGGAGGCCTACTTTGCTTCCTGTTCTCTGAGAGAATCCTAATTTTCTTCCTCAAACTCTCCAACTCCTCCCTCATAGTCCTTAGTGACTGACCACACCCACAGTTCCTGCACCTGCTTTCCTTAGCCACTCTTGATTCAATAATGAAAAAAAGCAAAAGATAAAATAAAATATACTAACTATGCTATAATACTATTTAAGATTGTGAAAAACTTGCTTTATCCACCTGTTCAATATTATATAATTCAATCTATGAGATTGATACAAGTTACATCAACATTGTAGACATGTTTCAGTCCTTTCAGGTCATCATCAGTATGTTACAATAACACAATAATCAACTTGATTAAGATAAAAAAAAAAAAATAAAAAAAAAACACCGGGCGAGTTGGCCGTGCGTGTAGAGGCGCGCGGCTGTGAGCTTGCATCCGGGAGATAGTAGGTTCGAATCCCACTATCGGCAGCCCTGAAAATGGTTTTCCGTGGTTTCCCATTTTCACACCAGGCAAATGCTGGGGCTGTACCTTAATTAAGGCCACGGCCGCTTCCTTCCAACTCCTAGGCCTTTCCTATCCCATCGTCGCCATAAGACCTATCTGTGTCGGTGCGACGTAAAGCCCCTAGCAAAAAAAAAAAAAAAAAAAAGATAAAAACAATAATCTCCTTTAGAGAATTATAGTGTTTAATGTCTGTAGTTGAGACATTAAGACATTACATGAATTAGTAATACAGTATAATGAACTGAGAATATTCTTTGTTGTAGAAGTTCTTTATAGTTCTGTTGCTAAAATACATGGTTGGTTAAAATCATTCGTAACTTATGTTGTTAAAACTGTGAATGGAGTAGCGTAGTATTGCCTAAGTCTTTCGATGTATATAACAGGAGTTAATATTCCTTGTTAAGATGTTGATCCTAATAAAACCGTCAAATCTGTATTGTAGTGTTATATGTTGGCTAATCTTCTAAACTTTTGCAAGCTGCTTTACGTTGCACCGACACAGATAGGTCTTATGGCGACGATGCAATAGAAAAGGGCTAGGAGTGGGAAGGAAGCATGCGTGGCCTTAAGGTACAGCATTTGCCTGGTGTGAAAATGTCAGCCCTGAATATTGTTTCCTGTGGTTTCCCATTTTCACACCAGGCAAATGCTGGGGCTGTACCTTAATTAAGGCCGCGGATGCTTCTTTCCCCACTCCTAGCCCATTTTTATCCCATCATCACCATAAGACCTATCTGTATCGGTGCGACGTAAAGCAACTTGTAAAAAAACAAAAAAAAAAACCTTGTTTGGTTTGCTGAGATTGGATTTAGGTTGATTTTTGATTTTGTTAATAATCTTGTTGACAAAGGATTTGTTTATAACCATTATCTTGTGCTATGGCATATATGGTGTCCAATTCTTTCTTGTGGTTATGTCTTGACCAAGGGATGTTAACCCATTTGCCTCACATTTAAATACAGCTCTACGGCCATCGTCATCATACTATTATTTAGAAAATCATACAAAACCAACCAGTATATATTCCTTTCTGAAAATTTGCATGCATGATAACGAAGTAATATACTTACCAATGCCACTATTTTAGTACGTCTGCTGGGTATGGTACACCTCAAAACATTATTCTAAGTGAAGAGCTACACCACACTTTTTGCACTACCAGCAACTTTCACTTCTTTTACTCTGGCTGTAGCACACAACACACCTTCTTGTGACTTTTTATTTCTTCTCGGTAGGGGGAATACGCATGGGAAAGTGGGCCAATTATTTAGCTTGTAATCTGGTGGGAGTGGTGCTCGCTGAATGTCGACCTCGAACCGAGTACTCCGGCAACTGAACAGTCTCTAATAGCTGCTGTGCAATGCTAGTTCTGAAGTCCGTGTAGCTCGTCTTTCTGTTAGCAGCGATCTTGTGATACACAGTGAATGAATTGAAAATACACATATCTAGGAGATAAAAGAATATTTTCCTATACCCTTTCACTGTGCGTTGCATGACAGGGAACAGAGCTGTAACATGATCCTGAAGGTCACCACCACCCATCCCCTTCTGGTATTCAAGGCCACACTTGGGCTTTATCACTTCTTCCATAGGGGTTTGTCCTCTCTTTCATCTGAGTTTGCCTGTCCCTGTCATGTCAGCTGATTTGTGTTTAGTGGTGAGAAAGCAAACATCCTTGTTATCTTTCCACTTCACACACAACATACTGTTGGCAGCCCACGTCTCGTACTCTTCACGTTTTAGTTTCGTCTTACTGATATCGCGAGGCATGTCTTTTCTGTTCTGTCTAACAGTTACATTCATCTGCTTGTCGTGTAGCCTTTTGAATAAATCTGGGGAAGAATACCAGTTATCTAAAAACAATGTGTGTCCTCGGCCTAAGAAGGGTTCACACATGTTGAGCACAACATTTGTACTTGCTGGCATCTGTTACATCATTACCTACATAAATTTTGAAAGACAGACAGTAGCCAGAACTTGATTCACAACTTTTGTAAATTTTTATTCCAAACCTAGAACGTTTAGACCTATTACACTGGACATATGAAAGGCGGCCTCTGAATTTCATTAGACTTTCTTCTAGAGCAATGTCTTGTGAAGGTAAATATAATTCTGAAAATTTGGAGCAGAAATGTTGTATTATAGGCCTAATCTTCCTTAGTTTGTCACTACTATCGACTTGTTCATCGTCAACAAAATGTAAAAATTGTGAAATTATAATAAATCTTCCCCTGCTCATGGTTTCACGAAAAATAGGAGTGTTTATACACCTGTTTTCAGTCCAGTATAACTGTATTCTTGACCTTCGCACTTGTGACATTAGTATAACTAACGCAAAATATGCCCTAATTTCGTCGCGTGTAGTCTCAAACCATTTGTCACCGTCTTTCAACTTTATCTGTCAGGATTGCTCAACTGTTTTGCTGCATATGAATTTGTCTCGATAGATATTTTGTCGAACGAAGGGGTCATGTATTCACAAAAAACTGAGAGTTCAGGTAGTGGCTGCGTATCAAACTTTTTCAATAAGTTTTCACTAACCCCACTGTATTCACGAAACTTATGTACAACAGGTTTATTGTCACTTTTTGTCCAGTTCCAGTCAGTCAAGTTAGTCTGTGTCGAAGTACGAGCTCGTTTCGAAAGACTCAGCACACCGTCGTTATTTGCATCACTTTCTGTGTCATCAGAACTATTTTACGCATCGCTAGTACTCAAACTAAGGACTTCAGGGTCTATTTCGTCGTCACAGACATCACAGCCTTCAATATCACTCTCTAAAACACCATATATTAGCTTCCGTATTCCTTCTTCAACAACACCAGCACATCTGCTTGACGCCATGATGGCAACTGACAAGAGCAAAATAATATGAAAAAAAATTCTCTTATCTCTTGTTCCGAAAGTGTGTGAGAACCTGGTGAAAGGGAAAAAAACCGAAGCCACATGTGTAAACTTCAGCTCAGAATGCATACAAGTGGCAACTGTAGGTTAGTGACTGAACTACATGGATTGATGTACAGCTGTGCATCACCGCGAGCAGAGCTCGTCATTTGATTCATACACCACGAATAATTATGACGAGCTAGGGCCGTCAAATGATGCGATTGGGTTAAGGGCTTTATGGGCCAGTCTAGAATGCAGCCTCCTTCTTAGCTCCCAGATGTGTTGAACTACATTTTATAACATTACTTGTTTGAGTAGGTTTATGATATATGGCATAGGTGAAAGTTCCATTAGACCTTTTGATTTTTAAATCTAAAAAATTGAGGGTGGAATTTGACTCCATTTCTTTTGTGAATTTAATGTATGGATCTATTGAATTCAGATGGGCAAGTATGATAGAGCTATTTGATATTTGCTGATCTATAATTGCAAAAACGTTGTCAATGATACAAAACCCAGAAATAGATACCTTGAATTTAGTTATTCAAATATATTTAAATATGTTCAAAATATATTTGAACAACCTCAATTTTTGTGAAAGTGACCCAAGTCTCTGTTAGTGCATTGGCACTTTCTGTGTCTCCAAGTAGCCTATGCAGTGACTTCCACTATATGCACTAGCCATGCATCTTGGTTGGTTTGCCAGTTACCAACTGATGTGTCCAAATTGGCACACTGGGGAGAAACACTGGCAACTAAGAATGAGTTAACTGGAAAATTTGTAATTTCCAATAATAGACCATTGACATTGGAATTATGAATTTACGCATTAACAAATATTCCAGTTCCCTATGGGAACCAATATCTATATCAGCAGATGGCCTAGCAGATATCAAGTTTTATGAAAGAGAATCCAAGTCCCTCATAATGCATTGACACTGCCTCAAGTAGCCTATACATTGGCCTCCACTATATGCAAGGACGCCCATGCCCAGGGGCAAGAGTACCCCCCCACCAGCTCTCAGGGAATGGCAAAAATCTAATGTAGTCAGGTGTTTTTCTTTCAGGAAAATTATTTAAAAGTTGGTATTACATAGAAGTGGTAGTACCGCTCCCCACCAATAGACAGGGGATACCAAGGGTGTTATTCTACCGCCATTCATCTTCCAAAATTTTAAAAATACTACATACCCCCAGGTCTAGCCCCCCCCCCTACAAACTTTGATATGGGTGCCCATGACTATATGCACTAGCCATGGGTCTTGGTGGGTGTGGCAGTTACCAACTGATGAGCCCAAATTGGCACACTGGGGTAATACGCTGGCAACCATGAATGAGTTAGCTGGAATTCCAGTAACGGACCATTTTTATTGAAACCTTTACTGAGTATGTGGCTTTTCATTAGTTCCATAAACAAGACTTTACATATACAACATTAACACACTTGAATAAACTATAAATGGAAACAACTTATGCACTAAAATGTGGGTATTGCACAAACAGTTTACTAGGACGTTGATCTTGCATATAACCTTTGTGCAAAAATACTGTGTACCATCACACTGACCGATCTATTTCCTTTGCATTAGTCACTGTCGTTGGCACTGAATCATTGCAACAATGTTAAACAGCATAGTCCCTTCAACACTTCCCCAATGTCAGCTGCTTTTGGTCAGCAGGAAAATGAGCCCCTAAGCATGTCAGCCATGCTGTGTCAATCACAAAGTAAATTCTTCTCCGCTGTAGTACCCTATATTATTTTAACACTTCTAGAAAGTGTAAATTGATAGTCTTGTTGCTTTATTGATGGAGTTTTTGAGGTATGCAGAGCATGCACAGCATGAAGAAGCTAATGAGATCCAGGCTTTGATTTTTTTTGTCAATAAAGGTCAGGAGAATTCATAACAAAATAACATCATAGATCTCATAAACAGTATTCTCATTTGGGAATGTATATCTGGGTAGTAGAATTAAAGATATCTTCTTCTTACTACAAGCAAATTTAAATTGTTTCCTTCCTTCCTTCCTTCCTTCCTTCCTTCCTTCCTTCCTTCCTTCCTTACTTCCTTCCTTCCTTCCTTCCTTCCTTTCTTCCTTCCTTCCTTCCTTCCTTCCTTCCTTCCTTCCTTCCTTCCGATGGAATAAATTTGGAGATCTTCAAAATACCTGGTGAACATCCATATTACATTGTTACCTGCCTTTATATGTACTCGTATCAGTTTGACCAAACTTGGCATTAAATTAAAGTGAGCTGGCAGTTAATGAAAAGCCTCCCCTTAAGTCACTTTCATCAGTTTTAACATTTACTACAGTGCATTACATTGTATGTCTACCTCTGTAGTGTAACTGTTAACATTATCAGCAGTTGTCCTTGGAGGCCTGAGATTGATTCCTATCATTGCCAGAAATTTAAGATTGGCAGGAGAACTGGTGTGCAGTTAAAAAGGTACTTGCAGTTCACCTACATTAGGGATGTGCCTGTGAAGATCTGTATCACCCGGGGATGAGGACACAAATTTATTTTTTAGTACATCATCTGTATGATTGTCTTATGTTATGCTGCATTTATATAAAACACAATTATGACATCCTCTTCATCCTCAAAAAAAAAAAAAAAAAAAAAAAAGGAAATGAAGTGTTAACTGTAAAAACAAAGATGGAAATACTGGTATTTTAATAGCCTTTCAAAGGGAGAAAGGGAATCAGCTGAGGTAATATTTATGATAACAGGAATGCCACTATAACCAGCATTATAAATATCTAGAAGGAAAGAATTTTGAATTTTGTATCAAAAGATGGAAGTTCAGAATTTGTATAGGAAAGGAAAATGATTATTTTTATCAAGATACCTAACAATAAATCACTTTTTTTAATGTACCATACAATTATAATAAATATTTCTTGGAAGTCCTTTACTACATGCTCTGCAAAGAAGTGGCCTCATGTATTCCACATTACAAGATATCCTTTAGATTCCAGTGGGTCTAGTTTTCAAATAAATCAATGTCCATCTAGAGGTGTAGTGGTCTGCTATTTCAAAAAGGGGAAGGATATGAAAGATATTTTTTTAACACTGACTTTCAAGAGCACTCCCTAAATAAAGCATTGTTTTGTGACTTCAGTCATCATTATTTTCTTTCTTCTTCCAGTTTCGAACAGCAGTTGAGGCTAGAGGTGCAGTAGCATTAAATGGTATTGCATACTTGGGCAGAAACCTAAAAATTGGAAGGATCAATGAATTCCAGCTGCTTGGAGCAAACTACAGTAATGAGTCCACTCCTCTGGCTGGGATTGGTAAGTACCTTTATGTTTCCAGAATATTGACAGGATGTCAACTCCCCTCAAATATGTTTAAGAAAAAGTTGAAAGATTTCCAATGAAAGTACTTGAGTGCATGCGTGTGCACGCATAGAGACACAAACTTACTTTCTCTCTTTTTCTCTGATATACATACATCTTCCGTATAGACTGTTACGTCTTTCAGCATTCAATCTGCAAGCCTTAATGAATTAACTAAGCACTTTTGTCTGTTACCTATTAGATCATCAGCCTCGAGGCTGATTGTATCCCTAAATAGCACCACCACTTAAATCAGCAACATCCTTCGATTAAATTCACTATTGAGATGGAGTCGGATGGATGTTTTCCTTTCTTGGATGTTCTAGTAAGAAACCGGATGGCTCCTTAGGACATACTGTCTATCGTAAGCCTACTCACACAAATCACTACCTCCATGCAGATTCTCACCACCATCCAGCACAAAAACAGGGAATTCTCACGACACTCACCACAAGAGCGACACAAATTTGTGAGCCATCAAATATCCAGAAAGGGATAGACATGCTCAAAGTCACGCTCAATGGTAATAGTTACAACGATGTACAGATTCATAGAACCCTGCATCCCAGAAGGACAACTAAGCAAAGCTCACAGAAAGAAGAAGTGAAGTGAACTGCCTACCTGCCTTACATTCACAATACCACAGATAGAATTGCTAAAGTCCTCCGCAAGCACAATATAAAAACCGTGTTTGGCACCGTCACTAAAATTGCTCACAGTTCAGGTGAAAGCAAAGAGAAATTGTCTCCACTATTATACCGTGGGGTGTTCTTGCGGCAAGGTATGCGTTGGCCAAACATGCTCGTCCATTGGAACTCGCATCAAGGAACACTAAAGGAACATCCGTCTCAACCAGTGAGACAAGACATCAATAGCTGAGCACACCCTATAGTTGGGTCATGATTTCATGTTCCAAGCTATTTGAGCTCTTACCCACACTAAGAACTACCAGGTCTAGGATTATACAGGAATCTGTGGAAATATGTAAAAATCCTAACAATTTTAACAGGGACTCTGGCTATCAATTAAGTAATACGTGGTTACCAGCCATTAAGGATTTACATAGGTAGCTCTCTTCCCTGTCCTTTCTATATTGTTATTTCATTTCGGTGTTTTCCAAATTCTTGCGTTCATCATCACCAGTTGGTTCATTCCAAGCTATGTGTTATGTGTTAATGTCATACTTACATAACGTGTTTGTAAAATCTAATGTTGGAGTCAATTTTGTAACCTTTTTTGTTTAATTAAAATTTGTGGATAATTCAAATTTTTTAATGGTCCCTTGATGTTCGAATTATCGAAGTTCCACTGTAGTAGATGTTTTAGAGTATGGGAGATACACCCTGTCTGAATCTTGCTTCAGTCTGAAAGGTTTTGGAGCTAGTGCTGGTGACCCCTACATTGGCTATGTTATTCTTATAAAGCTCCTTGATGAGATATGCCAGGTGTTGGGGTGCTCCCACTTTCAGTATTATCTTACAGAGAGGCTCTTATTTTACTTCATCAAATTTGTAGTCCCCATAATTTATATGAAAGCATCTGAAAATGCTATTGAAAACAAGGTTAACTCTTGTATTCCTTATAGAGTTTTCACATTATAAAGCAATTCATATTAGTAGTAGTTATTTTTTCCAAGCATTGTTTTAGAGAACTTGATTCACTGTTTCTTTTCAGGTGGTGAAAAACTAACTTCTCGTTCAGTTGCTCCTAAAGAGTCCTGCAGGCTGTATGTTGGCAACATTCCACCTGGTCACAGAGATGTAAGTAATCCAGCAGATGATGATAAGGCAGTTGTTGTGGTTGTTGTTGTTGTTGTTGTTATTATTATTATTATTATTATTATTTTTATTTTTATTTCCTAATCCCAATGTCAACTGAACATGTAAGTTTCTGAATTGTCAGCTTACAGTCAGAAGGTTATATTAACATACACTATCTCATCAAAATTATCTGAACACATACTCGAATTGTCCTCTGCTATACCTCCTGTCAGCTTGTAATTATTTCAATCAGTTCCTGACATACTAGGAGATGTATTATGAAGCACTTATTAACCTATTTGCAACAACTTTATACAGGTTCAAAATGTAAAAATAATGTAGTCTACTTGAAGACATAAAAAACACACTCATAGATGCATCTTTTTTTTTTCCGTCTGTACTTCTGGAGGGTGTGATACTATTCGAAGCACAGTCCTAGGTGAAATACTGGTTGCTTCTCACAGATTTTGCAGAAGTGATCCATCTCTCTCCTCCCACCAATATCTTAGTTATTGCTGCAAACCCTGCAGTCCTTTGTTTTTCCTTGGGGATGTGAATAAAGCATTTTGCCATTTAGTCGCACTTCACTGAATTTTTGTCTTGCTTATAAGAAGTTAAGTAGCTAGTCCGTTAATTTTGTTGCCAGTGCTGTAAGTCTGTTATAAGTCTATTACCATGGCTCACAAATACACTTGCTGACCTAAAAGGAAATTTAGGCAAACCTACATCACCGGTTGTCCACGATTTCCAAACAATACTGGAATGTTGTACACGCCAGTCAAGTCGGGGACAAGGCAACTCGTTACTTACTCCCCCACCATAACAGTTATTGCTGCCATTATCAATGTCGCTATGTAACTTCCTGAAACATCATTTTCTTGGTCACTGTTGGTAAATTCATCCAAAATTGACACCAGTATTTCATTCTTTGTCAAGCTGACCACTGCCCTTTTCCTGCAAATGCTTTCCATTGAGTGTATACGTCACCAAACAGACTAATATTATCATCACATTTGAAAGGCAACTATTTGAACTTAGGACTCACTTTGCCCAGAATGTATCAGTGATCATTGAATGAGAAATCAGTCATAGTGTTGTATACAAAAGAGTATAGTTAAAAATTCTTAGCAAGAATTTACATATATTTGTCCACCTATTCAATACAATAAAATATACACCACATAAATGGTTTGTACAAACATGATGACTAAAGGACATTGTTCTGACCCATGTTAAGGGCATCTTCAGCTTATGATACAGGAGGCGAGACATACACGTAAAAAAAAACCGAACATATATATGAATAAAACTAATGAGAAAGAATTGTCCAGTATGCTATAAGAGCAGGATAATGGAGGAAGATGTCCTAGATAGATTTAAACAAAAAATCCAGGATTGGAGGTTACCTGGAGATGAGGCCGAACCAGCGAAATGACTTCCCTGGTCATAAGACAGAAGAAATGCTCATATTAAGAGAATAAAGGACTTGTGGACAAGGGTACATAAAGCATGATTGGAATCCTAAATAAACGTGGTCTAATAAGGCCATAACATTGTTTAAAAAAAGCCCAGTTTTACTGTATATGTTATTGTATTGAATAGATGGAGAAATACACGTAAATTCTTGCTAAGAATTTTTACTATACAGTATAAGGCCTCTTTTACACTTTTCAAGAGACCCAAGAAATACTGGTGCAAATGGAGGCAAATTGTAAATCATGGGAAACAATGAGACATAAATGCTCTCAAAAAGGAGTGAAATGTTACTCAGATTTGTATTATTAATTTATAGAGTATTTCAGTCTTAATCATATTCCTTACCTCAATGATGTTGTTGATGATTATGATGATGATAACAATGTTACTGGGTTTTATGTCCCACAAACTACTTTGACGGTTTTTGGAGAAGCTGAGGTGCCAGAATTTTGTCCCACAAGAGTTCTTTTGAGTTCCTTTAAATCTACTGACACGAGGCTGACGTTTTTGAGCACCTTCAAATACCAACAAACTGATCCAGGGTCGAACCTGCCAAGTTGGGGTCAGAAGGCCAGTGCCTCACCATCTAAGCCACTCAGTCTGGTGTTTCTTACTTCAAATGAAGGTCCAATGTTAATTAACTGTTGATACTACACTACCTTTGTAATTCTGCTCATCCCTGACTAGGAGAAGGGTACCGGTAAGTAGTTAAAATATTGTGTAATATATTCTTTTAGTCCCGTTATCTTTCTTAGAATAGCTATAGAATTATCTAAGATGCAATAAATTTTATTTCTCTGGATGGAACATTTCAATTACTGCTTTTGTACCTATTTACAACATTAATACACATTTATTCCGTATGGAAAACTACATAATCACTGCTTCCCACCAAAATAGTCCATAATCGATCTCTCTTTACACTTCTTAACTCTAATGTCCTCTATTTGTTTTTTGAGTTCATAAAGTAATGAAAATTATTTTCGCCTCTTTTACAGATGGTAGATATCTGCATAAAATGTCTACTGCTACACGTCTTGCCTCAGCACTGGTAGACATCACTTTACTATGCTCACCTTCTTCTTCATTGTCACTGATGGGAGACTAGGCTACTATTTGTTCTGCAATCAACTCCTCCACACTTTTTTCCTCTGCAGTTATCATAGCATCATCCATCTGAAGAAAGTCTGCAGTAGTGCAGTTTGACTCCATACATTAGGAAACAGGCCGCCGTCTCCTCCTCCTTTTGAGTCCTTTGGTGAATTCATGGAAGGTTGGTTGGACTGCCATTAACAGTTGCAGAAGATGTTGTGGCACATGTTATAGGAAGTCTTCGGCAGCAGTTGAGCTTCAATTTAAAAGTAGGCTGAAGTGTTATTTCCAGCATCTTAATATGTCTTGACTGTCTGTAAGGATAGTGTTATTGCCAATGGCTTTCAGCGCACCTGAAAAAGAGCGAGAGGCCCCAAAAAGTCTTTAGATTGTCGTAGAAATTCCAAAGGTCTCTGCTATCGGACAAACTCTGGAGTTCCTTGGCTTTCTGCTGCCAAAATTCGTTTTCAATCTTTCTTATAGCCTGACATTTCCTCTTCTATCTCTAACTACTCTAGTTGTGTGATAAAATTTCTGCATCCATTATATCATTTCTCAGCCATGATTCAACTCCTATTACAATATCTGGTAATGATATATCTATTCAATAGGGAACATGCATGGTCCGGGGTTTTAATTAAAAATATTCAAAATTTCATGCAGAATTCAAAAATGTGATCTGAATGTACAAATAATAACTCCAAACATGATAAAAATCTAAATTAAAGTACGAAAATGTCACGTGACGCAAGTACGCGATCTCATTGGTCTGACATCATCGTACAGGTTGACTGAATTAGCAGACGAAATAACACATAGTGTGCTGTGAGAAGAAAGAAACACTTCGCGTATTTCTACTTTATGTTGGTGTCTGGTATAGTTAAATTCGGGGTCTATATATTGGATAATAATCTGAGTGGTATATTTTAGACTTAAAATGAATCCTGCGCAGACAGTGAGGCAGAAAACTTGTAAATGGTGTATAGTTCCGATGTGCAATAGCACATCGCATACCATCCCAAACAAATTGTTTATAAATGTTCCAAAGACGCTAAAACTAGGGAGAAATGGATTTTGGTGAGCCGGCGAAATGCTGGTGATATATCAGAAAAGTCTACAGCTTATATTTTTTTAAAGATCATTTTAATGTAAGTTGAATTTGTTTGAATTTTTAATCACTTTTCCATGTCAGCTGTTCTAGCAGTAAAACTTTAAAATTTAATGTATGATGCTTTAATTAAATGCTTCAATTACATCTTGGAATATGAAAGTAATAAACAGTGCATTAATTAATGCTAATTATTAAAGTATTCTCCAAACCTAACCTATGTTTTGGGTGATCCATGTCAAGGTAATAAACCAAAGGGATTATGAACCATATTGACAGCTCTAATTATACCAATTTATCTTGGCATGCGACAGTTATTTATGTCTTTATTGAAGAGCTTACATTTGTAAAGATATTTAGGCTATAGCTAAATACTCTATAATATCACAAAAAATAGGCGTGTACATCATGAAAGAAAACAATGTGAATTTAACAAATGTATATCTCTACACAAAACCAATGCTTGTCTGTTGGGGTGTTATAAGTTAGCAATGCTTAATTATAATAATTATCATAATATTAATGAAATAAATAACATAATTGCACACAGGTGAAAATAGTGATGTTGGTGTTTAAAATATTATCCAACTTAGCCTAAGTTTTAGGTTATACAAGCCAAGTCAATAAACCGAAGGGTAAAAATACCGGGCAAGTTGGCCAAGCGGTTAGGAGCGCGCAGCTGTGAGTTCGCATCCGGGAGATAGTGGGTTCGAACCCCACTGTCGGCAGCCCTGAAGATGGTTTTCTGTGGTTTCCCATTTTCATACCAGGCAAATGCTGGGGATGTACCTTAATTAAGGCCATGGCCGCTTCCTTCCCATTCCTAGGCCTTTCCTGTCCCATCGTCGCCATAAGACCTATCTGTGACGGTGCGACGTAAAGCAAATAGAAAAAAAAAAGTAAAAGTCACAGCACCCAAAGACATTGCTGTATTGAACGACTAAATGTCACCAAGACACTTTTCTTGCGTGATATGCTCAGCTTGTTAAAAGCCAAATGTAATTAACGTTATTGGCTTCACGCCCCGCTAACTACTTCTACGGTTTTCGGAGACGCCGATGTGCACTAATTTAGTCCTGCAGGAGTTCTTTCATGTGCCAGTATATCTACCAGTACGAGGCTGACGTATTTGAGCATCTTCAACTACCACCGGACTGAACCAGGATCGAACCTGCCAAGTTGGGGTCAGAAGGCCAGCACCTCAACCGTCTGAACCATTAGATGAAGTCATATTTATCTTTTATCATGTTTAACTTTTTCCCTCCACCAAGATATTTAATGTTTCTCATTCATGGGCCCTGGAAGTGGTAGGCCAGTTGCCTCAACCATAAATATATATTTTTTCAGGAATGATAGATTATTTTTTTTTTGCTAGGGGCTTTACGTCGCTCCGACACAGATAGGTCTTACGGCGACGATGGGATAGGAAAGGCCTAGGAGTTGGAAGGAAGCGGCCGTGGCCTTAATTAAGGTACAGCCCCAGCATTTGCCTGGTGTGAAAATGGGAAACCACGGAAAACCATTTTCAGGGCTGCCGATAGTGGGATTCGAACCTACTATCTCCCGGATGCAATGATAGATTATAGACCTATAGTACTATGATCTTTCTTTCTTTCTTAATAATCAGTTTATCCTTCAGGGTTGGTTTTTTCCTCGGACTCAGCGAGAGATTTACATCTACCGCTTCTAGGGCAGTGTCCTGGAGCATGAGACTTTGGGTATGGTGATACAACTGGTGAGGAGGGCCATAACCTCGTCCAGGCAGCCTCACCTGCTATGCTCAACAGGGGCCTTGTTGGAGGATGGGAAGATTGGAAGGGATAGACCGGGAAGAGGGAAGGAAATGACCATGGCTTTAGGTGCCTGGAGGAGAAGTGGGAAAATACGAAAAACCACTTCGAGGATGGCTGAGGTGGGATTCGAAACCCCTCTACTCAGTTGACCTCCCGAGGCTGTGTAAACCCCGTTCAGGTCCTCGTACTATTTGTTTTCAACTTTCATGGCAGAGCCAGGAATTGAAACCGGGCCTGCGGGGGTGGCAGCTAATCACATTAACCACTACACCACAGAGGCGGACTAGTACTATAATGCTACCTATATGTTTATGTTAGTGATGAAATCCAATTTCTTACTTTACTAATGCTGAAAGCCCAAAAATGTAATGTTATTCTTTAATATGGGAATCAGTCTAGAAGGAAACGTTGAAAGTGATTTGATTTCTATCCAGGTTCATTGTTATCCTAATACTATGAGTTACAGTACATTGCACATATGTAAAAGATGCCACTTACAAACTTGCTTTTTATCCGCGATTTTCTACGGCCACAAAAGTCACTATTTTTCACGAATGATGACATCTACACATGGTAAATTGTCTGACTGTGCTGTTTTGAACCTTTCTTCTGTCATTTTTGAAGTTATTCGCGATCACGAATAACAAACAATTGGCTTTTAGTAACGGTTGATGCACAATGGCTGGTAGAGCTGCATGCGGTACTGGATCGTTACGTCACAGCGCACCGCTTACGTCAGAGGCTGTTTCACTCGCCTTGCGGAAAGGCACTTTTAAATATTTTTTAATGGTATAAAACAAGGCAATTTACCACAATGTAATATTTTTACGTACTATTTCATTGGTGTGCTTTTCAAAAAAAAATTTTGTTTTGAAAATCATGCATGTTCCCTATTATTTAATTCTATTCCTTTCTGTACAATACTTCTACAGATCGACATTAACATTTTAATGTCATCCCTACTTGACTTCCAGATCCCTGTACCCTTATCACTGCTCCCTAGTCCACCTCGTTTCCCTCAATGCTCTTCCCTATAACCCTTCCATACAAACTTCATAAATTGTATGTACCACCTCTGTTCAAGTGAAAGTCATCTGAGCGCAGATCCCTATCTCCTATACCAAGCTCGATAGCTGCAGTCGCTTAAGTGCAACCAGTATCCAGCATTAGGGAGATAGTAGGTTCGACACCCACTGTCGGCAGCCCTGAAATTGGGTTTTCCGTGGTTTCCCATTTTCACACCAGGCAAATGCTGGGGATGTACCTTAATTAAGGCCACGGCCACTTCCTTCTCACTCCTGGCCCTTTCCTGTCCCATTGTCGCCATAAGACCTATCTGTGTCGGTGTGACGTAAAACAAATAGCAAAAAAAAAAAACTATCTCCTACCCACCCATTAGAATGTAGAAATCCCACTCCCAGTTTCCCACATACCCATTCCATAGTCTCTTTTAAATCCCCAATCACCTTCCAGTCAGGATCCCTCCTACACATTATTCCGCTGATAACAATCTCTGCTTCCTTAAACTTCACCCATGCTGCATTTACCAGATCCCACACATCCCCAACTATGTTGGTACTTATACCAGCTTGCCCTAAGGGGAAGTGGAGGAGGAGGAGAACATTATAAGAAATCTTGCTCATTAAGATACTTATATGGTGGAATTTTTAACCAAAACAACAATCCATTGTATAGAAGGTTCAAATGTAACAACTGTGTACTATTCTCAAAATATATATACAGTAACATTGGAATTTAAAGGATAATCTCGCACATTGTGTAAATAATTCAGGGCCCTGACCTAGTTTTTAAAAGGTTAAATTGGGTGATGATGCTTTGCAAGGACAAGCGAAACTTGTACCATAACAACTAATGTAAAAATAATTATATCCTGAATATAAGGATTATCTAGTATTCAAATCAAATAAAAATCTCTTTATTTGCAAATGAGGTGTCTACCTCAGTGGCAAATGGTACGCTAAATTACATTATTGTCAATCACTAAATTTTAAATTAACAAGAGAAGAAGAACATTTTCGTAGAATACAATATTATACAATTTACACTAACAATTTTTTCTATTAAACACACAGCTCATCCTTAATAAATTTATATTGTTTACAAAATTCTACTTATAATATCTTACAAACATAGTCAGCTCATATACAGTACGTGAAATTACTTCTAATAATACTATACAACTGGTATAAGATTAAAATTTGCATTGCACTTATTTATATATTTATTGTTTTTACCCATTTTGGAACCTAAGTAGCATAACGACCTGCTGCGTCTTAAACAGAGCCCCTTTTGGCACCACTTTTCAGAGTTCCTGAAGGGCCTTCACAGCTACCGTAGCGGTCTCAGGCCCTCGAAGTCCCCACTGTATTTCACCCCTACAGGCAATCCCCTACTTTGGTTGTAGAAACTCCATTGACCAGGAGATGGAATTAATTTATTCACACACATTTTTTATTTACAGTAACCTGCACTGGTCGAATGCTCTCTAACATTTATTTTCTCTGTTGCTGTTTATTCTCTTCTTGAATATCTGTACAGATTTTGGAAAAGGATCAAACACTACCCCTGGTAAACTGTTCCACTTCTTCACGCCCTTCCCAATGAATTAAAATTTACCCCAATCGCTTCTGCTAAAATTCCTTCTAATTTTATATGTGCGGTCAGTTCTGCCGATATAATTATTTTCCAACTGAAGCCTCGCACGGATTTCTCCCCATCCTGCTTCTCCTGTATAGGCTCTATATAATCCTATAAGCCTAGCTCCCTTCTTTTACTTAAAGTTTCCCACCCAAGTTCCTGTAACATTCCTGATACACTACTTTTTCTCCTGAAATCCCCTGTTACATATCTTGCTGCTTTCCTCTGCACACTGTCTATTTCTTTTATTAGGTATTCTTGGTGAGGATCCCAAACACTGTTTGCATATTCCAATAATGGACGAACCATACTTAAGTAACTTTTTTCTTTTAATTCTTTGTTACATCCTTTAAGTAGCCTCATTATGACATGTAACGACCTGTATGCTTTCCCAACAATGTCATCAACATGACCCTTCCAGTAGATAGATAATAATAAATTACTTTGTCATTTAATAAGTATACTGCGCCATATTTAGGGAATATTTTTCTTGCGCCACACTCCAATCCCTATCTCACTTTTTTGTCACCCTTGGCATTCAAGAAAATCCATGGCTAAACGAATAATATCTCAGGGAATAAGTTATATCAGCATTTCTAACGTGAATCCGACTGAGGTTACCTTTCCTACCTTTTCATTATACGTGAACATCGATTGGATCATTTGGACATAAAGACTTAGTTTTAAACTCAATTACTATCATCAGGTAAGATATTACCTTTAGTTAATCTTATAATCTATAAATAACATAAAATCACTTAAATTCATAATTATTAATAATTATTCAAATTTAAATCTTATTTTCAGATGAGCTCTATGTTTTCCAAAAATATTTTTTTATGTGCATTGGTATTTCATACAAACAAAAAAATATCCCTTGAAGTAGTGCGTTTATTGTAACCTTCGATCTATGATCATCAATCAACAACTATCTCATTATTGCCTAAGGTCTCATTTTATCAAGTAATTCTTCTCCTAAAAATCTTCCTGGATTAAAATTATTCGATGTTTTCATCCTGACCTATTATGGATTACAATCCATCTTTTCATCCACTTATATAAAAAAAAAAAAGAATTCTTCAGATTGACATTAAGGAATTAATTAAATTAATTAATTATCTTGAAATCTTGAAATTATGTAAATGACATAACAAGAGTAAAATAAAAATGACAATCTTTTATGGATAAAATCAACTTCTCATGAATTATTATATTCAAAGTAATTGTCACATTTGAGGACATTTGAGGAGAATGTCAAGTTCTGACATGAATTCCAGTTGTTTTTTTTTTTTTTTTTTTTTTTTTTTTTTTTTTTTTTTTCCTTCTTCTAGTATTGATATATTACAAAGTTTCAAACTTAAGAATCCGAGATTTTTTTTTTTGGTAAGTAATTATCTGTCTAGGCTTTCTTCAACTAATTTTATCATCTAAAAAAAAACACATGCAGAATAAGAAATGTTTCATGTCTATAGCTCTTAATAGCTACCTATCTTAATATAAAAAATCATCATTTATCATGACCAGATATAAACAAAATATTCCTATGAAATCTGTAAAATCTCCAAGATACACTCAACCACTTTGCATTCAAGTTATAATATGTCGCACCACTTAATAAATTCAATTATATGTTTGCAATAAGTCAAGGAATATCTTAGATGACAGTTCCTAATCCATTAATAATGATAAGCTAACATTACGATGACACCCATATCATATCTGCCAACAACAATCTAGTGTTTCAGCTTAAATTAACTGAAACTAAATAGCATGGGAAATTTTCTTTGAGGTTGCCATAGTAGTCTGAGTAATAGGTTAATTGAGATTATTTTTGATGACCATACTCCATTAACATCCTGTAAATCTATTTTCAAATTGCCATTACCTCACATTATAGGTTATTCGAGATTATGTCGCTATAGGCGTCAAATAAAACCATAATCCTACACTGCGTTACACACAATTACATTAATAAATTATACGCGAAATTCTTTCCTCATATGTCCTCACATTTATTATAATTCTTCAAATAATATTCAAGGATATCTATTATTTATCATTCGCACTCCGTATCCCATATTTCCATCATATCGTTACATTGCCGCATAAATAAACTTCATTTGGTCTACTCAATGTAACGCTCAACTTCCACATCCCAATAAAATTATAATTTTATGGATTAATAACTACCATCTCTGACAATATGCACTTCATTTGTCAAAATATACACACATATATATAACCTATGTTTACTCACGTTTGGCAAAAAGTTGATGTTAATTATGATCTTGGTAACCTACAATTCGATACGCATCAATTATGCACTCCAAGTACATTAGAACAGGTTGTTTATGGCATAACTCTCTGAAGATCGACTGACAAGATATTAGTATAATGCTTCATTGGCGAATGCAACATTTCCTACATATGGAAGTTCTTCTATGCTTTGGAGGACTACCTAAAAACTTCATTTGAACAGCACTATAAATACATTTGCGGTGAAACTATCTTTATAAGTCATCTCTCGAAGATATATCGATCTCTTCCTTATATCAACACAACCAACAAATTACTACATGATACTACACTACTGTCTAATTTTGAAATAAAGCTTTTAAACTTATCTTATCCTGCCTGTGTTTTTGGGCTGGGGCTGCTGTAGTTTTGTCCTTTATGTGGCGATCATCTCTGGTTTATGTCTGTGGCATGTCCGAGTCATGGTCGCAGGACTTCTGTTGTCGGGCAAAGCCGGTTCGGTTCCCGTCTGTCGCCAATCCCATCTCCGGTCTAGTAGGCCATTACAGCGTTTTCACGTACATACATGAGAAACATAGACAAATACATCATTAATTCCATGATCTCCTTAGTTTTAAAGCCTCTTCCTAAATTATCTCTACATTCTTATGGGTGGAATATGATGACATAAATTCAACTATTGCAGTTTTAATGACACGAGTGGTGGCTTAAATACTGTCAGGCTTATATTAAAATTGCTTCAAGATATCATTTTTGGAGGTCTTCTTTAATAAACTTTCATCGATCTTTAACTCAACCCTGCTTTCCGTTCAGTCATCATCTTCATTTCATGCAGAGTATTTTGCCTTTGATCTTATACATTTACGAGAAATATAGCTTTTGGACTTCGAATTTTAGTTAAATTCTTCGATAATTTAGCATCTTCTCCCTAAAATTTGCTCTTTCTTTGTATATTAGCTTCTTGTAACTTTCCGAGTATTTTCCTTTTTTATGCGAATCTTTGAATATTCTTACTGTTGGTTTGTAGTGTATTTTTCTTATGTCACGGCCACTTGGATTCCGTTTGTATCTTTTACCTTATATTAACGGCCACAAGGATTCCATTAGTCTGTATTTCCTTACTTCGAATTTTCCGCCGCATGGTTTACGAAACTTTACCATTATCCTCGGCAAATGACGATTTAAACTCTCCGTTTTTTTAAAATTAGGGCAATGAAATGGTACCTTTTTCTTCCCTGCTACGGATAAATAAATGTACTGCTTGCAGTATATTTATTTTATTTTTAATTTTTCATCAAATGGAACTTTTCATTGACCTATCTGTATTATTCTATCATTTTGAATTTCAACATCATACTTTAGACTCTATTCCTGATCCTGTTTATAGTACAACTTCATGTTGGCGTCATTGTGTATGTTTCTATATGTACCTGTCATATTTTCTATAATGTAGGCGTTGTTACCTAATGCCTTCTTTATAACGTATGGGCCGTCGAATTAATGGACAAATTTGGAAAATATGCTTTCTGATACATTTGAGCTAGGTGATTTTCTTACTAGCACCATATCATTAGACTTGAAAGGTGAATGAAATCTTTTATTTTGGACTCTTTTCAGTCGCTTATCAGCCTGAATTTTCAATCTTTCGTTTACCATCTGGTTGATTTCTACACTGCTAGGTCTTTGTTCTACATTCCCTCCAACTACTTCAGCCCATGGCCTCTTCGGATATTGATTTAAATGCACGACACTAGGTATCTGAAAAATATATAGGAAAATATTTAAAATTTATTTCCACCTATTCAATACAATATAAGATGTTGACATTTAAGTCAAATCATTTTTCAAATGTGAGACATGTTTCGCCTCTTACTGTGAGGCATCTTCAGTCACTAATCAAAACCTTATTACTTTTGTCAGACAACATTTCAAACATTCTACAGCTATTATAAAAATGTACATAAAACAAATAAGAATCTAATATAATGATGAACAATTTGTAGTACACTTGATGAATAGGACGACATTAGATGGTACAGTAGTACGGATGATAGCTTGAAGCCTTAGTGAATATTAGGTTTTAAATAGATAGTGGAATGCACATAAAATCATTTCAATAAAGATATACAGTACATTTAAATGATATTAAAATAGTAGGTTCTTAGATGGTACACTTAAAAATGGAGGTATCATAAGTGACAGTTGATGGCTTAAAGCTGTAGTCAGAGTTTGAAGTATAGGTAAAATAACATGTTAATATACACATATGCAAAAGATTACATTAATGAATATAAAATTTAAAGGAAAAACATTCCAAATGTTGGGCAATTGTCATTGACGCCAGCGTATATTTGCCGTTAATGTTTAATGGTCAACAGTTCATAAGTTATTTACAGATGGGGTCAGCGAGGTTGTGCCTACAAGTAGTTTATAGTTGGCTTAAAATTATTTTGATTCATCTGAGTAAGTTTGTAGAGATGATGATGATGAGCTGTTATTCTCTACGTTGGTAAGATTTTAACACGAAGGTTGAATGGCTGTTGTTTTCTTAACAGATTGACAATATATTTTCAAAATGTTGATATTGGAAATTTTTATATTATTGACGAATGTTGTGGGAGTTTAATGGGGCTGTTGAAATAATGTTGTTGATTGGTTGGTTCTGAAATGAAGAGAAAAACTGAATTAATATGATGAGAATGAAAGAAAAAACATGGGAAGGTTTTGTTAAAGTGTTGATGAAGAGAGGATGTTGGTGTTTACGTATGGCATTGCTGGCCCGTTTGACTTGTTGCGTGAATCGTTGTCAAGATACTAGTGGTCCCTAATATTTTTACCCCTTATGTTGTACGCGTGTCGTCTGTGCGGAGGGGGAGGGCGTGTAGGCTTGCGATTGACGCACAGAAGAGAGTTGTGTATAGTGGGGGAAGCAGAGGGGCGTGAAGCATTTATTAGCTTAAGATTGGCCTGTGTAGGTGAGTTACGTAAGTTGGGAGGGGGGGGGGGGGTGTGATATGTTTGTTGACGTGGAAAGAGTGTTTATTGATACTGTAATGAAAATATTGAAGGAATTTTTGTCCTGAAGGTTTACTTGATTAAACAATGCCGCAATTTGATCATATAAAGGGCTTCTATTGTCTATTGGGTCATTTAAATTCGGTTCGTATTGTTATTGGGAATCTGTATATAATTTTCTTCCACTGTTGTGGCATGTATAAAATAGCCAATAGTTCTTGCTCGGTGGTAGTATAACTTGGCTTGTGTTTTCGCAGTTTACGGCTGGCAAATGCCAAGTAGGTTCGTTTCCTTATTTCGTCCATTTCCTCTTGATATAGACAAGCACCTATTCCAATATTGGAAGCGTAAATTTGAATAACGAATTCTTTGGTGTAATCCGGATATCCCAGTTTGATACTATGAGCCAGTAAACTTTTCATTGCAAGAAATGCCTGCTCGGTCTTGTCATTCCATTTCCATTTGTTATTCGTTTTTAATAATTCTTGTAATGGAGCCGCTGTATCTGTGTATCCCTTACAATGATTTGCGAAAAACTGGGTCATTCTTAAAAATTGTCTGACTTGTTTAATTCGCATCGGACGGGGAAATTCGCATATCGATTTTGATCTTTACAGGATTTGGTTTTATTCCTTCTCGTCGATAACGTGCCCTACAAAAAGTGTTTGCTCGTGGCAGAATCTTGATTTAGCTAAATTAATTTTAAAATCAGTACTTTCCAAATTTTCTAGCAATCTGTCGAGCCTATCACAGTGGTCATCAAAAGTTTCGCTTGCGAATACCATATCATCCACGAAGCATGTTACGTACTCCTTTATTTCAGGCAATAAATTTCTGTCCAGAGCTCTTATCAAGACCGTACAACTATTTTAAAATCCGAATGGTAATCTGCAGTATGTGTAAGTTTGATTATCAGACATAAATCCAGTTAAAAGTCTCGATTTTTCTTCTAATATTATATGGTGAAATGATGATGTGAAATCTACATTTGTAAAGTATTTAATGTTCTTGAATTCCTCTCCTTTTTCTTTGATTTTCTGGACTTGATCATATTCCGGTATTAGCTTTTCATTCAATTTTATAGCATCGAGACATATTCTCAAACTCCCGTTACTTTTCTTCACAATTACAATTGGATTTAGATATGGTGTAGTTGTCTTAATGATTATTCCATCATCTACCATTTCTTGGATTACCCTCTTCACATCTTGAAAATATTTTTCAGGGATGTCATATAGTTTCCCCTTAAACGGTGTCCAATCGTTCACTACAATTGTGTATTTAAAATTTAGTATTTGGCCAGGTTTGTCCTTAAATATCTCAGAATACTTTTCTAAAATTGCATACAGCTTCTGTTTTTCCTTAGTATTCAGCTTGGTTTCAGCTATCTTCTCCCATATGCTTGGTTCTTCCTTTTCATTTTCAACACTCAAAATCTTTTCTAAACTTTGTATTATCTCTTCTTCTTCTTCAGCTTCATTCAGCCTCCTTTGTGCTGTATATTCTTTTGCCTGTCCCTGTGTTTCTAATCCCTCAATTTTCATATGTTCTGAGTCCTGTGCTTGTTCATTCCGTTTGATTCTTTCTTTTGTTATCTCTCCATCAACCTCGATAATAGGGAATCTTATTTCCTGCTTCCTTAAATCAACGGTCATTTCCGTGGCTATCATAAAATCAATTCCAAGAATTATATTGTATTTTATCTTGTTCATAACCATAAATGGATGTTTGAATATCATCCTGCCAATTTTTATCTTCAGATATGTTTGTACTTTGCATTCAATTGTTTTATTTGGTATTATTCCTCATATTTTAGTCTGTGCAACCGGTATTATAGGTAATTTATCTTTTAGGTTGATTTCATCAAACAATATTTTTGATATAACGCTTATGCTCGTTCCAGAATCAACTAAGCAATGTGTTCTTAGCCCGTTTACCCGCACGACAATAATGGGTAAGCGTGCTCTCTTATCATCACTACCTCTTTGTGTTTCTTCCAATAATTCATCTGGATCTACATCCCAAGATTCGATTTGTAATATATACCAGCATTCAATTTGGTGATTTAGCTCATCCTTCGTACTATTTGTTTCATTCCCTAATCTAAAATTGGCCGGGGTTTTTTGTTCCGGGTATGCACGTCATATGGATGGGCTTCCAGTTTCAATCTTTGTTCATCTCTTTCTTTTCTCTTACAGTATATGCCTGTAACTCCAAGCTCTCAGCTCCTTCCATGTCTCCATTAATGTTCTGGTCCTTTATGGCGTTTTCCCATTTCTTTTTCTCTTGAGTTTCATTCCTCAAATCTTGAATGTATTGCCTGTTTCTGTGTTCTCTTCCGTCGTAATAGTTGGTCTGTTTTACTCGGTACACCGGTCTCCTTCTAAAGTTGCCTCTACCTGTGCTCTTCCTGTACTGGTTATCTGCCCGTAGTAGGGTACAAATCTCCCATTCCCATTTTTCTTCCAGCCTCATGGTAATCCTGCCTGCATTTGCATCGGTTCTCTTCTCTTATCCTTTCTTTATCTTTGTTCCATTCCCTTCTAAGGTTCCTATCATTTTCTCTTCGTTCGGTACACAATTACTTTTGGTCGTTTTCCTGGGTTAATACATTTATTACTTCTTTGTTGCTCGCATTCCTATTTATTGTACTTGTTGCGTGAACAGAGGTCATAAGGAGATGTACAATATTAGAAGGATCCACCTTTCAATACTCCGTTGTAAGTTGAACTAAAAAGAAGTCACAACTTGTTTATTGGGACCGGTTTCGACACATTACAAGTTGTCATCATCAGCCAAATAGTAAAGTAGGGCAAGATATAAAGATCTTAAAACAACTAATACATTGAACACAGGCAAAAAATTAACATTGATTCATATCGTAGCAATTCAGTTAATGTCCAAAACACAATGATCATTGAGATCATTGAGTCCATTGAGATACGGCAAATGATCATTGTGTTTTGGACATTAACTGAATTGCTACGATATGAATCAATGTTAATTTTTTGCCTGTGTTCTATGTATTAGTTGTTTTAAGATCTTTATATCTTGCCCTACTTCACTATTTGGCTGATGATGACACTTGTAATGTATCGAAACCGGTCCCAATAAACAAGTTGTGACTTCTTTTTAGTTCAACTTACAACGGAGTATTGAAAGGTGGATCCTTCTAATATTGTACATCTTCTTATTTCTCTATTCAATACGGAACGATCATGAAGTTTTTAACTTTAAACAGAGGTCATGTCGAGCTGCCTGAGTGTGCTTTCCATGTCAACTGCTGTTTCTTCGTTTGCAGCTGCAAGTAACGTTTGAATCTCTGGAGGGAATTGTTTTTGTATTGTTATAATCGCCTCCAGTTCACTAGGCGCTGAATCTAGGTCTTGATACCGGTGGAATTGGTATGAAAAATAATCGCTATACCAAGTTTGTCCCGTCGACGAGTATTTTTTTGAGTACAATTCTAATCTGAGATTTTGTTGAATCTCAGGATTCCAGAATTGTTTTAGAAAAGCTAATTTGAACTCTTCATAATCATGAAAAGTATACTTGAAAGCCTGATACCAAAGGTTTGGGTTGGCGTCTAGGTGTTTCTCGACTACCCTAAGCTTTTTCTCATCTGGGATCCTATTTTCTCGGAAATACTCCTCCATTTCACGTAGAAATCCTTTCGGTGACATGGCTGCGGTATTGTTAAAATATTTAGGTCGGTCATCGTAAGTTTTGATGATATTTATGATAGCTGGATTTCCATTGCCGTTAGTTCCTATTATTATATCCTTATTGCTCTGGTCTGTTTCTCCAGATATAGTTGGTGTTCCCTCTCTCTCATTAATCTGTACTTCCACCATCCTCTGTTCATTCGGTTGCTTCGATATTACCGATTTTGTTATCTGGATTTCATTTTTAATATTTTGGATTTCCTTCCTCGTCTGAACCAATCCTTGCTCTGTCCTAATCATTCTTTCTTCAGTTTTGTTCTTATTCTTTTCTATTTCTTCTTTTATGATCCCCATTTTATCTCCAATTTGGTCACGTGCTGTAATAAAGTTCATTTTCATTGTTTTGTTCATCGTTTGTACAATTTTGTTTATTCTTTCTTCTTTCCTTCGTACTGATTCCATTTTTCTTGTGAATCGATTCTTATTGACTCCATATTGTCCATCTCTTGATCTCATCCTCTCTCAAGCTTTGAATATACTTCTTACTTTCTGTTAGTTCCTCTCTGATTCTATTTACTTCTTTGTAGATCTCTTTATTCTTATTTTCCATTGTCTCAATCATTTCGGTTCGAAGATCAGTTAATCCAGTTTTTATTTCGAAAACTTCTCTTCCGATTTTACCAATTTCTATTTTCATCATCTCCTTCTGCCTCTCTTCCATTTTTCTTATCTCTTCCATCTGGTTTTGCTGCAGTTATTCTTGTTTCTGTTGGTATTCCTCCTGTTTCTGATTATATTCTTCTTGTTTCTGTTGGTACTCTTCTCGAAATTTTCCTAATAATTCTTCTAGTTGTCTCTTTTGTATCTCTTCTTGTTTTCTCATCATCTCTTGTTGATTTTCTTGTTTTCTGCTCATCTCTTTCAATATTTCTACTATTCCTTTCTGGTCTTCTTTTGCCTCCTCTAACTCCTCGGTTATCTTCTCTATCTCCTCATCCTTTTCCTGTAATCTATCTTCTTGCTCCTTCTGATACTCCTCGAATTGCGAGCGCAACTGACTTATATTAGACATTTTAATATTTGTATTATTAACTTTCGCTAAAGTTCCTATTTGTCTATGTATGTATAGATTACAATCGTAATAATTATATCAATACTTCAATCTGATTTGGGATTGACGACCTGACTTCCACAAATAAGCCGACTATCCTATTATCCCAGCCCTTCATGAAATAAAAAAAATTCTCGGTGTTCCTTAAATTGTTGTCCTATTAACCAAATCTACCTTAATATTAAATGATATAATCTAAAATAATACTATTAATTATCGTAGCCTATCAATTATTCAAAATTATTAATACAACTTTATTATTATTATTATTATTATTATTATTATTATTATTATTATTATTATTATTATTATTATTATTATTATTATTATTATATCCCATCTCTTCTCTTGCTTTTGTTCCCACATGAATTCTCTCTTGACTCTTGATTTGCCGTCCTTTTCTCATTCTTCTATACTGTAGCATGATATAATTTTTGTTCTTCTGCTCTCTTGACTTCAATCATGAGTGTCAAATTTTAGTTATCTTCTCATTCCACTCAGTTTTATTTCAAAATTATGTATCAAATTTTCTTATTTATTCTTTCTCTTGGTCATGTTATCCTCTTTCTATGTCTTGCCTCACTGTCGGGCATCCTCCACTCTCTCAGTTCATCTGTACTGTTAGGCATTGATTTTTCTTGTTACGCCCAACATTTATTTTTGTATCCACGCCGGGTATCCTCAGTCTTACTCCAACCATGGGCGCCAATTTTCCTTGCGCCATATTTAGGGAATATTTTTCTTGCGCCATGCTCCAATGCCTATCTTACTTTTTGGTCACCCTTGGCATTCAAGAAATTCCATGGCTAAACGAATAATATCTCAGGGAATAAATTATATCAGCATTTTTGACGTGAATCCAACTGAGATTACCTTTCCTACCTTTTCATTATACGCGAACATCGATTGGATCATTTGGACATAAAGACTTAGTTTTAAACTCAATTAATTACCATCATCAGGTAAGTTATTACCTTAAGTTAATCTTATAATCTATAAATAACATAAAATCACTTAAATTCTTAATTATTAATATTTATTCAAATTTTTGATATTATTTTCAGATGAACTAAATGTTTTCCAAAAATATTTTTTATGTACATTGGTATTTCATCCAAACAAAAAAATGTTTTGAAGTCGTGTGTTTATCGTAACCTTCGATCTATGATCATCATCTTGATTAATTAATTTCATTATGTTCCATATTGATAATTGACATATATCATTGAAAAAAAGGAAAAGATCCACCTGATCAATACTAGTTTAATATAATAGCTTATATAACAGAACCGGTTCGACTCTTTACAAAGTTATCTTCAGCTGTATTATACTCTTACATTAGTTACAGTTTTAAGTGTTGTGCCTTGCCAGTTGAAAATATTGTGTGTGACAGACGTTAAATTGACATGTTTCAAAGTGGTTAGTCCTATGCTCTTAAACTTAAGTATGTCTAAAGACCTATAACTTGTGTTGAAACTTATTAAAATGTTAACTATATAAACACATTAAAATGTTCACAATACATAATAAAATACATCTCAATATACATATATCTTGTTACAATCCAAGTTTGCAGGTAAAACATGTTCTTGAAATAAATTTGTCATCTTTTGTTTTTTTATTAAATCATCTGGCGTGAAAAGATTATGTGCTTGAACTCAGCTGTATTATGCCCTTATAATAGTTGCATTTAGGCATTATACCTTGTCAATTGAAAAGATTGTGTGTGACAGATGTTAAAACAACTTATTTCAAAGTGGTTAGTATTACGCTCATAATAATAAGTATGTAAGATGACCTGAAACTTATGTTAAATAACCTGTTAAAATATAAACTACATAAACACACTGAAATGTTCACAACACATAGTAAAATACACTTGAAGATGCAAATGTCTTGTTACATCCAAAGTATTGGGTGAAAGCATGTTCTTACGTTGTTTATGGGTCGTCTAATGTGAGAGGTTGTATGCTTAAGTTCGTATGGGGTACTTTGCACCACTACACTTTATACAAAGTTCAACCACTAGATAGCTTGCGGATTTTCTAATATTATTAAATATGTGTACATTTGAGGATGGGTATGTGCAGCTGAAGTTGTTGATTGATTTGATTTTCTATGACTATGATCATCAATAAACAACTAACTCATTATTGTCTAAGGTCTCATCTTATCAAATAATTCTTCTCCTACAATTCTTCCTGGATTAAAATTTTTCGATGTTTTCATCCTGACCTATTATGAATTACAATCTATCTTCATCTTTTCATCCACTTATAAAAAATAATGATAATTCTTCAGATTGACATTAAGGAATTAATTAAATTAATTAATTATCTTGAAATTATGTAAATGCCATAACAAGAGTAAAATAAAAATGACAATTTTTTATGGATAAAATCAACTTCTCATGAATTATTAGATTCTAAGTAATTGTCACATTTGACGAGAATGTCAAGTTCTGACATGAATTCCAGTTTTTTTTTTTTTTTTTTTTTTTTTTTTAGTATCGATATATTACAAAGTTTCGAACTTAAGAATCCGAGAATTTTTTTTTTTTTTTTTGCTAAGTAATTATCTGTCTAGGCTTTCTTCAACTAATTTTATCATCTAAAAAAAACACATGCAGAATAAGAAATGTTTCATGTCTATAGCTCTTAATAGCTACCTATCTTAATATAAAAAATCATCATTTATCATGACCAGATATAAACAAAATATTCCTATGAAATCTGTAAAATCTCCAAGATACACTCGACCACTTTGCATTCAAGTTATAATATGTCGCACCACTTAATAAATTCAATTATATGTTTGCAATAAGTCAAGGAATACCTTAGATGACAGTTCCTAATCCATTAATAGTGATAAGCTAACATTACGATGACACTAATATCATATCTGCCAACAACAATCTAGTGTTTCAGCTTAAATTAACTGAAACTAAATAGCATGGGAAATTTTCTTTGAGGTTGCCATAGTAGTCTGAGTATTAGGTTAATTGAGATTATTTTTGATGACCATACTCCATTAACATCCTGTAAATCCATTTTCGAATTGCCATTACCTCACATTCTAGGTCATTCGAGATTACGTCGCTATAGGTGTCAAATAAAACCATAATCCTACACTGCGTTACACACAATTACATTAATAAATTATACGCGAAATTCTTTCCTCACATGTCCTCACATTTATTATAATTCTTCAAATAATATTCAATGATATCTATTATTTATCATTCGCACTCCGTATCCCATATTTCCATCATATCGTTACATTGCCGCATAAATAAACTTCATTTGGTCTACTCAATGTAACGCTCGACTTCCACATCCCAATAAAATTATAATTTTATGGATTAATAACTACCATCTCTGACAATATGCACTTCATTTGTCAAAATATACACACATATATATAACCTATGTTTACTCACGTTTGGCAAAAAGTTGATGTTAATTATGATCTTGGTAACCTACAATTCGATACGCATCAATTATGCACTCCAAGTACATTAGAACAGGTTGTTTATGGCATAACTCTCTGAAGATCGACTGACGAGATATTAGTATAATGCTTCATTGGTGAATGCAACATTTCCTACATATGGAAGTTCTTCTATGCTTTGGAGGACTACCTAAAAACTTCATTTGAACAGCACTATAAATACATTTGCGGTGAAACTATCTTTATAAGTCATCTCTCGAAGATATATCGATCTCTTCCTTATATCAACACAACCAACAAATTACTACATGATACTACACTACTGTCTAATTTTGAAATAAAGCTTTTAAACTTATCTTATCCTGCCTGTGTTTTTGGGCTGGGGCTGCTGTAGTTTTGTCCTTTATGTGGCGATCATCTCTGGTTTATGTCTGTGGCATGTCCGAGTCATGGTCGCAGGACTTCTGTTGTCGGGCAAAGCCGGTTCGGTTCCCGTCTGTCGCCAATCCCATCTCCGGTCTAGTAGGCCATTACAGCGTTTTCACGTACATACATGAGAAACATAGACAAATACATCATTAATTCCATGATCTCCTTAGTTATAAAAGCCTCTTCCTAAATTATCTCTTCGTTCTTATGGGTAGAATATGATGATGTAAATTCAACTATTGCAGCTTTAATGACATGAGTGGTGGCTTGAATACTGTCGGGCTTATATTAAAATTGCTTCAAGATATCGTTTTTGGAAGTCTTCTTCAATAAACTTTCATCGATCTTTAACTCAACCCTGCTTTCCGTTCAGACATCATCTTCATTTCATGCAGAGTATTTTGCCTATGATCTTATACATTTACGAGAAATATAGTGTTTGGACTTCAAATTTTAGTTAAATTGTTTGATAATTCAGCATTTTCTCCCAAAATCTGCTATTTCTTTGTATATTAACTTTTTGTAACTTTCCGAGTATTTTTCTTTTTTATGCGATCTTCGAATGTTCTTACTGTTAGTTTGTAGTGCATTTTTCTTATGTCACGGCCACTTGGATCCATTTGTCTGTATCTTTCACCTTATATTTACGGCCACATGGATTCCATTAGTCTGTATTTCCTTACTTTGAATTTCCGCTTCATGGTTTACAAAACTTTACCGTTATTCTCGGCATATGATGATTTCAACTCTCCGTTTTTTTTTAATTAGGGCAATTAAATGGTGCAATACTGAACTTCAGTACAGTCATAAAATGAGATTAATCACTTGTAACATACCACTTATAATACCAATATAAATGGTCCGTTATTGGACATTAAAAATTTTCCAGCTAACTCATTCCTGGTTGCCAGCGTTTTGCCCCTGTGTACTAGGCTGGACTCATCAGTTGGTACCTAGAACACCTACCAAGACGCTGGCTAGTGCATACTGTGGAGGCCACTGCGTAGGCTAATTGTAACCACCGGCAGTGCCAATGCACTATGAGAGACTTTGTCTCATTATTAAAAATTGAGGCCTGCTTGGCCATCAGATGTATAGATGTTCATTTCCATAGGGAATCTGAAATATTTGTTCCGAATGAGTAAATTTATAATTCCAATATAAATGGTCCGTTATTGGACATTATAAATTTTCCAGCTTACTCATTCCTGGTTGCCAGCGTTTTGCCCCCGTGTGCTAGGCTGGGCTCATCAGCTGGTACCTAGCACACCTACCAAGACGCTGGCTAGTGCATACCTTGGAGGCCACTGCGTAGGCTAATTGTAGCCACCGACAATGCCAATGCACTATGAGAGACTTTGTCTCATTATTAAAAATTGATGCCTGCTTGGCCATCAGATGTATAGATGTTGATTCCCATAGGGAATCTGAAATATTTGTTCCGAATGTTTAAATTTATAATACCAACTAGCTGATGTACCCGTGCTTCGCTGCAGGATTCTTAGAAAGACTGACTTTGTGGTTTTCCTAACTGAAATCAACAAAGGTCATTACAAAAACGTAAGTATGAATGTAGCGATTAAAAGCAATGCTACCATATAAAATACTCGATCAAATGGAAAGCCGCATGTTTTATCACTTTTAACGAACAGTGCAGCGGTTAGATTGCGGTGCCAATCTAATAGTCCAAAGTTCCAGAGCTGGGATGACCAGGTTGCAAATTGCCATGAACACTCATCCGCCATTATTCCATTAAATATGCACACTGTTCACTCCAATCAGTGCCTCAGAGTAGGGATTGAATAGCCCGAATGCTATGATGATCCAGTGTGTTACGTACCAGTAGTATCAGAAAATTTATAAACCAGGGGAATGGCATGCTAAAGAAGAAAGTTATCTAACTCCCCAACTACTTCCCTTCAATATTCAGGCAGGCTGTTACACTCTGTACGACTGGGCGAGTTGACTGTGTGGTTAGCGGTGCGCAGCTGTGAGCTTGCATCCGAGAGATAGTGGATTCGAACCCCATTGCCGGCAGTGCTGAAGATGGTATTCTGTGGTTTCCCACTTTCACACCAGTCAAATGCTGGGCCTGTACCTTAATTAAGGCCTAAGGCACTCCTAGCCCTTTCCTATCCCATTGTTGCCATAAAACCTATCTATGTTGGTGCGACGTAAATCAAATAAAAAATACTCTGTACGCAGCAGTAATCCTATCTACCGAAGATGAGGGGCAACAGAAGACACAAAGCACATCACGACAAACAATGATCAATTTAATGGTATTGTTGATCAATCTTATGAGCTTTCTATATTGTAGGCCTTCACATTTAGTTTTCTTTCAACTCTGTGATTTGTAAAATATTTTATACCGTAAACTGTAGTTTCTTATTCTCCAAATTTACACACCGATTTTCATTAAATACTGTTTACCTATTTCCTCGTTACTCGGTGCTGATATGGACTTAGTAACAAAAATCCAAATTCATGAATATCTTTGTGATCATAGCCAGTACGGTAACAATGTATAAGACATGAATAATAGGAAATTTAATACTATATAACAGTTATGTAGCATTCATCGATTACAATTTCTGAGAATTAAATTTTAGGCCTTCCCCTAAACTACAATTTTTCTCTGTGTGAATACAATTATTGATAGCCTAGATTGTAGCAACTTAGTCCCCAACTTTGCATACCCATTTTCTTTAAAATACGACCACTAATAACATAAATAGTTGAGAATTCAATTTTAGGCCTTCCCCTAAACTACCATTTCACTCAGCGTGAGTAAAATGATTTATAGCCTAGAATGTAGAGGCTCATCCCCTAACTCCACATACCGATTTTCATTAAATTCTCTTCAACCGTTTTCTCGTGATGCGTGTACATACATACAGACAGACCACTGATCTCTATACCTGGATGGCTGGTAGCTTGGGCAGCAGTAAGCCGAATAGAAGATGACTGGCGTAGTAAGATGGCAGTGAGCGCACGGTGTAGTAGACCACGAGGAGCGCGCTTGCTTTGTTTATGCTTAGTTCAGTGACGCCAGGCCTCTTGATTGTAGTTCCACGAGTGTTCTGTGTTTTCTTATTGCAAAGTAAATAGTGTATTTTACGAATTTAGGTTCGTTGCCTTGTAGTATACTTGTGGATTACAAGATTCAATTTAAATATGTATGTGTTTATCAGAGTCCGCCTCTGTGGTGTAGTGGTTAGCGTGATTAGCTGCCACCCCCGGAGGCCCGGGTTCGATTCCCGGCTCTGCCACGAACTTTGAAAAGTGGTATGAGGGCTGGAACGGGGTCCACTCAGCCTCAGGAGGTCAACTGAGTAGAGATGGGTTCGATTCCCACCTCAGCCATCCTGGAAGTGGTTTTCTGTGGCTTCTCATTTCTCCTCCAGGCGAATGCCGGGATGGTACCTAACATAAGGCCACGGCCGCTTCCTTCCCTCTTCCTTGCCTATCCCTTCCAATCTTCCCATCCCTTCACAAGGCCCCTGTACAGCATAGCAGGTGAGGCCGCCTGGGCGAGGTACTGATCATTCTCCCCAGTTGTATCCCCGATCAAGAGTCTGAAGCTCCAGGACACTGCCCTTGAGGCGGTAGAGGTGGGATCCCTCGCTGTGTCCGAGGGGAAAAAGCCGACAGATGATGATGATGTGTTTATCTGAAATATGAATGAAGAAACATTCTACGGGGTATTAACATACCGCAGTGTTCAGCTTATGGATGTACAAACAGAACCGATCAGTAGAAGGAGAAATCATTTCATCGGGGAGTTTTATACTGTACATAAGAATCTTCCTAGGGTAGTGTTTTGAGTTTTAGGTTTATTGTATCTTATTTCGCATATTCCGGGAGCAAAATGGCAATTAATTTTTGTAGGTTTCCTTTCTCGAGACCCGAACATCTAAGATCATCGATTAGGAGTATCAGGCGGGAGAATTGGGAGCCTTCTAAAACAGCTGTTCTCTGCTCGGATCACTTAGAGGAAGACTGTTTTGATAGAAATGGACAAACTGTACACCTTAGAAGTGATGTACAGCCAACTGTTTGCAATTTTACTGAACATTAACTGCAAGTAAAAAATTTACTTTTTTTTTTTATTTCTCATAATTAAACTGACGGTTTCGATTAAATAATTGACGTGACCTTATAACAATCTTAGAAAATGAAGTCTGGGGGAATTCTAGACCTTATTTACATCAGTAATAATTATGGGTGGGAGAAGGGAAAGTGTGGTGGGTGTTTGGGGCTATCCCATTATACAATTCGTGGTATTTGGGACTCTTTTAACTGGTGTTACATATATCTGATGATGACTATCAATATCGCTTTGCTAGCTGAATTTAATTAAAGAGGTCTGTAATAGTAAATTAACCTGCAGGTAATGTGATATATTGACAAGTTTTGAATATTTGCTGGTTTTATAAATGTGTACATTTGCTTCACTGATATTTTAATTTGATAATATGCGCGTTATTTCATAGAAACAGGAATTCATTATCAAGCACCGATTATGGTATGTCAAATCTAGGCCTGTATAGTGAGCTACTTTTATAAGTACATCATTTTAAGAATGCATAATTTCGTGGCATACATGTATACAATTTACGGCAATGTTTCCAGAAACTGGTTTTCACTTGTATTGTGTTACCGATCGCTAATTGCATGTATTCAGCACCTAAGTTAATATTTGTCGGCCGTTATTATACACTCATGTTTATTGCTATCCCGGAGATTTAGTGACCTCGGAATGACGTGTCAGTGATCCCAATGTCCTTATGCTTTGAGTGAACATGTCTCTATATTTTTAATTATTCCAATGCGCCATTAATTGCGACTTAAAATTGACTATATTATCATTGCTTCCCCATAAGGAGAGCTCTAGGTTGGGTACGCCAACATGGCGAACCGCGCACTCAACTTGGCGTACTTTCTCCTGCAGCGGAGACCTGCCATCAGCGATCCATGTATAGAGATCAGTGAGACAGACAGACAGAAATCACGGAAAAGCAAAAAGTGTATTTTCTTGTTACTATGGACACGACCGATACAGAAATCCCATTATTTTTAAATTCTGAGCAATGTACAGACAAAACTCTTATTTTACATATATAGATATAAATCGTCCGTTATTGGACATTATAAATTTTCCAGCTAACTCATTCCTGATGGCCAAGCAGGCATCAGTTTTTAATAATGAGGCAAAGTCTCTCATAGTGCATTGGCACTCCCAGTGGCTACAATTAGCCTATGCAGTGGCCTCCACGGTATGCACTAACCAGCGTCTTGGTAGGTGTGCTAGGTACCAACTGATGAGCCCAGCCTAGCACACGGGGGCAAAACGCTGGCAACCAGGAATTAGCTGGAAAATTTATAATGTCCAATAACGGACCATTTATATTGGTATTATAAATTTACTCATTCGGAACAAATATTTCAGATTCCCTATGATAATGAATGTCTATACACATACCACTTAGTCGAGCAGCTAGTCTTCTTTCTCCCAGTTCTTCCCAGCCCAATCTTTGCAACCTTTTTTTTAATGCTACTCCTTTGTTGGGAATCACCCAGAACAAATCGAGCTGTTTTCCTTAGGATTTTTTCCAGTTCTGAAATCAAGTAATCCTGGTGAGGGTCCCATATATTGGAACCATACTCTAGTTGGAGTCTTACCAAAGACTTATATGCCCCCTCTCTCTCTCTTTTTTTTTGCTTAACGTCGCACCGACACTGATATGTCTTATGGCGACGATGGGATAGGAAAGGTCTAGGAAGTGGAAGGAAGCAGCCGTGGCCTTAATTAAGGTACAGCCCCGGCATTTGCCTGGTGTGAAAATGGGTAACCACGGAAAACCATCTTCAGGGCTGCTGACAGTGGGGCTCGAACCCACTGTCTCCCGATTACTGGATACTGGCCGCACTGAAGCGACTGCAGCTATCGAGCTTGGTTTCCCTCTCCTTTACATCCTTACTACAACCCCTAAACACACTCATAACCATGTGCATTGATCTGTACCCTTTGTTTACAATCCCATTTATGTGATTAACCCAATGAAGAGCTTTCCTTAAATTAACACCTAGATATTTACAATGATCCCAAAAAGGAACTTTCACCCCATCAACGCATTAATTAAAACTGAGAGAACTTTTCGTATTTGTGAAACACACAACCTGACTTTTAACCCCATGTATCATCATACCATTGCCTGCTGTCCATCTCACAACATTATTGAGGTCATGTTGCAGTTGCTCACAATCTTGTAACTTATTTATTACTCTATAAAGAATAACATCATCAAGAAAAAGCCATACCTCTGATTCCAGTTCTTTACTCATATCATTTATATATATGTATAAAATAGCTTGTCGTGACTGACTGATTCGTCATCACCAAGCCAAAACTACTGGACATAAAGAAATGAAATTTTAGGGATACATTCATATTACAATGTAGGTGCTCGCTAAGGGAGGATTTTTGGATATTCCGTCACTGAGGGGGATAAAAAGGGGGGTGAATTTTTAAAATCAGTGTATCTATATCTTGAAAACTGAACAGTTTAAGGACATGAACTTTGGTATTTGCAATCTCCTTTAAAAATAAATACATATTATTTTGTTTTGGGAAAATCCTGTTAAGGGGGGTGAAAAAAGGTGAAAAAGGGGTTGAATACCATTCATGTGGATACTTATATCTCTAAAAGTGAAGATGTTATAGTCATGAAAATTGTTATTTGGAATCTCCTGTAAAAATAAAGAAACACATATTTTTTTGTTTTGGGAAAATATACTTAAGGGGTGGTGAACAGGAGTGACAAAAGGGGGTGAATTCTTAAACAGAGTATATCTCAAAAACGTAACATGTTACAGATGTGAAAATTGGTCATTGGAATTTCCTTTAAAAGTAAAGGAACATGCATAATTTGTTTTGTGAAAATCCATTTAAAAGTGTTGAAGGGGATAATTTTTTAAAATGAGTATATATACAGTATATAAAAAAATTAACACATTACAGACGTAAAAATTGGTATTTTGAAACTCTTTTAATAATCATAGTAACATGTATTTGTTTGTTTTCATAAGAAAAGTCTTCAGTGGCGGGGTGCTGTAAAAAGGACTGAAAAAGGGGTTGAATTTTTTTTATCTGGATACTTATATCTCAAAAACTGAAGATTTTACAGATATGAAATTTGTTACTTGGAATCTCCTTTAAAAATAAACACTTTTTTTCTTCTTTTTCTTGGGGAAAATCTACTTAAGGGGTAGTGAATAGGAGTGACAGAGGGGATGAATTCTTAAAATGAGTATATCTCAAAAATGTAACAGGTTACAGACGTGAAAACTAGTATTTGGAATCTCCTGTGAAATTAAATTACAGGAACACACACAATTAGTTTTCTGAAAATCTTCTTAAGAGAAAGTGTTGAAGGGGATACATTTTTAAAATAAATATATATTTATAGTATATATAAAAAACTTAACACGTTACAGATGTGAAAATTGGTATTTTTAACCTCTTTTAAAAATAAAAATAATACATATTTGTTTGTTTTTTGAAAATACACTTCATTGGGGGAGGGGGGTGTAAAAAGGACTGAAAAAGGGGTTGAATTCTTTTTATGTGGATACTTATATCTCAAAAACTGAGGATGTTACAGACATGAAAATTGGTATTTGTAATCTCATATTTTCTGTTTTTGGAAAATCCACTTAAGGGGGTGAAAAGAGGTGAGAATGGGGTTGAATACCTTTTTGAGGATACTCATTTCAAAAATTCAGCCCCTTTGTCAGTCCTGATCACCCCCCCTTTCCTTAAGTAGGTTTAAAAAAAAAAGCAACATGTTACAGACGTGAAAAATTCGTATTTTTAAACTCTTTTAAATATAAAGTAATACATAATGTCCAATAATGGACCAACTATATTGGTATTACTTCATTGTTTTTGGAAAAATCACTTGAGGTGGGGGATTAAAAGGACTGAAAGAGGGGTTGATTTTTTTTTTTTTTTTTTTTTTTTTTTTTTTAGGATACTAGTATCTCAAAATCTGAAGATATTACAGACATGGAAATTGGTATTTGGCCTTTAAAATTAAAGAAACATGTATTTTTTTGTTTTCGTAAAATCCACTTAAAGGGGTTGTAAAAAGGACTGAAAAAGGGCTGAATTATTTTCATATGGACACTTTTATCTCAAAAACTGAAGATGTTACAGTCATGAATATTTGTATTTGGAATCTTCTTTAAAAATGAAGAAACACACATTCTTTTGTTTTTGGAAATCCAATTGAGGGTGGGTAAATAAATTGAAAAATGAGTTTAATTCTTTGTATGAGGATAATTATATCACAAAAAAGGAAGGATGTTATGGATGTGAAAATTGGTGTTTGGAATCTCCTTTAAAAATAAAGCACACTTTTTTGTCAGGGGGAATCAACTTGAGGGGCATGTAAAAGGAGTTGAATCCTTTTTATTAGGATGCAAATAAGAAGTGAACTTAAAACAATACACCGCTAAGGGGTTTTGACTGGGGGATGGGGAATGATAACAAAAATATACGTTTATATGAAACTGTTTGAATTATGAATTTAAAAATCAAATTATATCCCAGGTGTTAAATAACAGAAGGTTTGAAACAAATTTAACCCCTCAAAGAGTTAAATGGGGGATAAGATCCAAAAAACAAATATATTAATTCCTTCCTCCAAAACTGTTTAACGTACAAAGACAAAATTCCAAATAGCTGTGTATATTTTAAATCCTAGGTGTAAGTAAGGTAAGGATGTATTCTGCCCCAAGGCAGGTCCGAACCTCCTCAGAGGTGTGCCTGAGCCAGAGTTTACGTACGATCCTAGGTGTGAAATAGGAAATATTTTTGAACGTTCCACCGCTAAAGTGTCAAATGAGATTAGCTCCGTAAACTAAATTATTCATCCCTCCAAAACCGTTTGGCGTACAAATTTGTAATTTTATGAGAATGATCTCCTTTTATATCCTAGGTGTAAAATACTGTTTACTTAAAAACATTTCTCCCCTAAGAGGTTTAGATGGTAGTTGACTCTCAAAAACACAATATCCATTCTTCCGAAACCATTTCAGGCACGAACATAACTTTTTTTATGAAGGGTGGTCTTCTATAACCTAGATGTTAACAAATATTTCAAAACAGTCACCCCTTTAAAAGTATTCTTTCCTCCATTACTCTTCGACGTACAAAAACAAAATTTCCCAGGTTGGTCACCTTTATGTCCTAGATTATAATGAGATATGGTTTAAAACATTAAAATTTTTCCGTACGAGGTTCAAGCGAGTTGTAGATTATAAAATAAATAGTCCTTCCTCCAAAACCGTTTGACGTACGAACTGAGGACATATTTTACAGGCTCAGCTGACAGTGGACTCTCCAAAATGTAAAACCTCTAATAATAACTTTCATTTTAAAGCCGTAGCAAAGCACGGGTTACTTGCTAGTTTATATATAAAAGAAAACATAAAGGTTCAATAATACTGCCTTAATTATTACAGGGTCAGATAAAGCTTTGCCTACTCTAATTCTCTAAGATCTATTCTTTAGAAATATAGCAACCCATTCAGTCACTCTTTTGTCTAGTCCAATTGCACTCAGTTTTGCCAGTGGTCTCCCATGATCTACCCTATCAAATGTTTTAGACTGGTCAGTCACGATACAGTCCATTTGACCTCCTGAATCCAAGATATCTGCTGTATCTTTCTGGAATCCTACAAGTTCAGCTTCAGTGGAATAACCTTTCCTCTAACGCAACTGCCTTCTATCGAACCAGTTATTAATTTCACAAACATGTCTAATATAATCGGAAAGAATGCTATCCCAAAGCTTACATGCAAGGCATGTCAAACTTACAGGCCTTCAGTTTTCAGCTTTATGTCTATCACCCTTTCCTTTATACACAGGGGCTACTATTGCAACTCTCCATTCATTTGGTATAGCTCCTTCAACCAAACAATAATCGAGTAAGTACTTGAGATATGGTACTATATTGCAACCCATTGTTTTTAGTATATCCCCAGAAAGCTTATCAATTCCAGCCACTTTTCTAGTTTTCAACTTTTGTATCTTATTGTAAATGTCATTGTTATCATATGTAAATTTTAATACTTCTTTAGCATTAGTCACCTCCTCTATCTGGACATTCTCCTTTAACCAACAATCTTTACAATCGTCGCCATAAGACCTATCCATGTCGGATGTCTGTGCAACGTAATACCACTTGTAAAAATAAAATAAAATCTTTACATACTACTGACTGAATATTTTCTGCCTTCTGAAGATACTCACGTACACACTCCCCTTGTTCATTAATAATTATTCCTGGAATGTCCTTCTTGGAACCAGTTTCTGCCTAAGTTCCTTCAGTTTCTCCTTACTTCCACAGCCATTTCTAACTTTATTTCTTTCCAATCTGCACCTCCTTCTTAGTCTTTTTATTTCTCTATTATAATAAGGTGAGTCTTTACCATTCCTTACTACCTTTAAAGGTACAAATCTATTTTCACATTCCTCAACAATTGCTTTAAACCCATCCTAGAATAAGTTTACATTTTTATTTACCGTTTTCCACCGATCATAGTTCCTTTTCAAAAACTGCCTCATGCCTGCTTTATCAGCCATATGGTACTGCCTAATAGTCCTACTTTTAAGACCTTCCTCTCTACCACATTTATTTTTAACTACCACAAAAACAGCTTTATGATCACTAATACCATCTATTACTTCGGTTTCTCTATAGAGCTCATCTTTTTTTATCAGCACCACATCAGGATATTTTTCTCTCTAGTTGGTTCGATCATTTTTTGAATCAGCTGTCCTTCCCGTATTAGCTTATTTGCCATTTGTTGGTCATGCTTCCTGTCATTCGCATTTCCTTCCCAATTGACATTTGGTACATTCGGATCTCCTGCTACAATCACATTCCTTTCCATGTCATTTCCCAAATAGCTGATTATCTTATCAAATAATTCTGAATCCGTGTTAGCGCTGCCCTTTCCCGGTCTGTACACTCCAAAGACATCAAGTTGCCTATTATCTTTAGAAATGACCCTTACACCTAGAATTTCATGTTTGTCATCTTTAATTTTTTTTGTAGCTTACAAATTCTTCTTTCACCAGAATGAATACTCTCCCTCCCACCTTCCTATCCTATCTCTAAGATACACACTCTAGTTCTGTGAGAAAATTTCTGCATCCATTATTATATCATTTCTCAGCCATGATTCAGCTCCTATTACAATATCTGGTAAAGTACAGGAATCAAAATCAATGGGAAAATGTTCAACAATTTAAGGTTTGCAGACGACATTACACTTTTAGCCAACGACATCGATGAACTACAAACTCTGATATAAGATCTTGTCTCAGTCTGTCAAAAAGTGGGACTATCCATGAACCTTTCTAAAACCAAAGTAATGCTCAACAAATGGGCCCCAGCAGGAAAGTTGCATGTGGGAAACTCCACATTACAAGTCAATGAGTAAGTTTATCTTGGGCAGCTTGTAAACATGAGAGGGGACATAAGACCGCAAATCTTCCGACGTATCAAACTACGATGGCAAGCCTACGGAAGAAATTCTTCAATCTTCAAATCCAACATGCCATCCCACCTAAAGATGATAGTCTTTGACCAGAGTGTTCTCCCTGTACTGGCTTATGGTTGTGAAACCTGGACATTGAGCGAGTTTGTTAACTAAAAACTCAGAGAAACCCAAAGAGCTATGGAGTGGTTTATGCTAGGCTTCACGAAGAAAGACAGGAAGAGAGCAGATTACATCAGGTCAGTCACAAAGGTCAGTGACATTTTAGAAAGGGTGTTTACCTTAAAATGGCAGTGGGCAAGCCATGTTGCTCATAGAACTGATGGTAGGTGGATAAAGCTTGTGCTTGAGTGGAGTCTGAAGGTCATCTGAGACCTAAGGGAAGACCACCAGGCAGATGGGATAAAGACATCCGGAAGATTACTGGGATCAGTTGGCAGAACATCGCTCAAGACCGTCCCAGATGGAAAGACCTCATGAAAACCTACCTTGCTTCGGACTTTAAGAGGCCTCATCGTAAGAACGATTGAATATGGCTGATAGTGATAGTGATATATCTATTACTTAATTCTATTCCTTTCTTTACAATACTTATACAGTTCAACACTAACATTTTTATGTCATCCCTACTTGACTTCCGGATCTCTGTACCCTTATCACTGCTCCCTATACCAGCCCTTTTCCCTGAATGTATTTTCCTATTAACCTTCCAAACAAATTTCCTAACTTATATGTACCACTGCGTTTTAAGTGAAAGCCATTTGAGCGCAGATCGCTATCTCCTACCCACCCATTAGGATCTAAAAATTTCACTTTAAATTTCCCACACACCCACTCCATAGTCTCATTTAAATCCTCAATCACCCTCCAGTCAGTATCCCTCCTACACAGTATTCCACTGATAACAATCTTCGCTTCCTTAAACTTCACCCGTGCTGCTTTTACCAGATCCCACACATCCCCAACTATGTTGGTACTTATACCAGCTTGCCCTACGTTGTTGGTACCAATGTGAAACATTACCACCTTCTCCTTCCCCTCCTCCTTCTCTTGTACTTTCACCACATGTCTAACGATGGAATCTCCCATGACCAGAACCTGAACCCTACCCACCTCATTTGATCCCCTCCCCTCCTGGTCAGCCCTATCTTTCCTGATAGCTGCAGAAGCTACTTCTTACTCCCTTTTCTCCCTCCCATGACCCTGTTCCACATATCTTTTCCTATCCTCTACTCTACATTTCTCTTTCCTACCTTCCTCCTACCTCCACACATCTCAGCAACAGTTCCCTGTTCCTCATCTTCCCTCTGTTGTTCTACCTGGAGTGACTCGTACTGATTTCTCACAGACACCTGTTCTGACTCTGATCCTGAATAGAGCCCTCAGCCTGCAATCTCTTTCCCCTTAGAACATTAGACCACCCGTCTTGTACAATTCCCCCCTTTCCTTCCCATTCCTCTTTTATACCTACTGTAACCTGTACATTGTTTGAGGGAGGCTTACCTTCCTTCCTATCTTCTGTGAGAATCCTAATTATCTCCCTCAAACTCTCCAACTCCTCCCTCATACTCCTCAAGGTCTCGCCACACCCACAGTTCCTACACTTGCACTCCTTAGCTATTCTTTATGCAAAAAATGAAAAGAAAAGGAAAAATAAAATAATTTGTTACGTGCAAAAAAAAAATGAATGAATGAATGGAAATAAATATCTAGGTTAATACTAAAAAATCACACGACACTACACTACACTATACTATAATACTACTTAGTCGTACTCTATTTTTACCCTACAACACCCTAACAGGGTAAAAACTGCTGTTAATTACTGAGTACCAAAAGTAATACACAAGAATTACACAATTCTAAACTGCAGTTAAGCCTATCCTAATTACAACAACAGATTTCTCGTAAGAGACTTTTTATGGATACCTCTACTATACTACAGAAATATTTTACAATAATGAAATAAACACACTCATTTCTAATAAGATATTACTCGTATACTACCGTACAGTACACTACAATTATTTTAAACTACATTCAGACGTATCCTAATTACAATACTGGTACCGTATGTCAATACTAAACACAAACAGAAATGAAAATTGCAAGATTTACTGTACTCAAAGATTACCAACAAAGCTAAATGCTTCGACAGATTATTATTAGTACTATGCTCTAATAGATACACGTGAAAGATACACACACGAATATTGCAGGCAAGATATGGTACTATCTAAATATACCGTATGTATACAATAATTCTCAACTGAAATGTGGTTTTATGACTTTTACCACTGATTCCCAGTACTGCCAGAAATTTAAGAATGGCAGGAGGGCTGGTACGTGCTTGAAATGGTACACGCAGCTCTCCTCCAATGGGGATGTGCCTGAAAAGAGCTGCACCACCTCGGGATGGGGACACAAGTTTACTTACGACCACTGGTGGATTACTATGATTTTCCCTACTACACGGGATGGAGAATAGAAGTGTCTTTAAATGCTGAGAAATAAGTGGTTGTCTTCAATAATTTCTGTCAAACTATGCCGGGGGCTTGAACTGCAATATTAGTTGGATATAGGAATTTGATTATTAACTTTTACTCGATGAATAAACAAAGGTGCAAAGTACAAAGTATGCTGGGAACTTAGACTACAATTATCGGAATAAAGTAATCAGCTAATTTTGTATTTGTTTACACAACTACCATGTGCATGTAGCCTATTCTTTGATCTCATCGGAATGCAGCAAAAATCGTGAACAATCCAAAAACTGTTAAGTACCGCAATTATCCAGTGAAATTACCATGTATTCTCTTTTTACTTCTTTTTAAATTGAAGTTTACAGGTGTATCGTGTTATTTAATTTATTAAATTATTACCTTCATGACAGTTTGAACAGATATTTATACGAAATAGTGGAAAAGTTGCGGCGGTAGTTACAACTCCTCATGATAATCTGCCTTTGTAAGTACCCATACCAACGAACCTACAGATATTTAAAAATACTTTTTTTAAAGTTAATATTATTACCTAATGTATTTCCTAAACCTATAAACGAAACAAAGTACATCTAGCTAGCCTACTTAACCCTAGAAAATGTAATCTACTGAATACCAACTGAATTACTTGTTATAAAATTCAAAGAATTATCACTACTCCCAAACAAGCACTAAACGCCAATATATAAATAGCACTAAATGGATCACACGCACCCAAAATTAAACAATTTCAATAGGTTTTAACTACTTTATCTCTACAATAATGCAAGAGCTCTCTCAACAGCCGACCGTTCACAGGCGCATCCAACAATGGACCAGTGTGGGAATGGATGAAGAAGACTTAGTTTAACTGCTGATCCCAAAATGGCAGGTCTTATCCCAGCTGAGGTCAGTGGCATTTGAGGATGGTTAAGAGCTTCTAGCATGTTAACAAACTCCTGATGGACAAAATTCCAATAGAAGGACATGATAAACATGTCTTCATCACTATTGGAAAGGAGCAGGGGAACAAACTTGATGTGTCATCGTTGCATTCCTTTCAGAGCACATCAATCCTTACAGATTCATCTGGTTTGAATTTAGGCCAGTGTATGTGGGGGATTTTTGAAGTGAAATGTCACATTCTTGTAGTTCTGATTTCACAAAAAATGGAAGCTTCTGTTACTATGCTCATGTCAAGTGTCATGTGAAACTAAAAACTTACTTTCTTGTTTTACTCCAACACTTCTGACTATTAAAATCTGGAGCAGTTGTGGGGATGTTAAATTAAGAACATAATTCAATTTGCTCATGGGATAGTAATAAAGTAATAAAATATGGAGAGTTTTGTACAAGTGATCATTCTTTCCTTGTTAAAATCTTCAATACAATTTCTTGTAAACTGATTCATATGTTTGGATTTCTCGTTCAGGTTTCTAAACTGCAAGAAGATCTGAAGATTTTCTTCAATGAACAGATGAACATTGCTGGATTGAAGCTAGCTGCTGGAGCACCTGTTACAGGTGTACAGTTTCAGCCTAATGCTACGTATGCTTTTATTGAGGTTTGTGTTTATTGCTGATCTACCTATGCAAGACCAAATTCAAAATGAGGAGATTAGAAGTAAGTTGGATGTAGAAGAATGTAGAGATAAAATAAGGAGAGCTCCTTTAAGGTAATTTGCTCTTATAGGAAGGATGGTGGAAGGTGGAATCCCAAGACAGAGTATAGAGGGGAGATGGAGATAGACCAGATTATTGAGAATAGTACACGATGACATGTGCAAGTGAAAGAACATTTAGGAAACGAGTAGTGGCCGGAAACGATGGGGTGGAGGTCACTGATATACTGCCTGAACCAGGAGGTTCCTGGACAGGGAAGAGTAAGATAACTAAACAAGTTGATTAAAAACACACAGTTCAGAAAGAAAAAATAGTCTGGAGTTTAATTGGTATGGTTGAACTAAAACTTGGATCTACTACAAGTAATAGGAAAAGTAAGTTGCAATGAATTGACTGTTAAAATCAAGCATGAGAAATCTGAGGGTGATCAGATAGAATAGCTACAGCAAAGTTGAAAATAGGTAGGGTTGCAGATTACAAGAGTATCTTCACTGTCAGTTGTAACTTATGCCTGATAATTTAAAGATTTTTCAGCAAAGTGAAATTCTTGATAAATTTCACTTCTACGTTTATTTCTGATGACTGAACAAGTTAATTTTAGCATGAGGCATGCATCCATGTAAATCACACTGAATGGGTGGAAATGGGAGTGGTTGATTTTGACAGGGCTTCAAATCAGAGATGTGAATTGGTGTCGCATATATGAGCAGCATCTGTGGATGGATAGAACGAACTGGAGGAGGCTCGTACACAACCGCACCCGGCTTGCTGGAGTGAAGAAATGATGATGATGATTGCATGTTTGATACTTTCCCTCTTCATGTCTGCAGCATTCTTCTTCAGAAATATTGATAGCTCTACGACAATGTTGCACCATAATGGACAGTTTTCAGCAAGTAATGTACATTTCAGGTTTGTAACTTGATACCTGTCATCTTTATTGTATGAATTGCCAAGTTATCTTGTGCCAGGATTTCACTGTAAGGGATTTGGTGACCAAACTTGGTGTCAGTCTTACTGTAGACTTGCCTTATCCATTTATTATGATGGCTACTCCGAGGGCAAACTCCTGCATAATTAAAGAAAGTTTTACATTTAAAATTCAAGTGAAATTGTTACCCAGCATGAAAGAAACAAGAGTGCTTACCCTAAGATAGGCAAGTTCCCATATGGGAGCTCAGCATGAGCACATCCATTCACTGAGACGGTCAACCAGGAAAGACAACAGACATTTCCTCGCTCCCACCGAAGGAGCGGTGAAGTTGGAGAAGCAGGAAATGGTGCAAGCGCAAAAGGAGACCAATAAAAATGCAGAATTAACCCTCAGGACCTTACATTAACCAATTACAATCACTGTTATTCTGTCCAATTAGATTTCTCTTATTAATGCTGTCAATTGCACAATTTTGGAAAGGTCCAGGCTTATGAAATTGTAAATGATAATTCTAGAACTACAGTGTGTTTCAAAAGTTCAGATCAACAAAATACAAATTTTACACAAGATTGAATAATTAACTGTACAGTCAAATAAACGAGAGTTCCAATGAATTCCAACTGCTGTCTTTCCACTGGTACATAAAGTTTCAGGTGCCTATGTAGGTGGGGATAATGTATTAAACAGCATGATGAAATGAATGAAATGCATCTGAAGGAATGCTGTAATAATAATTCAGTGTGTTTATATTTTTTTAAATACTGAAAATATAACATACAAGGCACTATCACATTGCATTTGTGTACAATAGTTTAAATTTGGTTGAGGTGAAATCACTAAAAGTGGCAAATAGCTGATCAATTCAACGACAAATTTATTCATGCATTATTGTCATTCTCATGGTTGTTTCTGCCATAATATTGTGCACAGTAAATCACTAACAACATTTCCAAATGGTGTGGTGTAAGTTTGTTTTTTGCTGGACGAGATTAGTTCAAATGCAGACAATGATGAATATTGAATTTTCACGACCGCATTGTAATCGAAACAGACTTTCAACGTATTAGGTCGTGTTACGTACATGTAGTACGTGTTGAAGAGATGTTAAGTACAGAACAAAAATGGCCAGCCGGACACCAGTGGGATCCGAACCCACAACCTCCCGATTTCGCGTCGGTTGCTCTACTAATTGAGCTATGGTGGCCTAGGCCATCTTTGTTCTGTTTGAAAGGATCTGAGCTACAGGTCTGGCACTGCTGCTAGCACACTGTAGAGTGCGTTTAAGTCGCCCGTTGTGGGGCATGTCAATGAATATTGGCCATTTTTGTTATGTACTTAACATCTCTTCAACACGTACTATATGTACGTAACACGACCTAATACGTTGAAAGTCTGTTTCGATTACAATGCGGTCGTGAAAATTCAATATTCATTGACATGCCCCGCAACGGGCGACTTAAACGCACTCTACAGTGTGCTAGCAGCAGTGCCAGACCTGTAGCTCAGATCCTTTCAAACAGAACAAAGATGGCCTAGGCCACCATAGCTCAATTGGTAGAGCAACCGACGCGAAATCGGGAGGTTGTGGGTTCGGATCCCACTGGTGTCCGGCTGGCCATTTTTGTTCTGTACTTCACATCTCTTCAACACGTACTACATGTACGTAACACGACCTAATACGTTGAAAGTCTGTTTCGCAGACAATGATCTTTCAACATCTGCTAAAGTCACCGAACATACTTGAACAATGAACCACTAACAGGATTAAATCCTTCTGGTAGGTATGCATTACATTATTCTAAATATCTGACACACTTTTCAGTGTTGTACACCCCACATTTTGTCAAGTACCATTTGCAGTTCCTACAAAACAATTTCTGCATCATTATCTGTAATTTTTTTCAGCAAACACTCTGTTTTTGTAAACACATACATTGATTCAGTGATTGAGTTTTGACGACTGTAATTATTTTATAGTGTTTGCCAAGAATGTGATATTACCATGAATATATGCTGTCTTCCAAGAAACTGTTGGCAACATTTTCTGTACACTGGATATTCTCACTGTAATATTAAGCAGTCTGTAACCATGTACCCACCTTGGTAAAACAGGTGCTGGTGGCAGAGGCATATTTGTGCACTTGTCTTTAAAAGCAACAACTTAATTTTTTTTTAAATACTTTCTTTACTGAAGGGATTAGATCATTCACTATTGGGAACTGTTTTCTAATTTCTTTTGCTACTCTGTGTAATGCATGTGTGAAACATGTGTTAAGTTCTGGCAAAACACTTTGAGTAGCTTACCAGCTGCTAACATATATGCTGCTTCATCTGTGTGAAGTAGTAACATCTTTCATACAGTTAGGATGCAATAGCTTTAGACCAGAGCTTATGAAGTAGGCAACTGATACAGCATTTGTTTTCTTCATTTCCTTGGTATCTTTTAGATAAGAGTTTTGAGGTTTCTCTTCGTCCAACTTTCCTACAGTTAAATTGATATGCTTATTCATTGGTGGTTTTATCTACTCCAGAGAGGCCTGGTGCAGCTCTTTCAAGTTGATGCCTTACAGGCAATCTGATCATCTGTGAGGATGGGTCCCTATCAATGATAAATTCCAATACTGAAAATGGTACACACACTCAACCGAGCCATCAGAATTAACCAACAAAGGCGAAGTCCCCGATCTGGCTGGGAATCAAATCCAGCACCCCTTAGAACAAAGGCCAGCATGCTAACCACAGCCATGGAGCCGGATGTTTCATCTACAGGAATCTCCTATTTTTGCCATTATTTCATCAAGTGTGGATTAGACACATTTTCAAGATAATTTTTTCTGAGAGTTGACTTGGATGGTATCTTTCCTATTTTAAAAAAATGAAAGATATCATGGATACAATGGGGCAGTATTTTGACAAGCTCCTAAATGGCCCTAAAGAGATCTCTGTTGAGGATGTAGGACAGAAAACAATACAGGAAGATATCCCAATTACATGGACAGTAGTAGAGCAAGCTCTTCATAGGATGAGAAGTGGTAAGTCAGCGGGAGCTGATAAAATTACAGCTGACATGATTAAAGCTGCTGGTCTGCCAGGAATACAGTGGCTGTATAGAGTTCTCAGAACAATATGGAAGGATAATGAAATACCTGAAGATTGAACAAAAGGGGTGATATTTCCTATCTTTAAGAAAGGGAGTAGAAGGAAAAGTGAAAATTACAGAGCCATTACCCTCTTATCACACGGCCTTAAAATTATGGAGAAGTTCATTGAAGCCAGAGTAAGGAATATACTAGAGCCTATCTTAGAAGAGGAACAACATGGCTTTAGGACTGGAAGAAGCACAACAGATCTGATATTTGCTTTGAGGTTGTTGGCAGAGAAACACTGGGAAAGAGCAAAAGACCTAATTATTGTGTTTATGGACCTTGAAAAGGCGTATGATAATGCTCCTCGATCAACTATTTGGAAAAGTCTTAGAAAACTTGGTGTACCGGAGTACCTTACTAGGAAGATCCAAATGCTATATACTAATTGTAATTGTAAAAGCTGTGTCAGAATTGGAGATGGTCACTCTGAATGGTTCAATAAAACCAAACGAGTACAACAGGGAAGTGCCTTATCATCTTTTCTATTCATAGCAGTTATGGATACCATTTTAAAGGAACTAAAAGGAAAATGTAATAAAGATCTTCAGGCTCTGGTGTTTGCAGATGATGTGGCAATATGGGATGAAACAGAGGAGGGAGTGCAAAATAATCTGAATGCATGGTGTAAGAAGTTTGATGATTATGGAATGAAATTGAACCCATCAAAAACAGTAGCATTGAAAATCAGCAGACATAATATAGAATGCAACATAAAAATACAGGACCACCAGGTTGAAGTAGTACACCAATTCAGTTATTTAGGAAGCGTAATGGCTAATAATAACAGAGCTGAGATAGAAATAACAAACAGAGTAACCAAAGGCTCTAACTTTTACAGTATCGTTACACACCTACTATGGGATGAGAAGGTCCCACAGAGAACAAAAATGACCCTGTACAAGTCATATTTCATTCCCATCCTTACATATTTTCTGGAAACCTGCACACTAACATCAAAGGATTGTATTAGGATTCAAGCCTGTGAAATGAAATTTCTTAGAACTGCCCTCTAAAAGACCTGACTTGATCATGTGAAAAATGATGAGATCCGATCTAACATAGGTCTAAATGAATCGATGGAGGAAAGACTTAGGTCATCTAGACTTAAATGGTTTCAGCTTGTTAAACGAATGAATAGCACAAGGTTACCATGTGCTTATTTGGAAAAGAGAATAACAGGTAGAAGACCAGCTGGAAGACCAAGAAGAAGATGGATGGAGCAACTGAGGGAAGACATGGAGAGAAGAGGATGGAATTGGGAATCTGTCTTGGACAACGAAATGTTTTTGAATAGGCAACTTTGGAAGACGCTTGTTTTCGAACATCCTACCCGGCTTGCTGGAAGGGCAAACCGATGATGATGATGATGATGATGATGATGATGAAAAAAAAGGACTTCATTCTTTTATTTTTTTATTTTTGGATTTTATTGACAATTTATGGATGTATAAGTAGGCTACATAGAGACAACAGAAGATATGAGTTTGAAATAATATTCCACAATAGAATAAAATGCAACAATGCATGTGCAAAACAAGTACAGTAGAAGTGTGTTATAGTGATAATTCATAACGGCAAAAAATTTACTCGCTATAACGGATTGTCGTTATATCCGAGTTTTTGTAAAAGTTGGGGAAACCCCCATATTCATTAAAATCAGTATGAAATGGCAATCAGTTTGTTCAAAACTTGCGTTTTCGCAGGTAATATCCACACTACGGCTTACTTGTTTCGAAATTCGATACTACGTGAAAGTGTGTGTTTAATTTCATTCTGAAAAATATATATTACCTTATGTCTCTGAATCCAAGACGACCCCCACTTTGTCCTTCAAAAATTTTTAATCAGGCTTAAAAAGTGCTTTGTAAAATCATATGAATGTCTTTCTTATACAGTACGCATTTTTAGACTATTTGGAGATGCCGAACATTGGCTTTAGTTATGCTGTATTTTTTGCGGCTGTACAGTTATGCTTTATTTCAGCGGGTTTAACCATTAACTTAAAATTGGCATCATAATATCAAAGGGACCTTGTTGAAAATTTGCCGGCAATACACATTCCACGCGTCTGTACGATACGACGATCCACCAGGAAAATATTCTTCCTTACTATAAAACTATTACTTTCACTCAGCGTCAGATATAACTGGCTGCCGCTGATTCAGCCAACTTCAGCGGCTAGCAATGTATAGGTCTTAATCACGAACTTTGAAAGTCAACGAAGGAGTTTATTGCGCCGCGGTATGACAATTCTGCCCTTGCATTTTTGTGCACATATCTCACAATTTCATCTTCGACTTCTTTAAACGTCCTTGTTGCGGGCCACTGAATGCATTTTTTTGTGCAGTACACATTTTTAAGCTATCTGAATATTGGCTTTAGTTAGGCTTATGCCGTATTTTCTTGCGGCTGCAAAATTATTATACATTTCCGAGTGTTTAATAGCCATTAACTTAAAATTGGCATAATAACATCGACGAGAACCCGTTGAAAATTTGACGGCAATACCTGTTCCACGTATCTTTACAATACGACGATCCATCACGAAAATGTTTGTGTTGTCTATAAAACTTAATTTTACTAAGCGTCAGGTACAGCAGACGCGTTGTAACTCTACTACTGAGTAGACGTGACCTTTCTAAGAATTCGAAGGCCACGAACCTGCTACGCAGACGTAGCAGGGGGAGAGGTGATACTCCCACGTGGCGCGTCCCAGGTGGCGGATAGGGGGGTCCTAACCAGCTTGCCGGCGGACTTGAGGGAAATATAATACCTCTCGCGGACCAAACACACTACCCCCTGCGGATGGGGGACGCACATGTAGAATACACCCGCGGTATCCCCTGCCTGTCATAAGGGGTGACTACAAGGGGCGACTAAGGGATGATTGAATTAGAACCATGAAACTACTCTTGATTCGTATCATCATGCGGGGAACACCATGGGTTGCATGTACTTGCGAGTAGTATCACTAATGGATGATAGGAAAAACTTAAAACGGTCTGCCTTTTCAATACAAAAATGTTATAGTTTACTTATAACATGTATTTGCACTTGGAACTAGTTTCAACGCTGTTTTTGCGTCGTCATCAGCCAAAATGACGCAAAAACAGCGTTGAAACTAGTTCCAAGTGCAAATACATGTTATAAGTAAACTATAACATTTTTGTATTGAAAAGGTGGACCGTTTTAAGTTTTTCCTATCATCCATTCTCAGTTCAATACAGACAAAAATGAAATTTTTAGGTTTAAAAAAAAAATAGTATCACTAAATTGGTACGAAATAGGTTTGTGATTAGTTGCAGTAAAAAGCCTGGCCTGGTGGATTCCAGTACCCGTGCGTTGTACCCATGTGAGCAACACCGCGGGTCTGGGCGTAGCCTGTGAGTTATACCGCTATATGAGCAGCACCGTGGGTCAGCGTTGCCTGTGATTGGTGCCCACTATGTGAGGAACACCACGGGAATACCGGTGCCCGTGACTAGTACACCTAGGTGAGGAGCCTTACCGGTTTGCGTTGGCTATGAGTGGCGCCGTTGTGTGAGCAACACAATAGGTCTGCATTCCCTGTACGAATTGCAATACTTGTGAGCAGTACCATCTTGTATGGACCACTGTGAGTCTTTGCTACTTTTGATTAGTACCCCAAAAAGACAAATACCATGGTTCTACTTTACTCGCGACATGTACCATTCTGTGGGGCCTTAGACGTGAATTTAGCAACCCTTCAGACATCAAGCATCATTGTGCTTAATAAATGGTCCCTTGGTCAGTAATACTCTAATTAACTACCTTCTTTTTGAGTCTGATCCACTGTTTTTGTTTGTTTGTTTATGTTTTTTTGTAGGGTTCATGTCCATCCATTCATTCTTCATGACATTTTTCATTTCGTTTTGGTCAGTGGATGAATTTGAATTTTTGTTATTTCATTTCGTACCATTAGGGGCCGATGACCCCGATGTTAGGCCCGCCCGCCCGCCCGTCCGTCCGTCCGTCCGTCCGTCCGTCCATCCATCCATCCATCCATCCATCCATCCATCCATCGTTTTTGTACAGGATACTAGAATGTCATTGTCTCTTCACTACTGCCCAAGATCCAGTGACGGTACACTTAGGCACTGTACACTGTACAACCTGTCGCCGCGGCTAGCGATGTATGAGAAAGAGGTGGAAACATGTTCTCGTCTTTAATTTTCAATTTCCTTACGGAAGAGCAGTCGACGCGTATTACTAATTGACCCCAACATTGCCTTCGAATGTCGACGAGAGAGCTCGCTGGTGGGCATAGCGAGAAACTATACGGTACCGAAGATGATCGATCACATTCAATATAATGACTGGGTGTATAAATATCGGCAACGGAAAAAAAGAGCGCGCATATTCACCCGTAATAACGGATGCGTCAATGATAGGGCTCTTGCTGTAACCGAAGGATAATACGCAGTTTAATATAGGAAATTTGAAGGGACGGACAAAAGTTATCGTTATAACGGGGTTCTCGCTATAACGGACTTCTACTGTACCTAACTTGTATTGCTCTAAGTTCTGGAAAAATGTTAGGGTATGTTCTGAAGTCAGTTTTTACTGAGGTGCATTCAAAGTATTTTTTAAATCGGGTACAAAGGGCATGGAAATATTTTAAGTAAAAAAGTAAGCTGTCCTATAAATTTAAAAATAAAGTTTTACATATACAGTAGAGTCTTGATTATCCGACCTAAACGGGACCTGGAGTATGTCAGATCACCGAAAATGTCCGATAATACAGAATAACTTTGAAAATGAACTAAAACGAACAGAAAGGCTATACTGTATTACTATGTTTTACGGTACTCTATTTATTGACATATCAATTCAATTGTATAGTAGATGCAGTATTGAACAAAAACATTCCAAATGTCTTACGAAAAGAAACTTGTCAACAATGTCTGCTTTCCTGCTGATTCACGTTTTCTTGCTGCGAGATCCCACCATCGACGATAATCCTTCACTGTTTTATTCTGCAATGCCTCGTTCTTCTTCTTCTTCTTCTTCATGATACTAATTTTCGTTAGCATTCACAAAACCAATAATATCAGGGTCAGTTGGTTCAAATAGCTGATCTTGTGCACAGCACTTTACTCACATCTTGAGGCGTAGCATCCTTACAGCCAGGAATGCAATTCAGTAAGGGAACAATGTTTTCCATGTCTTCTTGTACCACCTCCTCTCAATGTTCAACCTCACTCAGCAATATGTTCCAAGACTTTCTAATGTCATTGTTTCAACTTCTTCCCAAGACTGCGCTATCCAGTATGTCACGTCTTTCATGTTGTTTCATTTTAACTTTTCTACCATGTCGTTGCCATTGTCCATTTTCTCTATCAGGGATGACAGGAGTTTCTGCCGATATTTCCTCTTCAATGTTCCCAGCACACCTTGGTCCATTGGCGGCATAATAACATCATTTTAGGAGGGAGGAACATGAACAGGAACATTAACAGAAATATTTTTAAATGCCCTAGGCTTCTTTGCTTTATCGATCATAAGCAATTTTGCTTTTAAGTTCCCAGTAATATTACTACAGGCAAGAACAGAATCTCTTTCCTTACTACGCTTGTAGCCAGGTGCAGACGTCTTCGCTTGGGCTGCGAGAGTTTTGATGGCAGCATATTGAAATTCAGCCCAGTCATATCATAATTAAAAATCTGATCACCGGTTAATCCTACAGCAAGAATTATTTCTTGAAATTCCCTTTTAAATTTCACAACGTCATTGGATTTAGCTGACAGTTTTTCTCCACAGATATTAAGCTGCCCAATGCCGTACCGTTTTTTCCACCGTTCAATGCCACTCAACAATGGCAGTAAAAAGAGGGTCCCCTTCATTAAACTCCTTCTGGAAATACACCACCTCTTCTTGCAGAATGGGGCCAGATATTGATAGGCCTTTTTCCAGGTTTTTAGTGAACCAAATAAATAGTGCTTCACTTACTTTTCGTACTCACATTTTTCATTGCTTTTCTAATTTTCAGTGCATCACTTGTTGATCTGGCAGAGCAACACTTTTCAATTTCTTCCCTCTTATGTTTCCAGTCTTCCACTGTAACACATCCAACACCATAATCTGAACCAAAATTTTGAAGAGTTTCCCCTTTGTCCAGTCTCTTTAACCCACTCAACTTGTCTTCCACAGAAACAATCACTTTCTTCCGTTTACTCGCCATACTCACAGAGGATATGAAAACTGTAACATCTGCACCCAACCAATACTACACTGAACAATGACTGAAAACTCTCTGCACCTGTCCTTGAGAAAAACCCGGTCCTACCGCACGACTGCCAGTGCTTGTCCCACGGTCGCACCCTCCACACCAGGTGTCCCAGAATTGCCTCCCTCCAAAGTTCAAATTAAGCCTACCAATTACTAGTAATAAATCTCATTGTAGACCGTATTGGACATCAGATATGAACATTAAAACAAGAATAATAGTTAACACCACCTTTCCAATACTTATCTTTCTATATTTAGGAAATAAACATTACAACAGGCGTTGTAAGATGGGACATGTTTCGCTTAACAGTAGTAAGCATCATCAGGTGCGATCAATCCTGTTTGAAGTGTTACTACTCCATGTCTGCTGCAACATATGATTTCTCTCGCCCGTTCTCACGTATCTATACAAGAGTGGGATTTAATTATTTCTTCACTTAAAAGAATATAACCATTATGTTTTGTTATATATGAACATTCTTATTAACTGACTGGCAGCCATGAGTTTGATACTACACTGCCAACTCTATGTTGTACCTTATGTTTATACCTCTGGCAACACGATTACGTGTTTTTTCTAACTCAGCCATGATGAACACTCTTATATATTTTCACGCTTGTTTTTATGTTTGAACATTCTGATTGACTGACTGGTAACAATGATACCCCAATGATTTTAATCATTTCACTACCAGCTCTGTATTATAGCCTACTTTCTGTTCTTATCCTCTGTCTCAACTCGATTGTGTTTTTTCTCTTAGCCATGTTGTAACATTCCATGTTTTTTTTCACACTAGTTTTAAGCCTATTTTCATTTTATAAATATTGATTCTTAGGGTGCCATATATGTTAAGGACACTAGGTTCAGGGCCCTGACCTAACTTTAGGCTAAGACTTATTTTCGGCTGATGATGCTTACTACTGTTAAGCGAAACATGTCCCATCTTACAACGCCTGTTGTAATGTTTATTTCCTAAATATAGGAAAGATACAGTAAGTATTGGAAAGGTGGTGTTAACTATTATTCTTGTTTTAATGTTCATACAAGCCTACCAATGTCGGATAACACAGAATGTCGGATAAGCGAAGGTCGGTTGAGCGAGACTCTTACTGTATATAGAAAAATTGCTGAAATTATAATTTAATATTGCAAAAGTAAATTAATGATAGCTCTAGAACATTGCTTCAGATGTCCACTGTTATGTAAAATGGCATAGCAAGGTGTATATTTAAATGTAGTGGATTGTGGAGTCTAGTAGCTGACAAATGCCCTTTTGCTACTCTGATTTACATTTGCATAGGCCATATAGTAAGTTGAAAAAATAACTTGCTCATAAATGGCATCAGAAACATAAGGTTGATGTGATTTGTGAAAAGAAGAAAAAGAAACCTATTTCCTTAATCTGTGAAATACAAAGAAAAAGTTTAAAAAAATAATTAAAAAACACATTTTCCTCCTTATTACATGGCTGGCAGAAAATCACTTTGCCATTTGTCGTTAAACACGGAAAATCTGCAATCTACTGCCTTATTAATAAAAGCTTACAAGTTTTTTGTTTAGGCATTTTGTAACACTAGGACAATCTCAAAACAAACCTAGCACTTTGTATGAGTTCTTAGCTTCAACTGTTTTGGTCGGAACTATGAAGAAAGGAAATTCATCGATGCCGATGGGGTTCTTGGAAATTGGTAAATTCCTTACTACTGTCATTTGGCAATGTTGTCTGTCATTGACTTCTGTGACATTTTGTTTACACCAAGCTCGATAGCTGCAGTGCTTAAGTGTGGCCAATATCCAGTATTCAGAAGATAGTTGGCTTGAGCCCCACTGTCGGCAGCCCTGAAGATGGTTTTCCATGGTTTCCCATTTTCACACGAGGCAAAGAGCTGGGGCTGTACCTTAAATAAGTCCACGGTCGCTTCTTTCCCACTTCTAAACCTTTCCTGTTCCATCGTCACCATAAGACCTATCTGCGCCGGTGCGACGTAAAGCATCTTGCATTTTATTGATTAGAAACATACGGCGCGGGAATAACAGTAAAACCTGCTGTTTTGGTTGCTTGGTTTAATAAATATACTGTAATAAATTATTAATATTAATGCTTGGGTTGCATCTTTATCTTAGATGTGTACTGTGAAAAAATAATAATTGTAACATCTTGGCGAAATTGAGAATACTAAATGGATAAATGGTCACAAGGATAAAGTATAAATAATCTGGACAGTAATAAAGAATCTTAGGAAGGGAGGGAAAAAGGAAATGAACAGTGTTTTGAGTAATTCAGGTGAACTCATAACAGATCCCAGGGAATCACTGGAGAGGTGGAGGGAATATTTTGAACATCTTCTCAATGTAAAAGGAAATCATCATGGTGGTGTTGCAAACAGTCAAGCTCATGGGGAGGAGGAAAATGATTTTGGTGAAATTATGCTTGAGGAAGTGGAAAGGATAGTAAATAAACTCCATTTTCATAAGGCAGCAGGAATAGATGAAATTAGACCTGAAATGGTGAAGTATAGTGGGAAGGCAGGGATGAAATGGCTTCATAGAGTAGTCAAATTAGCGTGGAGTGTTGGTAAGGTACCTTCAGATTGGACAAAAGCAGTAATTGCACCTATCTATAAGCAAGGGAACAGGAAGGATTGCAACAACTATCGAGGTATCTCATTGATTAGTATACCAGGCAAAGTATTCACTGGCATCTTGGAAGGGAGGGTGCGATCAGTCGTTGAGAGGAAGTTGGATGAAAACCAGTGTGGTTTCAGACCACAGAGAGGCTGTCAGGATCAGATTTTCAGTATGCGCCAGGTAATTGAAAAATGCTACGAGAGGAATAGGCAGTTGTGTTTATGTTTCGTAGATCTAGAGAAAGCATATGACAGGGTACCGAGGGAAAAGATGTTCGCTATACTGGGGGACTATGGAATTAAAGGTAGATTATTAAAATCAATCAAAGGCATTTATGTTGACAATTGGGCTTCAGTGAGAATTGATGGTAGAATGAGTTCATGGTTCAGGGTACTTACAGGAGTTAGACAAGGCTGTAATCTTTCACCTTTGCTGTTTGTAGTTTATATGGATCATATGCTGAAAGGTATAAAATGGCAGGGAGGGATTCAGTTAGGTGGAAATGTAGTAAACAGTTTGGCCTATGCTGACGACTTGGTCTTAATGGCAGACTGTGCCGAAAGCCTGCAGTCTAACATCTTGGAACTTGAAAATAGGTGCAATGAGTATGGTATGAAAATTAGCCTCTCGAAGACTAAATTGATGTCAGTAGGTAAGAAATCCAACAGAATAGAATGTCAGATTGGTGATACAAAGCTAGAACAGGTCGATAATTTCAAGTATTTAGGTTGTGTGTTTTCCCAGGATGGTAATATAATAAGTGAGATTGAATCAAGGTGTAGTAAAGCTAATGCAGTGAGCTCGCAGTTGCGATGAGCAGTATTCTGTAAGAAGGAAGTCAGCTCCCAGACGAAACTGTCTTTACATCGGTCTGTTTTCAGACCAACTTTGCTTTATGGGAGCGAAAGCTGGGTGGACTCAGGATATCTTATTCATAAGTTAGAAGTAACAGACATGAAAGTAGCAAGAATGATTGCTGGTACAAACAGGTGGGAACAATGGTAGGAGGGAACTCGGAATGAGGAGATAAAGGCTAATTTAGGAATGAACTCGATGGATGAAGCTGTACGCATAAACCGGCTTCGGTGGTGGGGTCATGTGAGGCGAATGGAGGAGGATAGGTTACCTAGGAGAATAATGGACTCTGTTATGGAGGGTAAGAGAAGTAGAGGGAGACCAAGACGACGATGGTTAGACTCTGTTTCTAACGATTTAAAGATAAGAGGTATAGAACTAAATGAGGCCACAACACTAGTTGCAAATCGAGGATTGTGGCGACGTTTAGTAAATTCTCAGAGGCTTGCAGACTGAATGCTGAAAGGCATAACAGTCTATAATGATAATGTATGTATGTTAAATTGGTGCCACCTGCAAAAAAATTTTCAGGAATAATTAACTCTGTAGAGCAAGAAGGAACTCTCTCTCCCAAGGTGACGGTCATCAGGCTGACAAGGCTCCAGACTTGCTTTATAACCTTACCTGTTACTGTTTACCACTGAAATTAAATTTGGGTAGCATGCCAGGTTCATCCTTACTCCACCGATAAAATCTTTAAACAAGTTTCACTCCATGAATTTACTCTCAAAATAAAATAAAATATGACAAACCACCAACAATAATCATCACTTGATGAGACCAACTCGTCTTTGCCATTTACAAAAGGGAAATATGCAAACATCTACTAACCACCAACAATAATTGGTTTCACTATATTATACATTTTATATGGCATACCTCCAGATAACAGTCCCACTGCACTGCTTACTGCTACAGAAGAAAACCCTTATCTAGTAAAGATAAGTATGATGACTTTCTCTACTTATGGATACACTCTTCTTTACGAAGACCATCCCTAACCATATTTACACTCCTCTTCGTCGATATCTTGAGTCATCCAAGCTTCCAGCACAGGTTAGTGTAGGCCCTCACGTTTCTCCAACTGAAGTACTGCATACTTGGCCGACGATTTCCTTTAGCAAGAATTAGCTGTGTGCACAACCACACATCAACTCCAGAATGTGCATGCAGTATGCACCACCACATCCACTGTACATTATCTCATAGAAGAATAATATAGAGTTTGACTAACAAACACTTAGTAATGTCTTTTACAGAATGCCCACCCGAAACTTGTAAGCATCTGTAATATTGTAGAGTGCTCACTCTGTAATGGATACTGAAGAACAATAGAATAACACATCGGAAACTGCGCGAAGCAGATCCTGTGCACCGGTCCAGTTGAGAATCAGAATCAGAATGACTTGCCGCACACGCGTACACACTTATATATAAGCTTGCTACACGTGGTTATAGCGTCCCGAACAAACATCTTTCCTGATACAGCCACTGTTTTCCGTGCTGCACAGTTCTTGAGCGATCTACACTGCCATGCCATGTGCAGACTCTTACACAAATTAAAGTTGCACCAATATAAAGATACATAGATACAAAATTCCCTACTGCTTCTTATAATATTACGTTTTTACATTATAAATGAACAAAATTAGATGATTTTCATTACTTTAATATACAAATTATTTTACGAAAATTTCCTAACCTAAAAATTGGGGATTATACACTTGTACCTTTACATAATATAATAAATTATTAATGTTGCTGCCTATTTTATTAAATATATATAATTTAAGGCGAAACTTTCTTCATGATGTGTTCCAAAACCTCCATCACCTATGGACAGCAGTTCCATCAATATCAACAGTGAAAAACTCAACATCCCCCTTCCTCCCATATCCAAATACTGCAAAGTCTGTTTCTCTGTAAATCCAGTAGAAACTGGCTATTCTTAATGTTTAAAAAACTAATTCTGATTAATTTACACAGGGCTGTATGATATATTGTCTTAAATGCAATATATAACTCACCCATGTATTTTTACTGGTAATATCTGTATTGTAAACTAAAATCAAGCCAAGCTGTGCATTCAGGAGATGAGTTTGAACCCCACCATCAGCTGTTCTGAGAATGGTTTTTCTGTTGTTTCCTATTTTCACTTCCAGGCAAATGCTGGGACAGGGCCTGTTGATAGACTGCAGCCAATTCCTTCCACCTCCTTACCCATTTTCATTCACCCTCATTCATTTCTTCTTCATTAGCTCCTCAACTGAGGTTGGTGTCAGTGAGGGCATCCAGCCTTAAAACATGCCACTCCATATCAGGAATTTGGACTAAAGGGTAAACATATATCTTTATTGTAAAATCAATAGGCTATAAAAATTGGTATGAATGAATATATTCTCTGCTTTTCAGTTTAGGTCAATGGAGGAAACATCTCAGGCTTTGTCACTGGATGGCATTTCTTTTCATAACAGAGAACTGAAGATTAAACGACCCAATAACTACAAACCTCTTCAAGGTATGTTTAATTAATGGAAAAATACTTTCATTATAATATCCTGTTGAAATCCTGTTTTTACCGAGCTTGATAGCTGCAGTCGCTTAAGTGCGGCCAGTATCCAGTATTCGGGAGATAGTAGGTTCGAACCCCTCTGTCGGCAGCCCTGAAAATGGTTTTCCGTGGTTTCCCATTTTCACTCCAGGCAAATGCTGGGGCTGTACCTTAATTAAGGCCATGGCCGCTTCCTTCCCACTCCCAGCCCTTCCCTGTCCCATCGTCACCATAAGACCTATCTGTGTCGGCGCGACATAAAGCAACTGGCAAAAAAAAAAAAAAGGAAAAAAAAAGAAATCCTTTTCTCCCTTTGTGTTTGTCCTGTGTTCGTAATCTTTTACCACTTGCATTCGTATTTGTTCCTTTTCCTGTTTTGCATAGGGTGAGTCGTGCTGAAATATCACTGTCTGGCCTAGTGAGGAATGCAATGGCAAACCACCTCACTTCTCTTCTAGCCTAGCATGCCTCAATTTGTTACCGCCATTTTATATATATATATATATATTTTTTTTTTTTTTTGTGGTTTCCGTATAACCATATAACCTCTGCTGGTGCTATTTAGGGATCCAGCCAGTCTTAGGGCCATTGACCTAAGAGAGATATTCTCTCTTTCTTTCTATCTCTGTCTGTCTGTCTGTCTGTCTGTCTGTCTGTCTGTCTGTCTGTCTGTCTGTCTGTCTGTCTGTCTGTCTGTCTGTCTGTCTGTCTGTCTCAAGATGAATTGATATAGAAGAACTGGGACTGATGAGGCAGAAGAGCCTATCTATAAGGGACAGTCAAATGAAAACTGAACTTCTGCCATAACACACATTCCGTACAAAGGATGGCAACACTGTTGTTACATATCGATACTGCCGCTGCTGTGGTAGGAGAATAGCATAGTGACAACACACAGGTGCACGCAGTTATTGGGTTATGACTTTGTTGGTGCACGGACTGGTCTAGTGTGTTCGTTCAGCCATAGAAATGGAGGCAAGTGAATAAGAACGGAGAAGTGTGGTTCATTTCCTGGTGGCTGAGGGTGCTGGAGTATGCTAAACTCATCGTCATATGTCTGATTTGTATGGTGAACACTGTATGTCCATGCCAAGTGTTAAATTAATAAACTTCATTGTTTGTCTGTATTGAACCAAGATTACAACTTTTATTATAATTTAGGTCTACCTTATGTATTGAAGATTACAACTTTTATTATAATTTGGGTCCACCTTATGTATTGAATAAGGTGGACCCAAATTATAATAAAAGTTGTAATCATGGCAAGTATACACGAGTGAGATAGGAGATTCCAAGAAGGGCACACATCACTGCAAGACGATGCACACCTAGGATAGGCCCATCGAGTCATTACTCCTGATGTTATAGGGCGGATTGATGGCCTTATCCGGGAAAACCATCTCTTCAACATGTACTAAATGTACCTAATGCGACCTAATAGGTTGAAAGTCGATTTCAATTACAGTGCGGTCATGAAAATTCAATATTCATTGACTTGGCCCTCAACGGGTAACTTAAATGCACTCTACAGTGTGATGGTAGTAGTACCAGACCTGTAGCTTTGATCCTTTCCAACAGAACAAAAATGGCCTAGGCCACCATAGCTCAGTTGATAGAGCAACCGACGCGAAATTGGGAGGTTGTGGGTTCGGATCCCACTGGTGTCTGGTTGGCCATTTTTGTTCTGTACTTAACATCTCTCCAACACGTACTAAATATACGTAACATGACCTAATAGGTTGAAAGTCGGTTTCGAAAAGAAAATAGTGTTCAGGTTGGCATTAGCCATGGCTCCGTGCATGCCAGCATCGAAGATCACTTGCATTTCTGCTAAATTTGCACGCAGTGGGTTCCGCATCAACTGACAAAGGGACAAAAGATTGACAGAATGGCGTTGTGTCTGTGTCATCTGCAGTAGTACCATGAGGAAGAGTATGCATTTCCGTCCTGTATTGCCACGGGATGGAACATGGTGCCACCATTTTGAGCCCGAGAGAAATGGCAAAGCCAAGAATAGAAACATTGCAATTCTCCCCCGCCAAAGAAATCCGAAGTTGTTCACACAAGTTGTGGTAATGCCATGATGACTTCCTTCTTTGACAGCTGGGGCCCTCTGCTTATCGGCTTCCTAGAGCATGGAACCAGTCAATGCGAAACACTATGAAGACACTTTGCCGAAAATGTGACGCGCTATAAAGTCAAACCACCCTGGAATGCTGTCAGAAAGAGTCGTTCTGTTGCGTGATAATGCTCACCCCATACTTCCAATCTGGTGAAGGCTATGCCTCAGTGATTTTGTTGGAAAACACTTCAGCATCCTCAGTACAGCCCAGATTTTTTACCTTGTAATTTTCACATTTTTGGCGACCTGAAGAAACTCAGTTGTGAACATCGGTTTCATTTACACATGGAAATGCAAGAGTGGGTGTGGTTGTGGATCCATCAGCAACGCACCTCTTTCTACAAAACTGGAATTGATCGTCTCGTCTCCCAGTGGGATAAATGTTTTAACACTTTTGGTAATTTTGATTAAACCATTCCGTGGTCACCTTTTAGCAGGTGTTTGGTTTTCACTTGACAGCTCCTTATATTTGCAGATGGCAGCGTTTGAATATGTGGAGATTGTCTTTGTCCTGTAGTGTTTTCATGTTTGTCCTTTTTTTTTTCTTCTTCCCCTTAGTCCCTCTTCCCACACTGGCCTATCATTGTAATCCTAGTATATGTTCCTTTTCATCTTCCTCTCTCTATATGACTTGATTTGACACTTGTTTGTTCCTTTCCAATACTGACCTGTCAATGTATTTATCCTATTATGTGTTTATTATGTGTCCCTTAACATATAATGTGATCCATATATGTTTAGTAGAACTCAGTATCACAATTTTCTGTCTATCAATAAAGTCTACAATTTGCATGCATTTTCCGATAGGGGTAAGTGTATTGAAATATTGAAATAGTATTTTTCTCTCGTGGACCTGAGAGATTAGTTTAATAGTCATCATACACTGGAGCATTACATGGATAGTGGTTTGTCAAATATTCTCTGCTGGCATCTAATTTGTTGAAGTGGAAACCATTTTCTTTTTGGCTTTGATGCTGTTAAGATATAACTGTTGAATTTTTCAGTATGTTGAAACATATGCAAGCTTAATAAAACAGTAGAAAGGACCTGGAAAAGAAAACATTTAATGTTAATAACAGAATGATACGTATTGTTCTAAAGAACATCATCAGATTCTCTCAAATCACTTTAATCATGCATACGCTCGTGGAAAATGAAATCCTGACACCAAGAAGACATTAGTTTAAACGAATGCAATTTAGGCCAAGCAATTGTCTAGGTAACATATTTATTGTATCAAAGATTCCTGGTCACAGGTTCAAATATGCACAAGAAAACATTCGATATGATGGGACATTAACAAATGCTGTAGTCGCCACGATTTTGAATGCGTATTTAGTGTATCCTCCTAATTCAATACATCTGTAATTCCATCATTAGATGGAGTAGTCAAATTCAAATATGTTTCGGCTCGTTTGAACCATCTTCAGTGAAAAGGGTGGGCGGGGGTTGAAATAATTGACATAATACAAGCTAAAAAATTCCAAAAAAAACATAATGAAGGTGCAAATGAAAAAACAAAAAAGAGACTTGATGGAAACTCATGCAAACGTGCATGCATTGTGTCATACAGGTGCCACATGTAATTTTGTGGGATGGTATTCCATGCCTTTTGAACTTAGTCAGTCAAATCAGCAACAGTTAATGCTGGCATTTGATAACGCTGGAGTTGTCGTCCCATAATGTCCCATACATGCTCAATGAGTGAAATGTCTGGTGATCTCGCAGGCCAAAGCAACTGGTTGACACTCTGTAGGGAACATTGGATGACACTAGCAGTATAGGGATGAGTGTTGTCCTGTTAGAAAACACCCCCTTGAATACTGTGAATGAATGGCAACACAACCGGTTCAGTCACCAGTCTGACATACAAATCTGCTCTCAAGGTTCTTGAAATAATAATGAGACTGCTCCTTCTGTCAAAGAAAATCGCTCCCTGGATTTCTCGTCCCATAATGTCCCATACATGCTCAATGGGCAAAAGGTCTGGTGATCTCGCAGGCCAAGGCAACTGGTCGACACTGTGTAAGGCTTATTGGGTGACAGCAGCAGTATAAGGATGAGTGTTGTCCTGTTAGAAAACACCCCATTGAATACTGTGAATGAATGGCAACACAACCGGTTCAGTCATCAATCTGACGTACGAATCTGCTATCAAGCTTCTTGGGATAATGAGACTGCTCCTTCTGTCATAGAAAATCACTCCCTAGACCTTAACACCTGATGTAGGTCCAGTGTGTTGATTCTGCAGGCAGCTTGATTCCAAACGCTCACCTGACCTCCTTCTTACTAACCTACGACTGTCACTGGTACCAAGACAGAAAAGGATGTCATCTGAGAACACAACAGATCTCCACTACACTCCAGTGCGGCTGTCCCTCAGTAATTAATTTATTTCAATTTGCAGAACGATCCACCACAGTATACTACCTACCATTTTTGGATCGGTCAGAACTGGCTAAGAACTGCCAGGAGGTGAATCCGGGCTTCTTAGACTAAAGAACACTGTGTAAAAGGCGTGTCCGCAAAACAGAGAAACAATAACAGAACAAAGGTCAATTTAAATGAATTAAGTTTATGAACATAAACTGCAAAAGGAAACGGTCTGAAGATTAGCATAAAAACGAAATAATACTCACATACATAATGTGTAACGATACTCCAATCACAGTAGAAATCATGTGACTTATCAGTCTGTTTTCATTGTATCTGATCTAAAGTGTTTCTTTCTTAAAGGGGGACCATTCACTATCTCAAGGTGAAAGTAACAGCCTTCACACAATAAAATCCAACAGCTCCCCAGATAAAGTCAAGGTTTTATTAATTATGGTTTCTGACAATCCCCAAAGAGATTACATCCCCATAAATCAAAGACACCAGTAAATCAAGACTGCTAGAAAAGTAAATAAATATGTAGTACAAGAGGGTAAGAAAGGAGTTGCCATAGTTACAGAAACAAATAAACATGAGTCAGAAAGCAACTAAAATGAGAGCAAAATTCCAAAATAAATGCATTAATCGGTTGAGGAAGCCAGAAACAATAGCAAGATAAAATAAGAATAATGACCAAAAAACCATCCATAAGACACTGAAAAGTAACACACATCCGATAACCACTCCACACCCACAAACACTCAGAAACCAAACATGTGAAGCAGAAGGTATAAAAATATAATAGCAAGACACGTTGCAACAAAACTCGTAACAGCATGACATGATTCAGTCAACGGCTCATGAGCTTGACCTGAGTGCACAGATCAAAAACCTGGGTCGCCGCAAAGAGCCCTGGCCCACCCAGTCAGAACACATAACGTAAATAACTTGGATGCCACATAACACGTATTGATATCGCACATCTAGGCAAACATGAATTGTACAGTATCAGCGTTAAACCACAACTCAGAACATTAGCTTGAACCAAAATGTCAAAAATACTGTACCAGGAAGGCATAGGCCCTGGCACATTTAAATTATAAATTTTATTTTCTAGCATACAATTCAGTTCCGCTGCATGAGCAGCTGTGTGAGAGAATGTTCTCATACCTACTGCACAACATGAGGGGGAAGGCGAGTCAAGTAAGGTCAAGTGACGTCACCGCTGCCTGAAGCTTACTTCCCCTACCGAAGTTTCTTGATTATGTTTTTACGAACTTTTTAATGCCTGGACCGATTAACACGAGACCAATGCTGTATTATAGCTAATGTTCTGGAAGTAAAACCCTGAAAATTTGAAGTAAATCCGTCCAGTGGTTTCAGAGATATGACAATTTAAATTTTGGGAGAAATACTCGCGCCATCATCACCTGATTCCAAGCGCTGCCCATCAGACGTGTATATATAGGCCACTGGGCCAAGGCCATAGTCAGTGCATTCCCTTGTACAGAGTCGTGTGCACAGTGCGTGTAGAAAGTATGCTCCGTCGCGATTCGCAAGGACATAATAGTGGCCGTACTCAAACGCTGTTGTAATAGTAAAAGGACGTTGTACCGTACGTGAAGTTTCTGCCGCGCCGCGACGACTGTAAGATTCTAGACGTTTTTCAAGGTGAATTAGCATGATATCAAGTTTATTATAAAGGTGAAGCTATAATAGGAAATAACAATTGAAGTGTCTAATATTTCACTGACTAAAATACGACACCGTGAACTGTAGTAATTACACATAATTCTAAACTGTGCTAATATCATAAATCATTGTGTGTGGTAAACTGAAATCGTAATTTAAAACCACTTCTAAGACATATTTCCCTTACAGTGAACTGTGTGAGACTGTATTTACTCAACATTCGTCCCATAACAGGGTAAAAATTAACTATTTTCATTGTGCACTGTCTCGATCTTTCGATCACTATGGTGAGAAATCCAGTGAACATTAAGGACATTTTTCAATAATATTAAGTAGTATGGACTAGTGTGGTGTGAATACAACCATAAAACCGCCTTAATCTGTTAATAATATTTGTTCAGAGACTGTGATAGAAACTGTGATAGATCACGTTTTTAAGTGCTTATGAACTGTGTATATAAAAACTGTGTTTTCTACAGCATGGACTGTGAATGTTAATTCAACGCCGTTAAATCAATATAAAAATAGAACTGTGCATTATGATGGTGTGTAATATTAATATCCACAATATTTGTGAATTCAATAGTGCCAGTTGAACTTTCCGTGTTCCGACATTACTTCCAAGAACAACGGAAATCTTGGCAAAAGTGCTACGAGATCCTGCTACATTAAACTTCGCTTCCAACGAGGGATTTAGATGGTTTCTTCAGTTATGGTACCCATCGAGAGACATCGACGAGGGAGATTGACGTGGTATCTTCACTGAACATTTCCAGTGCTGAGTTCGAGTCTTCGTCCGCGGAATATTCCAGACACCGTACAGCACAACTCCAACATTAGTAAGCAGATCTTCTTGTAATTTGAGTGAGTAATTACAACTGACTGACTTTTTACCAAGCACTTTGTTCAGTACAGTGTTCTTACAAGTGCTGCGTGTGGATATTAATTCATAATTTCATCGTCAGTTAAAAGTTCATATTTTGCTGTAAATTCCTTTCTATGTCATTAATTAATTGAAGTGCTTTATTAGTTTAATTTTTTCAATTTAAACAAACTGAAAGACATACTGCAAGAGTTCAAATATTTAATTTATCAAACTTTCCATGACAAGTGTGTGTTTATTTTGTGTTTCAAAATTTAGAAAGACTGTAGGTCAGCACCATAAATGATGAACTGACAATTTCCAAGGTGCTAAGTAATATATGTGTGGTTAAACATTTAGAAAGATTGTAGGCTATTCATGATCTATAGAGGAACAATAATTATTTTTGAAATTCTCAAGCAAACAGAAGTCAAGAAAGTCATAATATAAATCTTTTCTTTTACATTTTGGCAAATATTAACTACCAAATTGAGTTGCAAGTGCAGGGTGATATATCTGGCTATTATTAATAAATTTTATAGAAAAAAGAATTACCATCTATTATTTGCCCTGCGATACTATCTCTCTCTGTACCTGCTCCAAATACAATACAGAGAATTAAAAGGTCTCCAATCAAAACAACAAGCAAACTCATCACACACACAAAATAATCGGATCTGTGCCACCTTTCGCTCTATTGCAGGAACGAGTACACATAGGCAGACATGAAAAGAAACGAAGGACGGTGAAATAATTCTGAAGCAAAATTATAAAGAATAATACATTATTAAACAAGGGATCTCTCAGTAAACAAACTAGTATAACTATTGCAAGCCAAGAAAGGACAAGTAGGATAAATACCTCGAAATTGAAATAGTCATATTCACAACTCTAAACATAGAGAGCCATTTAAAATAACGTTTAAATCTTTTATAGTACAATTTATACGAGTTGAAAGCTATCTTGCAGGACAATGTCTCCATCTTTTCTACAAACTTACTATTGTCAGATGACCGGAGATAACTCGAATCAAAGGTAAGCTAGAGAGAAATGCTTTGGCAATTCTGTTACATGAGGTGCCATCTGTCTAATCGGGATGAACCACACGTCAAGTCTGGCATAGAGAATACTAAGCAGCCATAACAGATTTTTCTACAATTTTGTAAAGAATGTGATATCTGTAAAATACAAAAGTAAGATATGGAGGTAATGAGGTCATATTTCCTCTCCATAGTGGCCCATATGGGGCCAGGCCCTTGTCTTCTTGAGACAGTACCTTCCTCTGATCATTGTTGCCAACACCAGTGTAGTGATGGGATAATCAAATACTTTTAATAATCTAATAACCTCCATCTGATTATTTAAATTTTGTTTCAAGTGTGTCGAATGGATAATAGATTGAAATAAGCAAATAGATAAACTCTTACGGAAAGTAGAATGACACCTTTTAAAAAAAATGAATTTCCAAATGTTGAAACTAAATGAGTGAAAGAACTGTCTTAATCATTAATTTGTATAAAATAATGTTCCTTATTCAAGAAAATGCTCTCTTCTAACCGCATAATGGAAGAAAGCCCCAGTACTACCAATTGACAATTTCTTTTAACTAGCAGCAGGCAATTAATTTTTATCACTCTGAACAATAGTTTCATATTGCCTCTCTGTCTTACTCCAGTTTTTGAGTTAAGTTATCCCAGCACTTTCTCTTCTCATCTCCTGCTACTCTTTTAACTCTCAGTTTCTTATCATGGTAAACTTGCTCAAGGTCTCTGATCTTCCCTTTGTCCCTTTATTTATTTATTTCATTTCAATATAGGCACCTGAGTCAAGGCTCTTCTTGGCTCAATACAAATAAATTACAATGGCAGCTATATTCACAATGTAATTACAAAATAAAATACGGTGTGTATATATATAATTTAACATGATGTAATAGATAAGATAGGGCCAAGCTTCCTAAACATAATTACCATACTACTACAAGTATTTAGTTGCATTAAGGTGAAGGAGGATAAGTGTGTGCACTTAATATGTAAGCCCTTATATCATTGTTTTCCATAACTATTTTTGTAACATTAATAGATATTTTGGTAAAAGGGAACATGATGAATATTTATATATTGTTAAAATGATATACAATTTAAACCTAAAAATTTCATTTTTTGTCCGTATTGAACTGAGAAGGATGATAGGAAAAACTTAAAACGGTCCACCTTTTCAATACAAAAAATTTATAATGTCCAATAACGGACCATTTATATTGGTATTATAAATTTGCTCATTCAGGACAAATATTTCAGATTCCCTATGGGAATCAACATCTATATCATCTGATGGCCAAGCAGGCATCAATTTTTAGTGATGAGACAAAGTCTCTTAGTGCATTGGCACTGCCGGTGGCTCCAGTTAGCCTACGCAGTGGCCTCCACGGTATGCACTAGCCAGCGTATTGGTAGGTGTGCTAGGTACCAACTGACGAGCCCACCCTAGCACACGAGGGCGAAACGCTGGCAACCAAGAATGAGCTAGCTGGAAAAATTTATAATGTCCAATAACGGACCATTTATATTGGTATTATATGCAGTAACTGTCCGCAGGCTGTAGTCTAAGTGTGCGCATTTGTTTTCTCATTACTTTTCCTTTCATTACATGCTATCACAATAAATTATGGCAACATTTTAACATCATATGTTATGAATTTCATTATGATCCGTATTGACAATTGATCACTATCAAAGGGTAGGAAAGGTTCACCTATTCAATACTATCGGTTTGTTTTGAATAGATGGACCCTTCCTACCCTTTGATAGTAACATTTTAACAATGATCGCAAACACATCCTCCATGTCTTTCATATGCCGAGTACATCACATGCCACCATTCAACACATTCACAGCATTGTACCCAATCATTGTCTTCACAAGATTCTTGACACCCAGGACAGATGTAGATATCTGGAGATTGTTCATCTCTGGATGTACTAGGCCCAAATGTTAGCTTTCATGAAGTTGAATGTTTTGGATAGGCCCCTTCTTATTGTTTATCATTTTTTGAAATTTTAGACATTTGAGAATTTTGTTTTGCAAGCGTTTTTCAGTTCTTGTTTTCATCCTTTCTTGTTTCTTCGTGTTCCTTAACATTGTGTTTCTCCACAAGACTATTCTTATAAGGAGACCATGTTACAATCTCACATTTCTGACCATTCCTTTTCCTTTTGTTGTTATTTTCACACTTGGGTAGCGGCTGAATGTTTGTGATTGGTATTTGAGGTAAGGCAATGGGGCTGACTACTTGAATTACTTTATCACTCCTGGTTTGTTTCTTGGTCGTTCGTTACTACTTCTTCTCCTTGTTGTTTGTCTCCATCTTCGTCCTGCTGATCACTGTTTACTGACTGATCAAGTTGTTCAGTAATTGGAAAGTCTATCCTGGTTACTTCAGAAGGCAAGAAATCATCTTCGGTGATCACATGAGGATTATATGGATGAATTCCTGTGTCTCGAAAAGCAGCTACAGCTTTTCCAGCTGTTGCCATTCTGTTGTGAAATAGACCAGACACTTACATTTGTGTCACAGCTCTCCCTAGATTACTGCATATCCATTTTTCTACTTCTTGAGAATAGAAATTCTTCAAAGGGGCAAATATTACTTTATCTAATGGCTGCAGCATAGGACTAGCATGGGGTGGCAAAGTCAGTAGGACAGTATTATTTTGTCTGCAGAATTCTACTGCCGAAAACGAGCAGTGCAATACATGATTGTCCAGGATTAACAAAACTGGATCATCCACTGTCAGCTTGACATGTTTGGCAAAGTGTTGCAGCCAGACTACATAAAGCTCGGAATTCATGTAACCAAATTCGCTCACGAGTCCAAGAGTTTCTGTGGAAGCATTATTGTAGAGCTCTGGCTTATTACATTTACGGGGGAAAATAAAAGCTGGTGGTATGAAATGTCCTGTTGGATTCACACAACAAACAGCAGTCACTATTTGACCTCTCTGCAGATTTTATTTTCTTCACTGATCTCTTCCCCTTTGTAGCAACAACTTTGCAAGTCTTGTCAGGAACAGTTGACATGGCAGTCTCGCCCATGCTGAACAGTCTGTGAGAGGGAATTTTGTACTCCTCTAAGCATTCCATAAGGTTCTGAAAATACCTGTCAACTTGCACCTTGTTGAAACCTATTGCGCGTCCTAAGCTACACTGTTCAGGTGTTCTGAAAGAAAGACCTGAATCTGCAAGAAATCGATACACCCAGTCTTTGCCGGCAATTTTAGCTCATTATTAAACCGATGCTGCAATCCATTCTGCACAACAAACTCATAAGCCACTTTCATTAACGTCTTGCGAGTCATTCCATAAAATCTGGCTTCCAGATCTTGAACATGTTTCTTCAGCTACGCTTCCATCTCTTCACTGAACACCTTGCTGTGCCTTCCCATTGAATTAGCTACGGTGCTCTAAAATTTAAAAAAATGTATAATCAATTTTAATGCAATTTTTAATAATTTAATTAACGTTAAACTCTCTATTTATAAAATAAATGAACTGTTTCTGCTCACCAATTTAAGTCTTTTTCTAAGCGTTGCTTCACTACGTCCTACTTTGTTGGCAGCAGGCCTCTGACTTGCCCCCTCATTAATCAGTCTTTCGCTTCATCAAACTGTGCTTGTGTGAGACAAGATTTGTCAGTTTTCCGTCTGTATTTTCCCATATATTATTTAAACTACAAAAAAAACACAAATAGTTACCTCCACCATATATAAAATGATCTTGTAAGGTCGAAATAATGTAATCACAAGATAAGGCACCGTAAACTGAGCTTCTCATATCAGCAGCCGTGTGGTGGCCAAGTGTACGCACACTTGAATTAGGCGCGCACACTTGCGTGGCTGTTGAAATGTTTTGTTTGATTCACAGTAGATGGCACTATTGCTACTATTTGTAAATGCGAACAACAGAATCCTAACTACCATTAACAGCATTCTTCACAGTATTTAAGGCAAACAGGTGCCATTATTCTGGACAACTCAGGGGCTTATCTTACTTCATTAAAATATTATAGTACATTTGGTGAAAAGTAATATCTTACTTTTTCTGAATTGTGATTGTACACATAATGCATCCACGCTGCTGAAACCAACTTGCATGTAACACATCATCACTCTAGACACTCAGCTGTCGAACAGTGATGCCACCAGCTTAAAAAATTGACTGCGTATACTTAGCCGCCTGCGTACACTTACACTCTGCTACCTTACTCTTGAAAATGGATAAAGTTGGTCAAGTTTTTATATTTTTGGAAGTGAGTTATACATAGTTATAAAAAAATGCCAAAGAGAATTTTGACCATAACTAGTAGAATGAATCTGACTGTGGTGAATATTATAAATAATTCTTATTTCATAATTATGAATCTGTGAATTGGTAATTATAATGTGTTTGAGTGGAGTAATTAGTTTTGAATTCTATAGATCATAATTATAGAAGCCTTTATGCAGAGGTTTGGAAGGGATAATACATTACAATGTTATACAAATCTTTAGTTGGTGTCAGAATGGGCAGTTTGAAATATATTTTTAGTGCTTTCTAAGGAACTCTACCTTTCCAAATAATCCTTTATTACAGCATGCCCAGACATATATCATATAAGAGATGTGGCTTTCAATAAGAGCATAGTAAATACCCCTCAACAACCCTTGAGATAATTTATATCTCAATCTGCTAAGGATACCAGTCACAGGGATAATTTTATTGCAAATAGTCTCCACATGATTACTCCACGACAAATTTTCATCTATAATCAGTCCTAAGAATTTAGTACTCTGCACTCCCATTTACTCTATGATTGAAGAAAAGCCAATTTTTATCCAAATTTAATACATATAAAATTTTATGAAAAATTTTGAATTTTGCTTTTGTTATATTTATAGTTAATCGGTTGGAAATAAGCCATGTTTCAAGTTATAGAATATCCTGCTACATATTTTGTTCAAGTTCATGATTGCTAGAGCCTGCATAAAAAATATTAGTGCCATCAGCAAAAATGGATAGTCTTCCTTTTAACTTAAGGGGACCAATATCTTTTATGAAGATAAACAATAAAGGCCCCAGCACAGAACCCTGAGGTATACCAATTGAGATCACCTTTACATTACTCTGAGTATTATTACATGTTACAAACTGCTTCCTATTAGAGAGGTAATCAACATACCAACCAATGCAATACCTCTAATGCCTGCTACTTCTAATTTATGTAATAGAATTTTATGATCAGCTATCAAAAGCCTTTTTAAGATCTATAAATAACTGAGCTCGATAACTGCAGTCGCTTAAGTGCGGCCAGTATCCAGGAATGAGTTAGCTGGAAAATTTATAATGTCCAATAACGGACCATTTATGTTGGTATTATAAATTTACTCATTCGGAACAAATATTTCATATTCCCTATGGGAATCAACATCTATATCATCTGATGGCCAAGAAGGCATCAATTTTTGGTAAAGAGACAAAGTCTCTCATAGTGCATTGGCACTGCCGGTGGCTACAATTAGCCTACGCAGTGGCCTCCATGGTATGCACTAGCCAGCGTCTTGGTAGATGTGCCCACCCTAGCACACAGGGGGCGAAACGCTGGCAACAAGGAATGAGTTAGCTGGAAAATTTATAATGTCCAATAATGGACCATTTATATTGGTAATTATAAATTTACTCCTTCAGAACAAATATTTCATATTCCATATGGGAATCAACATCTATATCATCTGATGGCCAAGCAGGCATCAATTTTTGGTAACAAGACAAAGTCTCTCATAGTGCATTGGCACTGCTGGTGGCTACAATTAGCCTACGCAGTGGCCTCCACGGTATGCACTAGCCAGCGTCTTGGTAGGTGTGCCCAGCCTAGCACACGGGGGGCGAAACGCTGGCAACCAGGAATGAGTTAGCTGGAAAATTTATAATATCCAATAACGGACCATTTATATCGGTATTATAAATTTACTCATTCGGAACATATATTTCATATTCCCTATGGGAATCAACATCTATATCATCTGATGACCAAGCAGGCATCAATTTTTGGTAACGAGACAAAGTCTCTCATAGTTCATTGGCACTGCCGGTGGCTACAATTAGCCTACGCAGTGGCCTCCACGGTATGCACTAGCCAGCGTCTTGGTAGGTGTGCTAGGTACCAACTGATGAGCCCAGCCTAGCACACGGGGGTGAAACGCTGGCAACCAGGAATGAGTTAGCTGGAAAATTTATAATGTTCAATAACGGACCATTTATATTGGTATTATCAGTATCCAGTATTCGGGAGATAGTGGGTTCGAACCCCACTGTCGGCACCCCTGAAGATGGTTTTCTGTCGTTTCCCATTTTCACATCAGGCAAATGCTGTCTCTGTACCTTAATTAAGGCTATGGCCGATTTCTTCCCGCTCCTAGCCCTTTCTTGTCCCATCGTCGCCATAAGACCTATCTGTGTCTGTGTGACGTAAAGCAAATTGTAAAGATCTATAAATAAACCAGCTGCTAACATACTTGAGTCTAAAGCTTGTTTTAGTTTAAAAGTAATATCCTCAGTGGCATTATTGGTACTCAAGTGAGGTAGGAAACCATGTTGAAATTGATAAAAATATTTATTATTTAACAAAAATTCGAATAATCTTTTTTTTGTAACCACTTGTTCTAAAATCTTAGGTAACGGAGGTAATACTGGGATTGGTCTGTAATTACTTACTTTAAATTTATCCAAGCTTTTATAGACTGGTAGAACTCTGGCGATTTTAAGTTTATTTGGCGCTTTACCCTGTGATAGAGATTTCTTAACTAATTTTGTGATGTGAGGTATAATGCTTTTAGAGTGTCTCTTTAGAAGAATATTACTAATACCGAAACAGCCAACACTACAACTGTTTTTAAGATTATTAATTATTTTTTCATTTTTATTTTCATTAGTAAGGGTTAAAAATAAGGAATTAGATGGGCCAGGTTCAAGGTGAGGGTATATAAACTGAAGAATGTTCTTCAAATCAAATCAAAATCTCTTTATTTGCAAATGAGGTGTCTACCTCAGTGGCAAATGGTACACTAAAATACATTATTGTCAAGCACTAAATTTTAAATTAACAAGAGACGAAGAAAATTTTCCTAGAATACAATATTATACAATTTATGCTAATAATTTGTTCTATTAAACACACACGTCATCCTTAATAAATTTATATTGTTTACAAAATTCTACTTATAATATCTTACAAACATAGTCAACTCATATACAGTACGTGAAATTACTTCTAATAATAATATACAACTGGTATAAGATTAAAATTAACATTGAATTTATTTACATATTTATATTTTACCCATTTTGGAACCTAACTAGCATAACGACCTGCTGCGTCTTAACCAGAGCCCCTTTTGCCACCACTTTTCAGAGTTCCTGAAGGGCCTTCACAGCTACAGTAGCTGTCCCAGGGCTCTCGAAGTCCCCACTGTACTTCACCCCTACAGGCAGTCCCCTACTTGGGCTGTCCAAACTCCATAGACCAGGGGATGGAATTAATTTAATCACACGCATTTTTTATTTACAATATCCTGCACTGGTCGAATGCCCTCTAACATTTCATTTATTTTTTCTGTTGTTGCTTATTCTCTTCTTGAATATCTGTACAGATTTTGGAAAAGGATCAAACACTACCCCTGGTAAACTGTTCCACTTCTTCACGCCCTTCCCAATGAATGAAAATTTACCCCAATCGCTTCTGCTAAAATTCCTTCTAATTTTGTACTCGTGGTCAGTTCTACCAATATAATTATTTTCCAACTGAAGCCTCTCACGGATATCTCTCCATGCTTCTTCTCCTGTGTAGGCTCTATATAATCCTATAAGTCTAGTTTTCTCCCTTCTCTTACTTAAAGTTTCCCAACCAAGTTCCTTTAACATTTCTGATACACTACTCTTTCTCCTGAAATCCCCTGTTACAAACCTTGCTGCTTTCCTCTGCACACCATCTAGTTCTTTTATTAGGTATTCTTGGTGAGGATCCCAAACACTGTTTGCATATTCCAATAATGGACAAACCATATTTAAGTAACCTTTTTTCTTTTAATTCTTTGTTACATCCTTTAAGTAGCCTCATTATGACATGTAACGATCTGTATGCTTTCCCAACAATGTCATCAACATGACCCTTCCAGTACAAATTACTTTCAAATCTCACACCTAAGTATTTGCACTTGTCATCTTTAGGGATAACTACCTCATCCAAAGTATATTCAAATTCAGTTTAGCTAAAGACAGACCCATATAAGTGAAATAGTCGTTAAATACAGTAGAAATTTGACTTGAATTAGTCACCAACTTATCATTTACTTTCATATGTATTTCTTCATTATTACAGTTATTGTTAAAATATTATTAATAACTTTCCACTGATTACACTACCCAGCATGATTTTGCAGCAAAGCTTCTGATACGTGATTTTAACAAAATAAGGTCTCCTGATTTCAGAAATGTCATTGGTTCTATCGAATTACATCTAGTTTTCGTGTTACTTGCCATTTACTGTCTGAAAATGTGTCATTGCGGCACAGTACTGCTTTGTGATAACAGCGAATTTGCTGTTATTAGAGTGGCCGTGGTTTGCTTTGTTAATGTTCCGTACATTTGTCAATCCAAACCTCCTCCACCGACTATGTCCCCTCCATTGAATGAGTCAGATAACAGTCTGTTTTTAGCTCGTGGTAGTGGCAATGCAGTGAAGCCAGTGAGTTGCATTGTGAGTGTGGCGGAAGTCTGACCTTTTTATACTGTGGTGTGTTGTGAAAATGGCAAGTGTGTCAGGAATTAGAAGATGTGTGAATAAGCCATACTCATTCTGTTATGTGTGTGAGTGTTATATTATGAAGAGACATAGTAGGCCAATAACTGCATCAGTGAAACGTTTATATTATGTATATTTTAAGGTAAAATTAGGAGACTTGGACAAATCGTGGGCTCCCCATGTCATTTGTGAAACGTGCCTTGAAAATCTACGACAGTAGAGCATTGGGAAACGTGAGGCCCTTCCATTTGGGATGGGAATGATTTGGCGCAAGCCTCAGGACCATACCAGGGACTATTACTTTTGCTTGTGTAGAAGTAGCGGGATTCAATAAGAGAAACAAGGACAGTATTGTGCACCGGAATTTAAAGTCGGCGATGAGACCTGGTCCTCATGGACCGGAAATTCCAATACCTTCTCCTCCCACCAGTTTACCTGACTATGATGGTTCCTCAAATTCTGATAACGAGCAAGTTGATATGGATTTTTCACCTGCCACAAATGCAGTAGGTCCACGATTGTTTAAACAGTCGGAGTTGAGTGATCTGATACGAGACCTTGGTCTCACGAAGAAAAAAATGTGAACTGCTAGGGTCACGATTGAAAGAAAAAACCTTCTTGTGCCTGGAGTTACCTTTTCTTGGTACAGATAATGTGATAAGGAGTTCAGGAAGTATTTCAAGAATGAAGATGATCTGACCTACTGCGTGACATTCCAGGATTGATAGAACAGCTAGGGAGGGATTACAATCCTGAAGAATGGGGATTGTGTGTGGATTCCTCTAAGAGGAGCTTAAAGGCTGTACCACTCCATAATGGAAACATTCTAGCTTCGATTCCTGTGGCACATTCCTTTTCACTAAAAGAACATTATATCACAATGCAAACTGTTTTAGATAAAATCAAATATCATGAGCACCGGTGGGATGTGTGTAGTGACTTGAAGGTGTGTGGTATTCTATTAGGACAACAAGCAGGCTATACTAAATTCCCTTGTTATTTATGTGAATGGGACAGCAGAGCTACGGACAAACACTGGTCTATATCTTCCTGACCCAAGAGGCAAGTTTTGACACCTGGTGTGAAAAATGTTACAAATGCTGCCTTAAGCAGGCCACTCGCGAGCGAACTTGTTGGCCAACATACTCGTCAGCACAAGTTGCTACACCAAGTTCATTCGCAGTGGGTTGGTTGGTCAACATGCTGCCAAATTGCTAGCAAGTTGCAGGCTCGCAAAGAAATACTAAAAGCCTCAACACGAGCTGAGCATGTTGCTCTATGTGTGGCGCTGCCTCAACATGTTGCAACTGGGCGAGTTGGCCGTGCGGTCAGGGGCGCACAGCTGTGAGTTTGCATTTGGGAATTAGTGGGTTGGAGCCCTACTGTCGGCAGCCCTGAAGATGGTTTTCCTCCCATTTTCACACATGGCAAATGCTGGGATGTACCTTAATTAAGGCTATGGCTGCTTATTTCCCACTCCTAGGCCTTTCCTATCCCATCGTTCCCATAAGACCTATCTGTGTCGATGCAGCGTAAAAAAACAAATTGTAAATTGTAACATGTTGTAACGTGTTGTCAACCAGTTAGATAGTGGTCTGCTTGCAATTAACAGTACAGCATACACGATGTCTTTTAAGAGATAACAAAGAGTTTTGGAAAGAATTTATTGAACTATATGAATCTTTGCCATGCTTGTGGGGTGTGAAGGAAAATAATATTCAAATAAACACCTAAGGAATGAAGCAATGCAGACATTAACCTTTTCACTCCCAAGTATCTTTCCTGCTTATGCATGCCCCATCCCAGGTTAATTTGGAAAATTTCACACTAGCTGAAATAAGCTAATATTTATTTTATATTTACAACTATTTACAAAGTTTTATGACCAAAAATGAAATTAAAACATTATCCCTTCACATTTTCATCGAAACTTCACTACTGTGGTAAATTTTCATGCAGGGGTGTACACAAAGTGAAGCACCACACTTGACACATTCATATCTAGTTTCCTTCCTCTTATGGCTTGTCTTATTTGTCCTGGAACACACTACACATTCTCTGGTAGGCCCTTTCTTTCTCGCTGTAGCTGGTATAGGAGACAGGAAGTGTTTTTCCACAAGTCTCGTTGGTGGTGGATAGGATGATGGACGGCCTCCTTTCCTGGTAGTTTCCTGACAGCTGCCAAACTGCTCCAGCGAATCAGGTTCAGTCTGAACTCCTTCAGAGACACGTTTGATCCTGTTAGCATCTTCATTATTATGCAGACATTCCTAACAATAATGTCCAGAATATGAAAGAAAAGTTTTTTGTACTATTTGATACACTTTCTTCCTGACTCGATGAAGCTGAGCTGCATATCAGCAGAATCCACTGGTCCCATGTTTTCATTATAATCCACTATCAATTTGGGTTTTAGGGTCTGCTTATCACACTTTGTTACGGTCACCATTTAACTGTCATGCATTGTTAAAAGTGTATACACTTCTCTCTTGTCACACCAGCGAATAAATAACAATTTATCAGTATTATGAACTTCTTTCTCTCCTTTCTTGAGTTTCCTCTCAACTAGTCCTGGCAAGCCTTGTCTATTTCTTCTCACAGTTCCACATACATTTGTACCTTTCTCGTGGAGTTTCTCACAAAGAAATGGAGACATATACCAAATATCAATGCCCCTTGTCAAAATATGGCCTCATCAGTGTCAAAACAACCCTTCCTGATATTCGAGCCTCTTTCAATTCCTCAGAGTCAATTTCTGTACCTTTACCAACATATATGATAAAATCCAGAATTTAACCAGTTTCACAGTCAACACAAAGAGTTTCAAAACAAACCTCGACCTTTTTGATTGTATGTACTGGAGGAATAACACACGGCCCTTGAAAAGCACTAAAGTTTCATCAATGGCAAGGTTTTCCAATGGCACTATCACTTTATTTGGATGCATCAGAGCTGTTATTACTGGTCTAATTTTATGTAGTCTATCTCCAGGTGTCATTGTACTGTTGTCATTGAAATGTAGCATTCTTAGTATCATCTCATATCTGTTGCGACATATGACGTTTCCAAATATTGGAGTATTTATGAGAGGATCTAGGTTCCAGTACTTTGCAACACTGGGCTTCCTTACTTGACCCATCAACATGATTAGAGAAAAAAAAAAACAATCGATTCAGCCTCATCTACATCATGCCATGCGTTCATTTGCTGTTGTGAGACATTAGGAGTTGCCTGCACCTCGCGAAAATATTTGTCTCCTTTGATTTGTGGGAAATCAAATCCTTGGTGAATATTTCATATTCAGTAGAATGTTCATTGAGGTTAAGTTCGTCTGTAATGCCAGACTGGGTTGGGTCAAAATCATGTTTTATTCATGTAAAATTAGCGTCGTTTATCCAGGTTCTGCGAGAAACTGTATATGATGGCACTAACCTCGGTCGTTTCTGCACCATGTGATCAGGTTGGATTTCTAATTCCTTCTCCTCCCCACCTTCAGATAAATCACTCCTACTATCACTTTCCACAGAATCGTTCACTAATATATCACCTTCACTATCCTCGTAATACCCAGACTCGTCATCATTACTTAAAACATCTAAAATATCACTTTCCGTCAAACTTTGTTGCTAGTGCTTGTGGATGCAGCCATGTTGGGTGACTCAAGACAGCATCAAAGAATAGTGTAAAGGTTGAGACTAAATATATGGCACTTGCGATGTATCGAGGTAGCTGTGTTCTTCTCTGAGCATTGTCAGATGATGCCATCTCACGTTCAGTGACAGAACTGGAACATACGACTAAATTCGGCACCGGGAGAGAGCGGGCCATTTGAAATGCAAGTTAACTCGTGGTTGGGACAGTGGAAGACACTCGGATGTCCGAGTTAACTCGGGCATGAGAGAGAAAAGGTTAATAAAAAAATGTCAATGTGTTTATCCTACTGCAGGCAAGGAGTTCGTTCACAAAATAACTCGGGAAAGTGTTAACATCGAAGAGTACTGGTGCATCTCCAGATGACATTTATGAGCCATCTCTATGGTACTACGGCCTGCTTTTATTCACTGCCGATTGTGAAATTGTTCAAGATGGCATGCCATCTATGATCCATGTTTCTAGCAATAATGAAGATGGGAGAGGTCACATAAGTCTCTAATTCCTGTCTGTCGTAATAATGTTTGTTTTCTTCCTCGTAAGCATTGAAGACCCAAAAGTTGATTTACTTCTCGACACCAGTCACCTTCTTCCAAATCTGTAGAGGACGACTGCAAGTAAATCGTGCTCACAAGCTCACTAGCTCTAAGAGAGTGGCAAGCGTATTATCACCCATTCTTAACTAGTTCTGAAAGTCTGCTGGTGCCGTTGATTTCAGTTCTCGCAACAAATTCATATGGGTGAATTTTCTGTGATTTAATAGCCACTGTGTTGTCCATATACTTCTTCTTTTTACTACCCTTTTTCATCACTATTTGCAGGCCTATTGCAATTGCCAGTTTCTGTTGCTTAGACAACACTGCCATTTATAAAGATATTACCCACTTCCCAGCTCGCGTGTAACTGAAGTTTGTCTCCGTGTGTGGGCAATAGAGAACATGTTGACGAGCATGTTGGCCAACAACTTCGCTCGTGAGTGGTCTGCTTTAGTTGACCCACAAAAAACTATTTTGCCACCGCTACACATCAAACTGGGAATCATGAAGCAGTGTGTTTAATCCTTGAACAAAAGTAGCCCCTGTTTCAAGTACATTGCGAACAAATTTCCACATTTATCTGAAACAGAAGTCAAGGAAGGCATTTTTAATGGACCACAAATTAGAAAGCTTCTGAAAGACAGAAACTTTGAACAGACGATGAATGCCGTGGAACTTGCTGCATGGAATTCAATAAGAGACGTCATAACGAAGTTCCTAGGAAATGTAAAGGATGAACAATACGAAACAATAGTGAAAACGATGTTGGATGATATGAAAGAGTTGGGGTGTAGAATGAGTCTGAAACTGCACTTCCTTCATTCTCATCTCGATCACTTTCCGGAAAATCTTGGGGCTGTTAGTGAAGAGATGGGAGAGAGGTTCCACCAGGACATCAAGGAGGCAGAAAGAAGATACCAGGGGAGGTGGGATAAACTAATGATGTCCGACTACTGTTGGTGTTTGGAAAGAGAAGACAAACTTGATGCAGTCAGACGCTGGGCAGCCAAGCGTTCATTCCAAGGGGACATCTAGGACTTTTAAAATTTATTTTGTTCACATTTATGAATTCATAAAGATACTGAATAAAGGTTACGTTGTTTTCTTGTAAATCATGATTAATTGTCAACATAAATTGCTTTCATTGCCTCAGAGTTGTTTGTTTATGTGTTTTTGTGTAAATCAGTATTATATTACAATAAATGCTAAATATTTCATTGTAATTTTATACTCAAGAATTATTCATTGTATATAACAATTCAAGATAATATTAAACCATTTCATAATATATATAATAATACAAAAAAATATAAATATTTCTAAAATTATCAACATTTTTCAGTACTCTTTATACGCAATATTCAGGTCTATCTCTTATTTTGATATACCTATTGCGAGAAAATGTGATGTGATACATAGAAACGGACAATGGATTCGTGTTCAGCGACCCAAAATTAGTTAAGATCACCTATCACACCTCTTGCTGCCAAAAAAAAAAAAAAAGTTTGAAAATGCTGGTTTGTGTTATTTGTGCTGTTTAATGTACTGATATAATAATTCTTTTCTAGATCTCTTTTCATTCTAGTAACCCTGTTATGTATGTCTTTTTTTGCATCCGGGAGATAGTAGGTTCGAATCCCACTATCGGCAGCCCTGAAGATGGTTTTCCGTGGTTTCCCATTTTCACACCAGGCAAATGCTGGGGCTGTACCTTAATTAAGGCCACGGCCGCTTCCTTCCAACTCCTAGGCCTCTCCTATCCCATCGTCGCCATAAGACCTATCTGTGTCGGTGCGACGTAAAGCCCCTAGCAAAAAAAAAAAAAAAAAAAAATGTATGTCTTTATGGTCTTGAATTAACTGCTGTGAAATATAGCCACATCCCATACAAAATCTCATCTGTTGTCTTTTAATTTTGTAATAGAATATTTTTGTCTGATTAAATTTAACATCTCTGAAATAAACCATGAGCAAAAGGGTCTTTCTTATTTAGATTTGGACTTTCATTTTTAACTAGAGCATATATAGTATAAAATTGTTAAGAGAGGTTTATTACGCTTTAGTTCAATCTATTCTTGGCTACGGAATTTTGGCATGGGGAGGAGCCTACAAGAATGTTATCAATAAAATACAGGTTGTTCAAAACCTTATATTACGAATAATGTACCAGAAAGAAAGATTATACCCAAGTAGTCAATTATATACTGAAGCAAATATATTTAATGTAAAACAGCTCTATGCCCTTGAAATATACAAATATATTAACAAAAACAAAAATATAATTGAGAACATTAAACATGAATATCCAACACACAGTAAGATGTACCACCGTTGTATGTTATACAAACCCAAACTTAGCATAACAAAGCGCAATTTCTTCTACTTCATTCCAAAATTCTTTAATGTCCTTCCCGGTTCTTTACAAACTATTTTATTAGGTCAGAAAATGAGTCTGAAGTGTCTTAAATCCTTTGTCAGGGATAATAAAACTGTTATGGAAGAAATAACTAAATCAGAATATCATGTCACCATATCCAATTTCTATTCAGTGCTCCACCATGTGCTGTTGATCATATCCGTCATTCACTCATACCCATACTCGTATTTCAGGCATCATTTAAAATATATTTCTCACTATGTAATTAATATTCTAAATTACCACACACAAGGTTTCACCTTACGTGGTATTTTACTGATATCTACTCGACTCTGTTGAGGTTGGTGTGATTTTTTATAATAAAAAAGGTAATAAACAGGACGTTAATAACTACAGAGGAATATCTTTATTAGCAGTGGCATATAAAATATTTTCCAAGATTTTATTAAACAGAGTAGAAACAACACTAGACAATCATTTAGGTGAATATCAAGGTGGTTTCAGGAAAGGAAGATCATGTTCAGAACAAATATTTAATCTTAAGTCAATAATTCACCACAGGTTACTTAATTCAAAGGACATTGTAGTCATGTTTGTAGATTTCAAAAAGGCTTTTGATTCTGTTGACAGAGAAACTATATATAAAATAATTCGAGAAATTGGCATAAAGTCTAAACTGGCAAATCTAATCCGTGAAACACTTACAGACACAGTCTCTAAAGTGAAATTTCTGGGAGAGATATCACAGCCTTTCAAAATAAAAACTGGCGTAACACAAGGTGACGGACTATCCCCAATTCTTTTTAATTGTGTCCTAGAGAAAATAGTGAGAATTTGGAACGAAAAACTTATTGAACTCAACATTTCACCAATAAAGTTAGGAAGAGGAAACAAAAGGATCGAAATAAATTGTCTTGCATTTGCAGATGACTTTGCAATACTTTCTGAAAATGTGACATCTGCTATAACCCAAGTAAATGTCTTGGAAAGAATCGCCAGCAGAACTGGCTTAAGAATTTCTGCAGAAAAAACAAAATTTTTAACAAATATTTGGGATGCACCAAAATTTCTGAAAACAGATATTGGCCAAATAGAGAGAGTAAAAAAATTCAAATATCTAGGGGAAATAATCCAAGAAAATGGTTTAGAAAAATCTGCAGTAGAGGTGAGGGTACATAAAATGGAGAGAGCTTATGGTGTCACCAAAGATATCTACAATAAGATGCCTATCCAAAAATGCAAAAATAAGGCATTACAACACAGTAGTGAAGCCAGAATGCCTATATGCAAGCGAATGTCTGGCATTAAACTATAATTTAGATAAACTAGAAATACTAGAAAGGCGAATCATGAGGAAAATATTAGACCCCAAAACACAGCAGAAGGTTGGAAATTACGAAGTAATGCTGAAATATATCAAAAAATAGAAAATATATCAGATTTAATGAGGAAAAGGAGACTTATGTTTTTTGGACATTTATATCGAATGCAAGATAGTAGATTAACCAGTAAGATTTTCAGATATTTGTGGGGTAAGAAATCAACGACAAGCTGGGTCAATGAAGTAAGAAAGGATTTAGAAAAAAACAATATAACAACAGAAGAAATAAATAATAGAGAAGGCTTTCGGGAAAAAGTATTGAAAATAGAAGGATTCCAAGGTAGGAAAGTAAAAAAGACTGGTTCAAAGTGGTCTGAAGACAGAAAGAAGAAACATAGTGAACAGATGAAAGCATACTGGAAGAAAAGGAAAGAACAAAGAAGAAGGAATTGAAATTGGCACGTGGTCCTCTGGTGGCCCATTCGAAAGAATAATAATAATAATAATAATAATAATAATAATAATAATAATAATATATTTAATGTGTGCAAGATATAGTTACAAGTTCAATTTATTTTAAGTATTAATATGTTGATAATAATACTACTACTTCTGTAATATATGTGGTTTAGTTATAAGATTAATATTTCTCAAGTAATAATGTTATTAGAAGAGTTATGTATATATATTGCCTGCTGCCATTTCTTGATGGATACAGTACTTTTGTATCCATCTCTTGGCACAGGCCAGAGTAAAATGTAGCTTTCACTGAAGTCCCAGTCTAATCCATGGCTGTGACAATATGGAAGCTGCTGGGGTATGGGTGGTGCTGAGTAATGGCATTCAGAGCACGACTAGTGCATCTGCGTGTTATGAAAGGTGTTGCTCATAGGGTCAGTTGTGCTGCAATAGCACTTTCTGACCCAGTGAGGAAAGCAATGGCAAACTACCTCGCTCCTCGTCTTGCCTAGTACGCCTCATTTTGGTGCTGCCATTGGTTTTTGCGGTTTCCTTATAACCGCATAACCTTTGGTGGTGCTATTTGAGGATCCAACCAGCCTCTGGGCTGATGACCTAACAGACAGATGTATATATAAAACAGAGTCCTGTAAATGTGTAAACGACATGATGAATGAATAAATACTACTACTACTACTACTTTCTTTAAAATAATTAATTAATTAATTAGTTACTTTGTTATGATATCATAGCTATCATCATCATTTATAGTTAATGATGTTTGAGACATGTATTTTTCCATGGATGGGACATGGTATTTTGTAGGTTGCATTACACAATTTCTTTGTGTACCGTATTCATTTTGGGTGTAATATTAATATGCATGATTAATAAAGTGTTAAATCAGATCAATTATTATGTTATATTTCCAGACTCAGTTTACATAAAAATGATCTATTAGTGTACTAGTAGTCAATCAAATTCTAGTAGGAAAGACGGTGTTACATGAACTCTGGTTAGAACACCCACAGATATTCTGAAGCTGATATATGATATATGACTATCTCTAGAGATAGATATGACTCTGTTCTAATTTATTTATATTAAAGTCACCAACAGTAATACAAAAGGTTTTACCACCTTTATTCCAAATATCTTCTAAACATTTTTGAACATTTTTGGAGAATTTGGCATGAGGGTTATATACTGCCACTAAGTGAATGTCATTCACAAAACCCTTTATCTCTATTAATAATATACCATATGAAATAGCATTACTGTTAATAGGTCATAATACAGTAGCCTTATACAGTTCTTTTATATAAATGGCAATTCCACCACCCCTATTATATGGTCTAGAGCAAAAGAGACCATTTCCATTCAGAATAAAATATTTTTCTTCAACGATTACAATGATTTCTGGTTATTGTGCTTCCTGTATTGTATAAAGTAAATTACTCCACTTATTACGAATGCTTTGGGAGTTGATGTATAGAATTCTAATTCCATCTTTGTTAGTAAGCTCCTGTAATTCACTTAGTTGGAATTCAGAACCTTCCATAGAGAATAACATGGATTATTCCTGTACTTACAAGTGAATAGCCTACCTATATATGATGTATCCACAATGATGCACACGAATGCTGTCAGTTGGTACCCTTTTTCACTTGAACCAAATACAGTAGAGACAATACACGACATTGAGCGAGATATCGAGGGACATCTATTGGAGCTCACTCTAGCGGATAGACCTGAACGGTACTGATTCTGTCATAAGAGCACGTGTATTTTTGTGTGAAGTTTTTGGTGTTATTTATGCGTTTTCAGTGAGTTGACATAATTAAATAGTAGCGTGTGTCATTCCTTGATATCTCCTCTCAACACGAGGGGAAAGGTATGTGCTGTGTTTGGCTGCAGTAATTACGAAGTAGAGAAAAATGCGCGCTCGTTCTTCAGGTTCCCTTGTAACAAGAACATGTAAGTAATATTGTGTTTGCATATCTATTCTTCCAGTGACAGAGATTTTTATAGTACTTCATAATCTTCTGACCTGCTCGACCCATGTTTTAACGGGCTTAAAATATAATACGCATATTTTATTGTATAGTGCAGCAGTTAACCTTCAATACCGATGTGTTGTTGTAGGTGTGATCTGTGGGTTTTGAAATGTCACAGAAGCGATTTGGATGAAGTGTACAAGAAAGAAGGGACGTTACCCTTGTATAAGAATTATAAGATCTGTTCAGATCATTTCCAGGCCAGCGACTTTAAAAATCCTCAACTATACAGCCAAGGGTATGTTACATTTTTACTCTAATTGTACGTAAATATTCCTAAAAGCATCACTATCGACAACATTTTCGAACTTTTCTTTCTTTTATCCCTCTTCTCAGATTAAAGCCGGGATTTTATAGATTTTCTTTCTGTTAGTAGGCTTCATGTTAAGAGGAAAATTGTCCAGCTATTAAATGTTAATTCATTGCATCATATGTGTAAGGAATGTGCCGATATTTTTATTGACAAATGTCTTAATGTGATGATACATTGTTTTTAAATGAGGAAAAAAGACAAATCCAACCGTAAGATTTCAGGCAGGTATGCTAAAGCTAAAAAAGTAATGCATAAATGAAAGATCAAGCTATTTCACAGCAGTCCATTTCACACCTTGTTTATATGTCTAAGTTCAGTCTTTGAATAATAACCTTTTAAATAATTCTTCATTCATTTATCCAGAATTGCTTTAGCAACTTCGAAGTTAATATCTCAATACCACTGTCTTTCTAGACGTAATTTATTTATCCATTTCCGTATATACATTTCCTTTGATATTTGAATTTAGCGCGATGTGTTCAGGTCAAGTCACTAGGAGCGCCACCGTCGAATTGTCTCCCATTTTAGCAAGGCGAAATCCGTAATTGTCGTGTATTGTCTCTACTGTATTTGCTTTAACTTCATATAAACACACACATAACCTAATCAACTGCTGTCACAAATGACATACACACATCAACACACTGCCATTTTAACAATTGCCTGTCACAACACACAAAGATTACAACCTTGAAACAGATGATACCGACTGCCTACATTGGCATGTCAGCCTAACCACAGCATGTGTTCACCAGTAAAACTCCTGTTATACCATAACTCTACTAAACAATAACTCATCTCTACCATCAAGACTACCTCTTTATATAGGTGCCTGGCCAGGCTTCTAGAAAGATACGTTACAAAAATTCCTCCTTATAAATTCTCAAGTGTCTAACAACATGGTTATGTACAGAATATTCTACCATCATCTTGTCTGTTCCAGAGCCATTCTTGATGTTACAGTGTGTTACACAATACTGTAGTGGATTACAAATCATGTATACAGGTAATAATGAATTATCTAATATTAAATACAGCTTCTTACATTAACTAAACTTATATATATGTACAGAACATGTTTCATCACATAACCTCACAAATAATCCAATTGTATCGTTTGTACATAGGACGTAAATAATAATACTAATACTGAATGGATGTAAACACTTCTTAGCCATACAAGTAATAATAATTATCATAATTGTAAAATAATAATAATAATTATTATTTTTATTTGAGCTTGATACTCGCATTATTTACCTATAGGTGAGAGAATATTGTTTTCAAGGTATATCTGTTTATCACACTTGCGTCAAGTCCTAAGAGGAAGAGAAAGCTAAGACATCACATATGTTTCTGATATGTATAATGCCAGAAATATCATTTCTCCTTACGAAAATTCTCCCTTTCCTTACCTTTTCTGGCTTGGATTTCCCTCTATCTTATACTTCTGTGCTATCTTCCTTTCCTTTATTGAGGATCTTATTCTTTCTTTCCACCAGAATGTCTCATTTTCCCTTATTCTTGCACGTATCTTCCTGCGAACCTCTATTGCTTCTTTTATCAAGGTGTTTTTAAATCTTGTCCACTCTACCTCACCACTCTCCGTTTCTTCTGTAGGCTGTTGTCCTCATATATGGTGCGGATAGTTGGTCTTCTTTCCAATTTGTTGTAGTTCCCACACCTTAATCTTAGGTAAGTTCTAGGTTGTTATATTTGTTACATTAATTTCTTTCAGATCTACTACTAATAACCGGTGGTTGCTATTGAGGTTCTCACATGGAATCACCTTGACATCAGTCACAAGTCTACCGTTTTCTTTATCTGTGATGACATAGTCAATGACCATCTTGCTCTGCCTACCCCAGATGTAATGGGTAATCTTGTGACTGACTCTTTTGTTGAACCTACTGTTTTTTACTACCAAACACTTTCTTTTGAATTTCTTCCCTTATGGCCATGTGGTCCCATAGCCATTCCCGTCTGTCCTGAGCTGTGCGTTGAGGTCCCTGTAGATGATTGCCCTCTCTTCACTGCTGGTCTCTTCTGGGTCTTCGAAAAACTTGATCTTTAAATCTTGACCTGACCTGTCTGAGAGGTATACACTTGCATCAGTATCAGCTTCTCTTTCCCTAGGTGAACTGTTGCCTTTATAACTGTAGCCTATGCAGGGGCCTCCACGGTATGCACTAGCCATGCGTCTTGGTAGGTGTGCTAGGCATCAGCTGATGAGCCCAACCTAGCACACAGGGGCAAAACGCTGGCAACCAGGAATGAGTTAGCTGGAAAATTTATGTCTAATAACAGAGCATTTACATTGGTATTATAAATTTACTCATTCGGGACAAATATTTCAGATTCCCTATGGGAATCAATATCTATATCATCTCATGGCCAAGCAGACATCAATTTTTGGTAGTGAGACAAAGTCTCTCATAGTGCATTGGCATGGCCGGTGGCTTCAAGTAGCCTACGCAGTGGTCTCCATGGTATGCAATAGCATGCATCTTGGTAGGTGTGCTAGGTACCAATTGATGAGCCCAACCTAGCGCATGGGGGCAAAACGCTGACCATTTATATTGGTATTATAAATTTACTCATTTGGGACAAATATTTCAGATTCCCTATGGGAATCAATATCTATATCACATACCACTTAATCGAGCAGCTCATCTCCTTTCTCCCAAGTCTTCCCAGCCCAAACTTTGCAACATTTTTGTAACGCTACTCTTTTGTCAGAAATCACCCAGAACCAATCAAGTTGCTTTTCTTTGGATTTTTTCCCGTTCTTGAATAAAGTAATCCTAGTGAGGGTCCCATACACTAGAACGATATAGTTGGGGTCTTACCAGAGACTTATATGCCCTCTCCTTTACATCCTTACTACAACCCCTAAATATCCTCATTAACCATGTGCAGAGATCTGTACCCTTTATTAACAATCATATTTATGTGATTATCCCAATGAACGTCATTTCTTAACACCTAGGTACTTACAATGATTCCCAAATGGAACTTTCACCCCATCAACACAGTAATTAAAATTGAGAGGACTTTTCCTAATTGTGAAACTCACAACCTGACTTTTAACCCCGTTTATCATCATACCATTGCCCACCGTCCATCTCGTAACACTATCGAGGTTACCCTGCAGCCGCTCACAATCTTGTAACTTATTTATTACTCTGTACAAAATAACATCATCTGCAAACATCCTTTGATTCCACTTCTTTACACATATCATTGATATATATAAAACATAAAGGTCCAATAATACTGCCTTCAGGAATTCTCCTCTTAATTATTACAGGGTCAGATACAGCTTCGCCTACTCTAATTCTCTGAATTCTATTTTCTAGAAATATAGCCACCCATTCAGTCACTCTTTTTTCTAGTCCAATAGCACTCATTTTTGCTAGTTGTCTTCCATGATCTACCCTATCAAAAGCCTTGGATCATATATATATTCATAACAGAATAACATTATATGTTGTCGCGAATCCATATACTACGGTAATAGTGACGTATCACAAAATGTCTTTAAGGATGATGTTTCCCAAATGATTTAAATTGATTCGCGCAAGGTCACATATTCATATTTAAGCTCACTTAAGGATCTGAATATCTCATAAGACTTAATGATAAATTCAGGTTGTATAGGGAAGTTACTTTAGACATGACTTAAAGTAATATGGTAATTTTAAATCATTAAGAGAAGATCTTTACTAATGAAAAGAAAAAGAAGCATTGCTTTACCGGATGTTTATATTGAGATATATTAAATATATATCCTGAGATAATCCAACTTAAAATTAATAAACCTTATTTTAACCAAGTGTCCTAAGCACAATTAAGAACAGTGACATGGACAGAGAATGATATCTACAAACAAGTGTAATACCTTAACGAAACTATAATTTTCCTGTGTTGATTTTGCATAATATGCATATAACATATTATGTTATCAGTTTTATCTATGAAAGTTGTAATATGACAAACTATTAGCACATTTCAATTGTGATTAAAAGATGAGAATGAAGACTCTGGTCACTAACAGATATTTTAAGTAACCAAATGTTAACTATTCATTTAACTTTGAATTTTAATTTCATAATTTCATTTTTTTTACTAAGAGTCCTATTTTTCAATAAATAATAGTTGTTAAGATTTTTCATGGGGTCTTATTTATGATTTTCAGTAATTATGTAAGGCAACTTAGAGTTATGGCACCGAGCTCGATAGCTGCAGTCGCTTAAGTGCGGCCAGTATCCAGTATTCGGGAGATAGTAGGTTCGAACCCCACTGTCGGCAGCCCTGAAAATGGTTTTCCGTGGTTTCCCATTTTCACATCAGTCAAATGCTGGGGCTGTACCTTAATTAAGGCCACGGCCACTTCCTTCCCACTCCTAGCCCTTTCCTGTCCCATCGTCACCATAAGACCTGTCTGTGTCGGTGCGACGTAAAGCAACTAGCAAAAAAAAAAAAAAAGAGTTATGGCGATGAATTTACGGCTCAATTGATATGCCAGATGGAGACGTCCATCCAGTTAGCTGGTTAATAAAATATTACTTGACGTATCAGTATTCCCTTTGATCCCACGTAAAACAATTATACATATATATTCAAGAACCCTGAGAGACTAGTCAGGATTTATTTTGCGTGACCCATCCTGGACGCGGGAAGGGCATATTCCTGTTGAACTTACATATGCCATTTCATACAGGAAGGCTTCAACAAGCCCCCTAAGGGTGAACTCCTCTGCCTGCAGTCATTGGTTCTCTCCTAGTTTGTCACATTTAGTATTGGCCGCCGAACCCTGGGCCAGACAGTCACAGGTAGTACCGTCTTCTATCACATACAGTAGCAGGATGTACTTGATCTGACTGGTGTTACTCTACTAAAATAAGCCAACAAATCAGAAAAGCCAAATATTTCACACTTCTTTTATTCTTAAGCTTTTACTTAATCCCACTAGAGGTTAGGTTAATCTAATGGAAAGAATGTAGAGAGAGAAAAAAGAAATCATTCTATTAATTCCATAATGCACAATAAGACATTAGTAGTATAATTGGACAGTTCGGCGGCCACCTCCACCTCAGGCTCCCAGAGGCCACCTCCACCTCCACCTCAGCCAGAGGCCTCCCAGATGCCACCTCCACCTCAGCCAGAGGCCTCCCAGATGCCTCCTCCACCTCCCGCGGGAAATTTGAATTTGTAAACAAAGCCACGTGCTTTTTGACAGCTGTCATCGACAACAACGCATCGCAAACCTCAGTACTGCCATCTTGACGGGCCTAAACCTCAGTAGTGCCAACTTAACCTCACTAGCGTGAGGTAAACAAAGCCACGTGTTTTTTGACAGCCACGTGCTTTTTGACAGATTTGTAAACAAAGCCACGTGCTTTTTGACAGACAACAACGCATCGCTAACCTCAGTACTGCCATCTTGACGGGCCTAAACCTCAGTAGTACCAACTTAACCTCACTAGCGTGTAGTAAACAAAGCCACGTGCTTTTTTGACAGCTGTCATCCGCCATCTTTGAGCACTGTGCTGCCCTCTTTCGTCACCTGTCATCGGCAGTGCTGCCATCTTGACGGGTCTAAACCTTAGTGCTACCAACTTAACCTAACTAGCGTGAGGTAAACAAAGCCACGTGTTTTTTTGACAGCTGTCATCCACCATCTTTAATCTATAGAGCACAGTGCTGCCCTCTTTAGCTACTTACCTTTGAAATGTGGTGGTGGATAATTTGAAAAATGCTTTTTTGACAGCAGCCATCTTGCATCGCAAACCTCAGTGCTGCCCTCTTTAGCTAGATACCTGTGGTGGCAGACAATTCCACGTGACAGCAGCCATCTTTAATCAAGAGAGCACCGTGCTGCCCTCTATGTGGTGGTGGTAAATTCCACGTGGTCTTGTTTGGAAACAAACTCACGCGCTTTTTTGACAGCCGTCATCCGCCATCTTTAATCACAGTGCTGCACTCTATGTGGTGGTGGCAAATTCCACGTGCTCTTGTTGGAAAACAAAGCCACGTGCTTTTTTGACAGCTGTCATCCGCCATCTTTGAGCACTGCGCTGCGGGCAATTTCGTCAGCTGTCATCCGCCATCTTTGAGAACAGTGCTGCACTCTATGTGGTGGCGGTAAATTCCACGTGCTTTACAAACCTATGCGCTTTTCTGACAGCTGTCATCCGCCATCTTTAATCCAGAGAGAACAGTGCTGCCCTCTATGTAGCGGTGGCAAATTCCAAGTGCTTTACAAACCTATGCGCTTTTCTGACAGCCGTCATCCGCCATCTTTGAGAACAGTGCTGCCCTCTATGTGGTGGTTGTAAATTCCACGTGCTTTACAAACCTATGCGCTTTTCTGACAGCTGTCATCCGCCATCTTTGAGAACAGTGCTGAACTCTATGTAGCGGTGGCAAATTCCAAGTGCTTTACAAACCTATGTGCTTTTCTGACAGCTGTCATCCGCCATCTTTAATCACCGTGCTGCCGGGTGGCGGCAAATTCCACGTGCTCTTGTTTGGAAACAAAGCTTTTAATCCAGAGAGAACAGTGCTGCCCCGGTGGCGGCAAATTCGACGTGCTTTACAAACCTATGTGCTTTTTTGACAAAAAAAAAATTCTGCTCTCGAGATACTTACCGAACTATACTTACGAAACTGCTCATCACCTTCTTTCTTCTTCTATGAGTAATAAACAAAAACTCTATCTTGCAAATAAGGAGCGGGAGGAAGGTGATACCTAACCTAAAATAAAAGAATATGCTCATTCTACATTATTTATTTACATCTTGTATGTACACGTTTTATCTCGAATCATTTTACCCCAGTGATGTTTTGCGTACTTCTCGATGCAATTCTTGAATGTACAAGTTTAAACTTGCCGTACTACACTCTCAGCGCACCTCTTTGTGATGTAAGACAGCGTAACGTGAGTACACACACCTCTAGCATAATGTTTATGTAAAGTAGTACCTATCAATACTACTATGCCCCCAGGCTAGCGTGTTGGTAGAATTTGGGATGACAAACCGTTTACAATCATCGCTATTAAGGGCTACCTTACTAATTAAATGGTGCTTCTTGCTTCTAATGATAGACATTTGCTTATGCAAAACAGGTGGATTACTTTTAATGCAATTGTTATAGTTTTCAAAACTTAGCTGATTCTGAACGACATTCTTTTTAACCCCCTTCAATCTCTTTATTTGTAATTCATTTAAGAGTTTTATGCAATATGACTTAGATTTAGTACCTACAAATGAATCGATAATATTCCCAGCACATTCATCTTTCATTTTACCTAGAACCTTTTTGTTCACTAGCGGTAGATGATATTGATTATCTGCAGGATAGTTACTTGTATCAAACCTACCCAAGTCAGGCTTTATATCATTGTAATAGTCATCAGTTTTGATTTGATAAATAAACGAATCGGTATCTGTGTAGAGCAATTGCGCATTATGCGCGTGCTTCTTCATCATATAATCGTAATGGAATTCATACATGAGTGTTTTAGCCAATTCAAGTACTGCAAAGCCGATGTAGGTAGGTTTGTCATACTTAACCTTGACACGATTCATCTGTATAATAACTAAATTCTCGTGTATGATGGTGCAGCTGTGGAAATTTGGTTTACTTATTAAATAGTTAGCACCATACCTTTTCTTAATATTATCCCAGTTTGTAATCAATTTTACATCAACGCGTTTGTCAACATTCTCCATAGTCTTACCAAACACACTGTTATTCATGAGCTTGTAGAAATCTTTTTCAAACTCGTTAACCGCATTCGTTCTTAAATTATTGTTCAGATCGATATATGGCTTTAGCCACGGTGACTGATTAAATTCTAGTACGCGATGAATTTTGGATAACTTCAAACCATGCTGCAAACACTGTTTTAAATTTCAGTAATGAATGATATACTTAGATTTATCGCATAAATTAGCAATGAGCATTTTCGTCGTTGATGCAATGTACGGGGACTTCATATTTTCAGGGCAGAACGGTAGGTCATTATGAGAAGTGTGTAACTCTTTAGGATACTGTAAGTCAACTTCGAGGAAATAACCTTTATCAGCTTCATCGCCTAGGGCGTGTAGCTGTAAAGCATCAATTTCGCACTGCGTCAGCCAGCGGAAACCACTCACCGGTAGATGCTGACTCATCGCCCACCCATACTGATTATTAGCATCGAGGTAAACGATATACCGAGATTCCTGACTGGAATCGAAACTCGGCATGTACTTATTATTAGCCCTCGAATACCGGCCGCTGCACTGACTCAGACCGCCTCGAATGGATGCTTTTATAAAGTGCACCATATCAATATCAGTTAGCAGCTCCAAATTCACACGCGTGTATTTTAACATCGCGTCCCAACTTAACCCAGGTGCAGTAAAATACTGACATGGGTCAAGGCTGTAGGTGTTCATGCAAACACAGCGAAAATTTTCAAAAACATCAGCTAACAAAAGTACATCTGTCTTTAAATATAAATCGGAGTATTCACCTAGCGTTTGAATGTGGAACTGCTCCCAGATATGTTGTGCATGTAAATAGTCATCATCACTAATATCTGCTGAATTCAGCGAGCTGTAAAAGGATTGTTTCGATGGTAAGGCACGTTCTTCGAGGCGGTCTAAGCAGTCGAGATATTCGTAACAAAAAACACCCTTACGCCGAAGTAAATTGAACTGCGTTTCTTCAGGGAAAACGCGTCGAATTTCCGTAAATTGTTCAGGCTGTAAATGACTAGAAAGTTTATCGAGGCTACTCGCCATAAAGCGAAACGAGTCAAGGAATCTCAGTGTTATAGAATGCTCAGCATCTACTTTTACAGACTTTGCAAACGCAATGTACCGCTCTTTATTCTGAGGGATTATATCTACTTTTTCATCCGAAGCTCCAAATTGTGAAATGATGAAATGAGAGTCGTAACCAGATAAGTTATGAAAAATTACAGGGATGAATTTAGGAACTCTATACTTAAGATTACAGCTATAATGAGCGGCACATCTGTAGAAACCAGTTAAATGATCATGATCAAAAACTTTAGGGTCATTTTCGGAAAATTCCCCATCACAAATGCTACACTTTGTAGCACGTTCATGATCATTTAACTGAATGTCGGTGAGTGGCTTCATAGGAATATTACTATTCAGAATACGACCGAGACGAACTGCATCACTTTCAAGTCTTTCTAAAAATACTTTAGCAGCATCATGTCCTCGATACAGCTCTAACTTGTTAAGCGTACTATCGTAACTACACTTGATGTAATACGCGAAGCTATACGGGACATGCATGTGCGTAGTATTAGTGAAAGAGTTGTCAGGATTAGGTGAGCATGTGTTGCATGGCGTGAGGATGGCTTCAAAGTCTGCATAAATCACGAACAGTACCCACATCTGCTTGTGAAAATTTGTAAATTTTAAAACATTATTGCCTGTAGTAGGTATCTCTGTACGTACATGATTGCAGTCATTCTTGGAATGCTTCGTTAACTGATCTTCATTTCTGAAATACTGCAAGCATCCATCACATAGCCACTTTTTACCATCATGTTTTGACAACTGACTGCCAACAAGTCTACTCAGATTTTTAATCCAGCAAAAGTGGCTATTCTCACTGTTTTCAATATAGAGTAAATTAACGTGAGTACTCTTCTTATGACATGTATAATACAGAGGACCTACTACAGACTTTTTCTCTACACCATACACATTGATACTAATGTTATTTAGTTCCTCAAAGTGCTTAATATCCTTTATCTGTACAGGAAATTCTATACTATCGAAATTTAGCTGCGTTGAATAGTGTGGATACGATGATGTTCTCTTAGCTACGTCTGATTTCGCAGGATTTAAAGCTGACATCACCGCCCATGCAAAACATGCTTCGTCATTGTTTTGGATGTTTACAACAGCTTCTTTTCGCTGAATCCATGTCGGCAGCTCGATGTACGATGAACCTCGCATGGGATTGTACTTATTGATGTTAACTTCTAGATACATTATCTCAACTAAAGCCCACCCTGATTCCTTTTCCTGAAATTCCTCGCTCTTAGTTGAAATAATGTTAGAGACATCCCTAAGTACATCACCAAAATTAGTCGACTGACTTATGACAAAATTCTTCGTATTAAATGATTTAATGTCCGTTATTTCGGATTCATCCGTGCTTTTAATGTACAAGGCGAAAAGTTCAAAATTAACTTTAAATAAACTATGATTGGACAAAGATTTAGCAAGAAGCTGTTGTACATCCGGTTGAACGCAATTTAAAAAGTTTGAAGTGCTCTGAAACTTTTGACTGGTGCGAATTCGGTAACTAGCAATCCTACTTTTAAATGCTGTATTAATTTCCTCGATGTTTGCGTTACTACCACTTCTACACGCATTATTTTTATGCGCATTACTCCGTAAGTGCCCCTGAAAATGCGAAGATGGTACATCAGTGTTACAGTGCTCGCAGTGAATAGTTTGAAGTTCATGATTTTTTCTAGGTTTTTTACTACTAGTACTTTCTACAGCTACATCAGTAGCTGCACGCTTTTTCCCTACTACTACCTGAGGGCAAGTAGATATTTGATGTACCTCTGCTAAGTGAGCCTGGTATTGCTCTACATTAGCGAAGTACAGCCCGCAAACATCACATAAAGCAGATGTTATGCTAGGGTGTTTTGATTTCATATGGCGCATGAAGTTATCTCGCCTTGTAAACGATGTCTCACACTGCTCGCAGGTGAACGTAGACGCTTCTCCATGTTTGATTTGTAAATGCCGTGTAAGGGCATCTCTTCTTGTAAACGTTATATCACACTGCGAGCAGGGAAACATCTGAAAAGAGAACAACCAATAGAGATTAGCCTAAAGTTGCGATGTTCAACCTATAGAGGTCGGACATGACTGTGAGTTTGAAATTATACGATTAACCTCTCCTATGGCATGCGGATTAAAGAAAATAACTATTTATCAATAGACTAAAGTTACGATGTTTTAGAAGAAACCAAGTTTCAGCCTGTTGAGGGCAGACATAGCTATGTACGCACCTCGTCTATAGCGTGAGGATTAAAGAGAACAACTATTTATCAATAGACTAAAGTTACGATGTTTTAGAAGAAACCAAGTTTCAGCCTGCTGAGGTCAGACATAGCTATGCGTGCGTGTTTGAAATTATAAGATTAACCTCTTCTATGACATGCAGATTAAAGAAAATAACTATTTGTCAATAGACTAAAGTTACGATGTTTTAGAAGAAACCAAGTTTCAGCCCGTTGAGGGCAGACATAGCTATGTGTACGTGTTTGAAATTATACCACGTCTATAGTATGTTGATTAAAGAGAACAACTATTTATGATTAGCTTAAAGTTACGATGTTCGGAAGAAACCAAGTTTCAGCCTGCTGAGGTCAGACATAGCTATGCGTGCGTGTTTGAAATTATAAGATTAACCTCTTCTATGACATGCAGATTAAAGAAAATAACTATTTGTCAATAGACTAAAGTTACGATGTTTTAGAAGAAACCAAGTTTCAGCCTGCTGAGGTCAGACATAGCTATGTGTGTGTTTGAAATTATAAAATTAACCTCGTCTATAGCATGAGGATTAAAGAAAATGACTATTTATCAATAGACTAAAGTTACGATGTTTTAGAAGAAACCAAGTTTCAACGAATAGAGGTCAGACATTGCTGTGAGTTTTAAATTATAAGATTAACCTCTTCTATGACATGCAGATTAAAGAAAATAACTATTTGTCAATAGACTGAAGTTACGATGTTTTAGAAGAAACCAAGTTTCAGCCTGCTGAGGTCAGACATAGCTATGCGTGCGTGTTTGAAATTATAAGATTAACCTCTTCTATGACATGCAGATTAAAGAAAATAACTATTTGTCAATAGACTAAAGTTACGATGTTTTAGAAGAAACCAAGTCTCAACCTGTTGAGGACAGACATAGCTACGTGTACGTGTTTGAAATTATACCACGTCTATAGTATGAGGATTAAAGAGAACAACTATTTATGATTAGCTTAAAGTTACGATGTTCGGAAGAAACCAACTTTCAACCTGTTGAGGGCAGACATAGCTATGTGTGCGTGTTTGAAATTATACTACGTCTATAGTATGTAGATTAAAGAAAATAACTATTTGTCAATAGACTGAAGTTACGATGTTTTAGAAGAAACCAAGTTTCAGCCTGCTGAGGTCAGACATAGCTATGCGTGCGTGTTTGAAATTATAAGATTAACCTCTTCTATGACATGCAGATTAAAGAAAATAACTATTTGTCAATAGACTAAAGTTACGATGTTTTAGAAGAAACCAAGTTTCAGCCCGTTGAGGGCAGACATAGCTATGTGTACGTGTTTGAAATTATACCACGTCTATAGTATGTTGATTAAAGAGAACAACTATTTATGATTAGCTTAAAGTTACGATGTTCGGAAGAAACCAAGTTTCAACCTGTTGAGGGTAGACATAGCTATGTGTGCGTGTTTGAAATTATACTACGTCTATAGTATGTAGATTAAAGAGAACAACTATTTATCAATAGACTAAAGTTACGATGTTCAGAAGAATCCAAGTTTAAGCCTGTTGAGGACGGACATAGCTATGTGTGCGTGTTTGAAATTATACCACGTCTATAGTATGTAGATTAAAGAGAACAACTATTTATGATTAGCTTAAAGTTACAGAAGAAACCAAGTTTCAGCCCGTTGAGGGCAGACATAGCTATGTACGCACCTCGTCTATAGCGTGAGGATTAAAGAGAACAACTATTTATCAATAGACTAAAGTTACGATGTTTTAGAAGAAACCAAGTTTCAGCCTGCTGAGGTCAGACATAGCTATGCGTGCGTGTTTGAAATTATAAGATTAACCTCTTCTATGACATGCAGATTAAAGAAAATAACTATTTGTCAATAGACTAAAGTTACGATGTTTTAGAAGAAACCAAGTTTCAGCCCGTTGAGGGCAGACATAGCTATGTGTACGTGTTTGAAATTATACCACGTCTATAGTATGTTGATTAAAGAGAATAACTATTTATGATTAGCTTAAAGTTACGATGTTCGGAAGAAACCAAGTTTCAGCCTGCTGAGGTCAGACATAGCTATGCGTGCATGTTTGAAATTATAAGATTAACCTCTTCTATGACATGCAGATTAAAGAAAATAACTATTTGTCAATAGACTAAAGTTACGATGTTCGGAAGAAACCAAGTTTCAACCCGTTGAGGTCAGACATAGCTATGTGTGCGTGTTTGAAATTATACCACGTCTATAGCGTGAGGATTAAAGAGAACAACTATTTATGATTAGCTTAAAGTTACGATGTTCGGAAGAAACCAACTTTCAACCTGTTGAGGGCAGACATAGCTATGTGTACGTGTTTGAAATTATACCACGTCTATAGTATGTTGATTAAAGAGAACAACTATTTATCAATAGACTAAAGTTACGATGTTCGGAAGAAACCAAGTTTAAGCCTGTTGAGGACGGACATAGCTATGTGTGCGTGTTTGAAATTATACCACGTCTATAGTATGTAGGTTGAAGAGAACAATTATTTATGAATAGCTTAAAGTTACGGAAGAAACCAAGTTTCAGCCTGTTGAGGGCAGACATAGCTATGTACGCACCTCGCGTGAGGATTAAAGAGAACAACTATTTATCAATAGACTAAAGTTACGATGTTTTAGAAGAAACCAAGTTTCAACGAATAGAGGTCAGACATACCTTAAAATCTTCGCGCTGCAAACTATTACTCGGATGTATAAAATGCGTGCGTTCAAGCCTGAAACTCGAATGATAATATTCTGGTCGTACCTAAAAAAAGAAGAAACATATATGAATGTAGTGTAGGGTACATCATCTAACCTAATTATCTTTACAACTCAAAGTTCGAAAACATACCTTTAAAAAAATGCACGTGCTGCTGGCTGTTACTGGGATGAATAAAATTGCGTACTTTCGAACGGTACCTAAAAAAAAAGAATAAACATATATGAATGTAGATGTCTAGCGTAGAAGTTGCTTTGCGAAAAGTAACTAACAGTTCTACCTTACCTTAAGATAAAGGCTGAAGAATAATATTCACAGCAGACGGGAGATGTGTGTGTACGTAATAAACGCATACAGAGAACTGTGAGCACTTCGCGCAGACTGCAGCGGCTAAATATTCTGCTTGTTACCAAGCGGATGTGGAAAAATCGCTGAGCTGACAACTGCAGTACAGTCGGAACGAATGCAACAAGAGCTCCCACCTATAGTCCCGCAGGCTGACGTATTCGAACCTCCTGTTGATGCCGAGGTGTTAGAATTTAAGAGTTCGATCCTTGGAAAGTTAGCGTGTGATCCTCGACTTCTCGAGGGTACATCCGCGGTATTCCTTACCTGTAGGTATTGAGCTAAAGCTAGATCATGTAATGACGATCGCGCAGGCCCCTCGCCTAGCATTTACGGCTTCTAGTTCGAACCCGCTATCTTCCGAAGTAGCGAGAATGATTGAAGAGTGTTTGAGGGTGATTCATTTGTTGGATGGAGTTGTTAAGCTGGCTTCTTCAGCGGGAGTAGGCTATGTGTCGGTACCGGGATATCTAGTTATAAAACCCGCTACAACAAATTTATCACGTATACTGCGATTTAAAATCCTAGTCAGGAAGGGCAGCCGGTCGTAAAACTATGGTGTGAGGCGGGGTGTGCAAAAAAGCTAGCTATAAGTAAGGGCTGTTGATGGGGACGTTAAACCTTGTGCAGACTCCTTCGAAAATGATTTTTTGAGTACAAGACTTGACGGTGATTCATTTGTCGGATGGAGGCAATAAGCCTTGTGCAGGCTTCTTCAGCGGGAGTAGGCTATGTGTCGGTACCGGGATATCTAGTTATAAAACCCGCTACAACAAATTTATCGCGTATACTGCGATTTAAAATCCTAGTCAGGAAGGGCAGCCGGTCGTAAAACTATGGTGTGAGGCGGGGTGTGCAAGAAAGCTAGCAATAAGTAAGGGCTGTTGATGTGTTTTAACCTCTTCGTACAATCATGATAGTTTACGTTAGGAACTTACATAGGCTAAATGCTACACATTCCGTAGCAGAGCCGGGAATCGAACTCGGACCTCCGAGGGTAGCAGCTAATCACACTAACTACTACACCACAGAGGAGGACTATTTCAGAATATTTTACAACCTTAATTGGAACTGTTTTAAGAGCTTACATGCTACTCGGCTAAGAAGACGTTCGCGAGTTACAAGCCGCTGATCAGCATGCCGTGTCCTCGTTCAAGGTCGAGCCGGAAGATACGTGTACAATTTCAGCTAACACACGCATTCCACACAACTCGCTCAGAATGACTGTGCCGTTACTTCGAAGACTGTAGAACAAATCTATAGCCTACAGTATGCATGCCTCTCACCCGGTAGTCTCGGGTTCGATTCTCTTGGGAATAAAAATGTGTTTAAATCGCATGAATGTGCTGAGTTGTCCTTCCTGATGCAAAACTAGCAGTATCTAACCTCATACACTATAGTTTTACGACCGGTTGCCCTTCCTGACAACTCGGATTAAGAATCTGTTTTACAACGTCTAACACGGGGAATCGGGGATTTACAGCTAGATCTACTTCTTAGATTTTAAATCACGAACTATTGTTTTACGGCCGGATGCCCTTCCTGACGCAAAACTAAGATTTTAAATCGCAAGAATTTGTTTTAAGACTAGTCGCCCTTCCTGATGCAAAACTGGCAGTATCTAGCCTCATACACTATGGTTTTCAACCGGTTGCCCTTCCTGACAACTCGGATTAAGAATCTGTTTTACAACTTCTAACATGAGAATCGGGGATTTACAGCTTAAAGATGGCGGATGACAGCTGTCAAAAAAGCACATAGGTTTGTAAAGCACGTCGAATTTGCCGCCACCGGGGCAGCACTGTTCTCTCTGGATTAAAAGCTTTGTTTCCAAACAAGAGCACGTGGAATTTGCCGCCACCCGGCAGCACGGTGATTAAAGATGGTGGATGACAGCTGTCAGAAAAGCACATAGGTTTGTAAAGCACTTGGAATTTGCCACTGCTACATAGAGTTCAGCACTGTTCTCAAAGATGGCAGATGACAGCTGTCAGAAAAGCGCATAGGTTTGTAAAGCACGTGGAATTTACAACCACCACATAGAGGGCAGCACTGTTCTCAAAGATGGCGGATGACGGCTGTCAGAAAAGCGCATAGGTTTGTAAAGCACTTGGAATTTGCCACCGCTACATAGAGGGCAGCACTGTTCTCTCTGGATTAAAGATGGCGGATGACAGCTGTCAGAAAAGCGCATAGGTTTGTAAAGCACGTGGAATTTACCGCCACCACATAGAGTGCAGCACTGTTCTCAAAGATGGCGGATGACAGCTGACGAAATTGCCCGCAGCACAGTGCTCAAAGATGGCGGATGACAGCTGTCAAAAAAGCACGTGGCTTTGTTTCCCAACAAGAGCACGTGGAATTTGCCACCACCACATAGAGTGCAGCACTGTGATTAAAGATGGCGGATGACGGCTGTCAAAAAAGCGCGTGAGTTTGTTTCCAAACAAGACCCCGTGGAATTTACCACCACCACATAGAGGGCAGCACGGTGCTCTCTTGATTAAAGATGGCTGCTGTCACGTGGAATTGTCTGCCACCACAGGTATCTAGCTAAAGAGGGCAGCACTGAGGTTTGCGATGCAAGATGGCTGCTGTCAAAAAAGCATTTTTCAAATTATCCACCACCACATTTCAAAGGTAAGTAGCTAAAGAGGGCAGCACTGTGCTCTATAGATTAAAGATGGTGGATGACAGCTGTCAAAAAACACGTGGCTTTGTTTACCTCACGCTAGTTAGGTTAAGTTGGTAGCACTAAGGTTTAGACCCGTCAAGATGGCAGCACTGCCGATGACAGGTGACGAAAGAGGGCAGCACAGTGCTCAAAGATGGCAGATGACAGCTGTCAAAAAAGCACGTGGTTGTCAAAAAGCACGTGGCTTTGTTTACTACACGCTAGTGAGGTTAAGTTGGTACTACTGAGGTTTAGGCCCGTCAAGATGGCAGTACTGAGGTTAGCGATGCGTTGTTGTCTGTCAAAAAGCACGTGGCTTTGTTTACACATCTGTCAAAAAAGCACGTGGTTGTCAAAAAACACGTGGCTTTGTTTACCTCACGCTAGTGAGGTTAAGTTGGCACTACTGAGGTTTAGGCCCGTCAAGATGGCAGTACTGAGGTTTGCGATGCGTTGTTGTCGATGACAGCTGTCAAAAAGCACGTGGCTTTGTTTACAAATTCAAATTTCCCGCGGGAGGTGGAGGAGGCATCTGGGAGGCCTCTGGCTGAGGTGGAGGTGGCATCTGGGAGGCCTCTGGCTGAGGTGGAGGTGGAGGTGGCCTCTGGGAGCCTGAGGTGGAGGTGGCCGCCGAACTGTCCAATTATACTGCTGACATTCCAAAATTGTATTCATGTAAACAGTTCCAGATTGTAAACAAAAACAGATTGATTATAAGTACATTTCACCTGAAACAGATGAAGTGTTATTGATACCTGTCAATGGAGAGTTATCGGCAAAACTATTTGCTTGGCCTTAACGTATCCACAAAGACGCATTATTAAAAACAACTGCCAACACTTCAATATGGAGGTTACAACTTTGAAACACAGTTGAAAACAGATGACTACTGACTGCCTACCTTGGCATGTCAGCTAACATGTGGTCACAAGTATATTCTTGCTACACCATATCTCGACAACCAATAACTTCCAAACAACAACTAATTTACAGTAACTAACTTCACCATCAAGATCGTCTCTTTATAGATGTGCCTGGCCAGACTTCTAGAAAGTTACATTACAAAATATATCTTCGTGAAAATTCTAGAGTGCGTAATACACGGTTTACAATGGATGGAATATTCTCAGTTCCAGTGTGTTTCACAATTATGGATTACAAATTATATACAGGTAAGAATAAATTATAATATTAATTTACAGGTATTTACATTAACGGAATTGATACCAATGTCTATGTATATGACATAACCTTACACACAATACGATCGTTCAACTACGTAAATAATAATAATAATACTAAATGGATGTACATCACTTCACAGCCATACATACAAGTAGTAGTAATAATAATTATAATAATCACAATCATAAAATAATAATAATTCGAGCTCGATATCTCCATTAGTTACCCATGGGTGAGAGAATATTGTTCTCAAGTTATATCATTCTGTTTATTGCACTTGCATCAATATCCCCCCTACTTAACCCATTAGTGCATGACATCCAAAAAATTGTGTGATATTTATGCAAGGTTTTAAGCCTGCGATACTTTCTTGTACTTCAGAAAGGCTGTAGCTAACAATAACAAAGAATACATAATTCTTTATCCTTACCATTCTTTGTTGATTCACACTTATTGTGAGCATGGCAGCAAGATAGTACAGAGTTTTGTGCAATAGTCGAGATTTTTATTATGAATTAATAAATATTTCCAGTAATTGTAAACTTTGGTATGGACTATATTGTTGACACCCCTATGAATCTACTGACACACTAAGATGTCAATTGTCTTATTATTGACGTGATAGTGGCTTGTAAATGTAGGTGTCCTGAAAATCGGACACTATGCACAGGGAGTCCTACTGTCTCAGACATTTGTATCCCCTTACTAGTTTGATGGTGAGTGAAATATTGGAAGTTTTGGAGGAAGAACCGACATTTGGAGAGGAGCAGCACATCAAACCACCTGATGACGAGTGTGAAACGGTTGATGATAATGACAAATGAGTACGAGAGTAATCTAAATTACATTGGTAGAAACCTACTTCTGAGTAAATGTAAAGGGCAAATTGCTTCAACAAAATATGAAAAAGGGAAGGCTAGGTCAAGTGGTAGTCAAAATATTACTGAAAGATTGCAGATGGAACTGAAAAACCAGAAAACGGTGCAAAAGGAAGCTGTCACACGAAAATAGAGAGAGTCATTTATAAGACTGGGCCGTACCACTGTTTCTGATATCAAGCAAAAGCAAAAAGCAAAGTCACCTCCGTACAGGCCATGAAGGTCCTCGGAGGAGTGGAAGGTAAAGGCTTCCACCATTGTTAACCTTGGCATGTGATGGGATAGAGTGGTTAGCTCTACACTCGGCCGCCTTTGCCCCCGGGAATTAACCTGTTACTCATGTTTTGTGTAGGCTGAGTGAACCTCAGGGCCACATGCACCTCCGGAGGTCGAAATATCGTTTCTTAAATTTTACGACTTCCTGACGGGGATTCGAACCCATGTCCTTCCAGGCGAACCAAGCACGCCTTTACCGCCCCGGCCAGGCAGCCCCGTTTCTGATATCCCTTACAGAAAATTCAAAAGCATTAGTAGGTCAAATTGTAACACAAAAGAAGCAACTCCAAATTGGACAAGATCACAATCTACATCTCAGTTGATGACTATTTTCATGTTGTCGCCTCCCCCCCGCCTCAAATGATTTGCAAAATTGTGAAATTCCACTAGACTTCTTTCTTTGCCAGGTGGCTATAGAATACCTTTCCACCTTTCCAAGCATATACAGCAATGTAAAATGAAAGGCTGAAATAATTTGGACCTGGAGGAAGTGTTGTCCTACCTCTCATTGATGCAGGTGGAACTGAATCAAACGTGGGGAATACAATATTCTGGAAATTGTAAGACATCTGGCTTCAAAGGAAATAAGTGCAACAGGGACAATTCAAGAAAACCAGAAAGGGAAGTGCCCCCTTTTAAGAAAGGCGGACAGGTAAAAGAAGAAGGGGATCATATGACTGCATATGGTGGTGTGTTGCTAGTACACTGGAATGACAACAGTGTTGTCACTGCTGGTACGAACCACAAACAGATGGAGATAAGCGGTGCATCAAGGTGGTCCAGCATTAAAAAAATATGCAATGTGTCTGCACCGCAATGAAAGTTGTTCAAGTCCAGTAGTTGCATCTGAAGAGTGGATCAGCGTGACCAGTTTGGACTTCACCTGAAATGCTACTGTGGATATCATAATCAGTAAATAAATAACCGTAAATAGCGTATACAGTATTGTAATAAGTCTTTAGTGGAAAGTGTAGATCTACTTTACAGTGTAAATTGGATAAGATAATCCAACTCTCTAACACTACCTAGCTTGCAACATAATTCTACAATATAATGCTGAGTAAGTAGTGTTGTTGTACTGATCTGAGTGCATAGCGTCCGATATATCGGATGGCCTGTGCAAATAAAACTATCACTTGTATGAACTTTCTGATTGTTGGAACGTTTTTCTGAAATTATTAAGAGTGGAAATGTGTAAATAAATTGAAATAAAACACAAAAAATTATTTTTATGCACTAATGGGTTAAAACCATTTCCACACTTTATCAACTCGTCGACTTTGCCTTGGACGTAGATTGTATCTTCTTTCTTCCTCGATGTCACTGGATGTGCTCTCCTCCTCTTGACCAGCATGTGCCGTGTCAGGGGTCGGGGTTTCCTCGCTGCCAGCCTCCTCCTCGATGATAGTCGATGTGTTCTTATCGCGATGACCAGATGATGCTGTGTCATTAGTAGCCTCTCCTTCTGGCTTACTCTGTATGCGCAGCAGTTGGATAACTCGCCACAACTCTGATGCGTGGACCTTGACAGGAGGGTTGGTCTTAAGTAAGTAGACCCCATGGCCCAGCTATTTATCCACCTCGATGGGACCAACCCATTTAGGTCTGAGACCTGTGTGAAATCCTCCCAATTGGGTGCTTACGTCTCGGTACTTGTTGGCCTGGTAGGAAGATCTGGGTGTCTTCGACGTCTTGATCCTTGGCCTGGGTAAGGGATCTCTTCTCGGCCAAAGCTTGCTTCTCCTTGATGTTCTGCTGCTGCTGCCGCCGCCGCCACTCCGCCAGGGAAACAGCTGCATCATCTTGGCCCGAAGTGGGTGGTGGATGAATCTCCCGATCCCGGTGCCGTACATCTATCGACCAAGAAACAGCTCTGCTGGGGAATAGCTGGTGACACAGCTGATGCATCGTCGCAGGACAAAGAGTGACTGCAGTATCTGACGGTCCCACAGTCGATGTTCTTTGTTATCAGGTGGACTCTTAGCATCGTTTTCAGCTCCTGGTTCCGTCGTTCCATTGAATTTGCCCTTGGGTTGTAAATAGGGGTGGTCCAGTGTTCCACATCCCATTCATCATTTGCTGCCACTTCCTCAAGGTGAACTGATTGCTGTTGTCTGACAGAATGCACCATGGATAACAGTAGCGGCTGAATACCTCGTCTTGTAGCAGGCTGGTGATGCGTCCTGTCGTGGCTTCAGGTATCGGAAAGGCCTCAACCCATCTTGTGAAGAGGTTAGTGATTCCTAGGAGTCTTGTTTTTCCCCGTGGTGTTCTAGGGTAAGGACCCATCAAGTCCAGGGCTATGACCTCTCACGGGCGTTGTGGCCGTCTTCCTCGTTGGCTGGAATCTGCTTTCCTGTTGCTCACTTTGGTGCAAGCACAGATGTAGCACCCCTTCATGTAGTCCAGGATGTCTTTCCACATGTTGACCCAGAAGAATCTTCGTCAGATGGACTGATATGTCTCAGTTCCTCTTCTTCACTCGGTCGAAGATGTGTTAACTGGATATCTCCCAGGTTTGTCAACTTCTGTAACCTTGTGAGTCTGGAGATTTCCATCGTGCCAGGCGACCCTCAGATGGCTATCTTTTCCCAAAAATCTTCATGAGCTGCATAGTCTAGGATCACCTTGTATTCCACCAGAAAGTGATGATGATGCTTGTTGTTTAAAGGGGCCTAACATCGAGGTCATTGACCCCACCACCAGAAAGTCAGGGCCTAATATGATGTCATGTATCAGGTTTTGAATCACTGCAACATCTATTACAATAGGCATGTTCATACACTTAGCGGTTAGGTTAGTTTGCCCTTGGATGGAATAGGTTACCCTGTCCGCTGCTCCCACTGCCCTTCCGAGGTGGTGAGACTTCATAAGTGGTAGTAATCTGGCAACAGACCTGTTAACAAAAGAATGGCTTGCTTGGCTGTCGAGTATGGCTGAAAAATTCTCATTGCCAATACTTAAGATGATAGCTGGGCGGGGTTATCCTATTCTACTCTCTATCTGACCAATCCCTGCTTATCTGTCAGGTCTTGAGGCGCATTCCTGTTCCTGATCCCATCCCCCCTCAATCGAGAATGGGCCTCACCTAGTTTTCCGGTGTCAAGACTGGGCACTTGTTCTTCAGGTATCCCGCTCTTCCACACTGGTAACACTTCCTAACTGCGCTGGGCTCTTCCGTGACTTTGCTCTTATGTTCCTCCTCTAGCTGGGCGATGATTCTGCACAGATCATCAAAGGATCTGGGTTGTGATAATTTTACTAGGGGTCGAATCTTATCATGGAGTAGCTCTGTGATATCTGGTATGATCTTGTTTTCTCTTCCTTCCGGGTGCAGACGTTTGAAGAGTTTGTACTTCTCTAGGATGAAAGTGCTAACTCTCATGCCAGTGGGTTTGTGCCTCAGTCAGTAGCTTCCTTTTCACGGAGCTCTTCACCTCTTCGGAGTTAAACCTAGCGAGGAATTCCCTGTCCATCCAGTTTAGATTTAAACCCTTCAAGGTGTTCCACCAAGTAGCAGCTTGTCCCTTTAATTGTGGTGTAATGAGTTGCACGAAGATGTCCTCTGGGAAATTAGTCCTTCCTAATCCCTCGACGAAGCTAGTCAGGTTCTCCTCCAGTTGCCCATGGAATTCCGGAAGGCTCTGCATGATCACCTTCGGGTAAAGGTGTCCTGTATTGCCGGTTAAATTTGAGGTCGTTAAAGGTATGGCAGTATGTCTTCCTTGAGTTTATCTTCTACTGCGTGAAGGATGCTCTCCCTTATATTCTGCACATCTCCCTTGATGGTCGAAATCCGGTTTTCTATCCTTCCTTCAACAGCAGAAATACGGCTCCCAAGATTTACCTCGAAGGCAGATATACGGCTTTCAAAATTCCCCTCGATGTTAGAAATCCTCCCCCCAACCTGTTGTTTTATGCTTGAAACCTGGATTTCCACCCCTTCCTTGAGATCCAAGATATCCCCTTCCAGCTGGCTTACTCTAGAATCGATCTGGTCAACATGTCCCAGTTTTGACCTGATGTCCAATATCTGTTGCGTAAATCGATTGGTGACATCACTAATTTGTGATAAAATTTTGTCATTTATGGTTGAAATTTTCGATTCTTGGCCCTGTTCTACATTGTAGACCTGTGTGTACACTTGTGAGTTGGCTTGTGAAATTTCGCCTGAAAGTTTGTCATTTACGTCTGAAATTTTGACATTTAGTGCCTACATCATGGTCATGAGTTCGAACACATTTTGGAAATATTTACCTAATCTTCCGATGTTTCAATGGCATCTTCGTTGACTTCGATGCAACACTTTCCTGGATCTTCTCCCTTCTCCACGAGATCTTCCCATAGTCGCACCTGTAGCGATCTCTTCTTCCTGTTTGTAGGGAGATTCCTCTTGGTAAGTTCGTCTTTGAGCTGTTTGAGTGACATATTCTCTAAAATATTTGCATTTTGAACTACTACACTCGTATTCACTCGTAAATTTTTACGTCCTGTCACGGTCGCCAGTTAACGTATCCACAAAGACGCACACGAGATGCTGTCAGTTGGTACAATTATTTTATTTACGTTTATCTACCAATTAACACACACACACATAACCTTAATCACAGTATCACAACACAAACACTTCACTTCGAGAATATCAACAAAGCTGCCATTATTAAAAACAACTACCAACACTTCAATATGGAGGTTACAACTTTAAAACACAGTTGAAAACAGATGACTACCGACTGCCTACCTTTGCATGTCAGCTAACACGTGGTCACAAGTATATTCTTGCTACACCGTAACTGGACAAGAAATAACTTCCAAACAACAACGAACTTAACGGTACTAACAGTAACTAACTTCACTGTCAAGATCGTCTCTTTATATATGTGCCTGGCCAGACTTCCAGAATGTTACATTACAAAATATATCTTCGTGAAAATTCTAGAGTGCTTAATACACGGTTTACAATGGATGGAATATTCTCAGTTCCAGTGTGTTTCACAATTACGGATTACAAATTATATACAGGTAAGAATAAATTATAATATTAATTTACAGGTATTTACATTAACGGAATTGATACCAACGTCTATGTACATGACATAACCTTACACACAATACGATCATTCAATTACGTAAATAATAATACTAATACTAAATGGATGTACATAACTTCACAGCCATACATACAAGTAGTAGTAATAATAATTATAATAATCACGATCATAAACTAATAATAATAATAATAATAATAATAATTTGAGCTCGATATCTCCATTAGTTACCCATGGGTGAGAGAATATTGTCGTCAAGTTATATCATTCTGTTAATTGCATTGGGTCAGCCTGACAGCAAAGATTGCGTGACATAGTCCAGGCTTAACAGCTGAGATAAGTTGAGACAATATTTTCACATTTATGAAAGCAATGGATACTGAATTTTAACATAAAACTGTTTTGCGCTGTTCGTAATAACGTTGAAATTGATGGAATTTGATGACATTGTTTTTAAGAATGAAACATTTCATTTGGTTATTAATGAAATATTTTGTTTTTGAAGCATTTTTAATGGATTCTGTTTTCTTTTCCAGATATTTTCTAACGTTTTCTTAACCTTACATTGGTTTTGACATACTGAAAAACTTTAAAGCTTTTGCATCTAAAAGCTGTTTGAGTTCTGTTCTCATCTGATAGGTCGCAAAATCATGAGCAAGTCCTTATAGTGGTCAGAAGTTAACATTTGCTTCTGCACATTTCTTGAGAAAGTAATATTTAGCTACAGTATTTGTTTGTCCAACCCTTGTCCAGTTTCTCTACGGGGTCGGGTATGAGGTGAAATGAATCTCTCATGGCAGGTTTATATGACCGGATGCCCTTCCCGACGTCAACCTCATCCGAGGAGTTAATGAGATGAAATGAATGATATGATATATGATAATAGGAAGGGAGAGTCCATCTGTTAATGTAACCAGCAAATCCTACCCCTCATGGGGATGGGTGGGGGCAAGTACCTGGCGCCTTGAAACTGGGTCCCTCGGTTAAGGTATGGTAACCCCGACAGAAGAGTCCCTGGTCCTCCAGGTTGGGGTTTGTGTGAAGGGCTGGTAACTCTTCCACTTAAAAACCTACCTCACTCATAAATCTCAGATGAATAACTGGAAGGATTATATGATGACAACAAAGGCAGAATCAAAGGACAAACTATTTGAAATTAGAGATGCATTAGAGTTGGGAACTTGGAACTTGAGAGGCATAAAAGGCAAAGAAGAACTGGATAGAGAGCTGACTAGGAAAGAAATCAATGTTACTGTAATTACTGAGACAAAAAAGAAATTACAAGGGACAAAAGAAATTGATAAATACACTATGATTTATAGCGAAGTTACACAGGATAAAAGAGCTGCAGCAGGAGTCGCAATATTAATAGACAGAAAGTGGAAAAACAAAATAGAAAGCTACACCATTATAAATGAAAGGATTTTATTGCTGAGGTTGAAGTTAGAAAGAGGGAAATTAACCTTGGTAGCCATGTATGCTCCTGAAGAAAACAATCGGGAAGAATCTAAACAGTTTTATGAAGTTCTTCAATCAATGTTAGATAACATATGTAAAAATGACTTTGTTGTTCTGGCTGGTGATCTCAGTGCCCGAGTTGGGAACAAACCAATTACAGAAATAGTGGGAAATAAAGGTGAACCAACTTTAAATGAAAATGGTAAATTATTGATAGAATTTGCATCATATAATCAATTAAAAATTACTAACACCTTCTTCGAGAAGAAAGATATACTGTACATAAATTTACATAGACTGCAGCAGGACAGCTATCAATTATTGACTATATAATGGTCAATATAATGTTAGGCCCAGATGTAACCGATGTCAGAGTACACAGAGGCAGTGATTTATACACGGATCATTATCTTGTCATTGCAAAAACCAGAATTCTTGCTAAATGGAGGAACAGGCTGAATAGAAATATACACAGAAACCAAGAAATCTGTAAGGTATATTTACTACAGGATGATGGAATAAAATATATCAAAATGGACTGCAGCAGTATTTAGTTCAAATTCCGACAAATACTCATATTAACAAAGAATGGAAAATCATAACCTCAGCAATTCAGAGGGCAGCAGATGAAGCCTTTGGAATGAAGAAGAAATTTGGGAGAAAAACTGGGCTTAAAATATGGAATAAAGAAATTTCAGAAGCTGTCAAGCAAAAACAAATATACTTGAAAATGATACAGCATCATACCCCACAAAATGAGAAAGAATATAAAAACAGCAGGAACAAGGTCAAGCCACTATTGAGAAAACTCAAGCAAGAATCATGGGATAGGTTAATAAATTCAATAAAAGATGATATCCATGGTAGGCAAGAGATGGCATATAAGTTAATAAGTTAATGAAGCCCCTCAACAGTGATGAAAGAGAAACTGCTAATATAATTGAAAAAGAATCATGGATACAACACTACAAAGAATTGTGGCATACTGGAGAATATGGAGAGAGTCAGGAAGATTAAGATATAGATATCGACGTTGAAGGAATTGACCTAATAGATATAGAACAACTTAATACTGTTCTGAAATCCTTCAAAAATAGAAAATCATCAGGGTTAGACAATATAAATATGGAGACACAGATACTACATAAATACTATCATCTTTGCAGATGATCAATTTATCCTGCAGGATGATGAAGATAAACTGTAGAAATCAATATATCAGTTAAACACCATAAAAGTTATAATCTTCGGCTATCCAGAACGAAAACCGAAGTTATGTCATGGCAAGGGAAGTATCCTATCAGAGCAAAGATAGTAATTGACGATCAACCAGTAGATTTTAAGTACCTTGGTTGTGAAATATCTTTTAATTATGATGATGACGAGGTGAAGAAGAAGCTTAATCGATTTCATCATATGTGTAGTGGGACAATTCGCTGAACACTGAAAGGAAAAGTAAGAGAAGATACTCACCTTAAATTCTATAAGACTATAGCTGCACCAACTTTATTATATGGAAGTGAGACAATGGGTGGATAAAACAAGCTATAGGAATAAAATACAATCTTCTGAAATGAGATTCCTAAGATCAGTGAAAGGATACTCCCTAAAAGATAAAATACGAAATGAAGAGATAAGACAACAATTAAATATATTCTCAGTGAATGAAAGAATATTTCAAAACAGGATAAATTGGAAAAACCACGTTCTGAGGGTGGATAACCACAGAATCCCAAAACTTGCCCTGGAATACCATCCTACGGGAAGAAGAGGTATTGGTCGTCCTATGAAGAGATGGAATGAAATCTGAGGTCGGAACAGGCTAAGAGGAAGTAAGTAAGGAAGGGAGAGGGTGAAACCTGGTGCCTGCACATAGCCTACTCCTGTCGTATAGTACCAAGGAGTCTGCTCAAGGCTTTACGCCCTCATCTGATGGACAAATCACCATCAACAGTGTCATATGTCCTCACTCCATACGAGCACTGCGGAGAGGTTTGGAATTTAATCCGGGCTTTTGGCACGCAATCTAGTGATTAGAAATTGTATACCACCACCTCCCCTACCTTCCGGCTAACATCTGATGGTGAGAATATTTTCAACCAACGGGACTCGAACTGGCTAACCTCGGTGTCAGACCGTTTAGACTTCAATGCCTTAACGATCATAGCCACCAGGTGGGCTTAATATTTAGCTACAGTGCCTTGTTCTTTTGTATATTAAGTCTTAAGATCTAAATCTGGTTGGATCACCAATAGTTTCCATCATCTGCTGGCAGAGAAAGCCAAAGTGTCACTGAAGGGATGTACTAAGGAAATGATGAGTAAGGTGGTTTGACATTGCTTTCTTCACTGAGCCAGAAGGTGCCATTACATATCAGTCTACCAAACTCACTGAAATGTTTACATTCTGTGATCCTTCAAGTCATAGTTTCACACTGCTCATCACCAGGACTTTTTATCGTTCTTTAGTTACTCTCTGTTTTTGCTTGCTTAAATTGTATAAAAAATGAATTATTTCTACCATTCCAACTATCAAAGGTTTTGTATTGTTCCTTTTCTCCTTTTTTTATAATAGAAGAGAAAGGAAGAAATGTTGACCATAGTCATCCAGAAGAACTTTGTGAGAAGAACAGGCATTGCACTCTTAACAGGTAAACTTTTGATGCTTTAATTTACTCGTGTTTATTTTATGTACATTAATTTGAGAAGAAAAGAATTTAGTGGTGGTTGTACCTACTTTCTGTGTGCAGTATGCTGGAGAGGAACAGTTTGGGGCAGCATAGAGATAGATTTGGAGAAGAACTAAATTCTCCAATATCAGGTATTGTATTGTACTTAATTTATGCTTATACTTTTGAATAACTTGATGGGTACATCATCAACATTTCCCTATATCTAAATACCATAGTCTGGACTCTATCTGAGTATATTATAACCACTCTGAATTCAAGAAATATGTTCGTAATGTACAGGTGTTAACATTGATGCTTTCACGGCTCGTACTTGTAGACGTGATATGCATTTTTGGGCTTATTCTGTGTCAAGATAACAAGGTGAAACTCTTTACGTTTCTCAGAGAACTTTGCTCTAAATCTTCAGAAGAAAATCTTGACTGTTCACGAAGAAGTCTTCTACAATAATGAGATTTTGAATTTAAGAATGCCTTACCATTGGATCTGTAATGGTATGCTTGTTTGTCACCAGATGGCTCGCTGTATGGTGGCAGACTGCTCCAAGCATGAGCTGACGACAACATTAAGTTCCAATTAAAATGTTCTGTCTCACCGTGTGACCATGAAAAGTATCAGAGAGGACATCAGATGATTCAGGGAGGAATGTAGTAGAAGAAATAAATAGAAACTAATACAATAAAATAAAATGCAATGAATGACACCAGGGTGGAATAGAACAGAGCTGAAGTATAGAAAGAAAGTATGTGGAGAAAACCAGAGTATGGTAATGATGTGAATGGGTGGGGGGGCATAACCAGTGTACACACTTTATGAAAGTATGATATTAACACGTAACACATAGTTTGGAATGAACCAACCGGTGATGACGAATCCACAAATTTCGAAAATACCAAAACGAAGTAACAATATAGAAAGTACAGGGAAGAGAACTACCTACGTAAATCCTTAATGGCTGGGAACCACATATTAATTAATAGATATCCAGTGTCCCTGTTGAAATTGTTAGGATTCTTTTCCCATATAATCCTAGACTTGTACCGTTTAGTATGGGTAAAAGCTCGAACATCTTTGAACACGACATCAAGACCCAATGATAGGGCCTGCTCAGTTATTGCTGACTTGTCTGGCTGGTTGAGACGGATATTTATTTGGTGTTCCTTGATGCAAGTACCAATGGACCTGCGTGTTTGACCAATGTATACCTTCAACATAAGATTTTATTCTGAAGCCTCCACCTTATCAATACATTTGTTTACATACTATCATTCACAGTACTGGTTTCGACCCTTCAAGGGTCATCCTCAGCTGACAATTACAAATATAGTTCATTAAAAAACATCACAATGGGAAATATTGTACAGTCGTGACAATTGTCCATTTCAACAGACCATCTAAAACAAATGAGACAATTAAAATAATAAAATAGGTCCTCTTTTCCTGGATTATAAAAGTATTACGTAGAATAAAAAGATGTGTCATTTGCAAATGTTTTTGTTATTTTGATCAGCGTAAAAATTGGAACTTGCAGTGTTGTGTATGCACTGATAGTAGTATTCTTGAAGTGTCCACTATTGCGTTAAAAACTTATGGCTAATTGATTAAAACATTTGGATGTATATTCTTGCGATAACTATATTGTTTATTTCACCATGTTCTTCTGTTGGTAGTATGAGCATCTTGGAATGACTTGGACACTCTTTTTGATGAATTGGGTAGTTGTCCAGTGTTCAGTTTGAGGCATTGTCAATATATATGTACAAGATTCATAATATATACTAATGCGGAGTTGATAGTAAAATGTGTTTTTAAGAATTTTTTTTTTTTTTTTTGTGACTTGCTTCTTAATTTGATGTTCTATAATTTTGTCAAGTGTCAATTTGTTTTACAATACTTGAAGTCTTGAAATTTGAAAGATAGCGTGAAAGCTTCTTCCTTTTATGTTGTAGGCCGTATTTATCTGTAAGGAGAAACGAAGTGTGTGAGAAGTTGCGTCTACTAGGTTTTAAATTAGAGGTAAAAGAGTGTGCGTTTACTTACAATAGATGTTGACACTGTTGTGCATTACATGGCAGCACGTCGAGTACTGTTGCACGTTTGTCTAGAGCTACTGCTTGTGCCTGCAGAGGGGAAGTTTGAAGGGGTAGAAGGAGTGGCTGCTGGGAGAGTGAGACTGGAGTGGGGGGTATCTTATGTGTATCGGGTGTTTCTTCTTAATTCTTTTTAGGTAATTATTTTTTAAGAGGGGGATAACTGCATCAAAAAGAATGTTGGTTTTTTCTGTGATTTTGTTCAGATTAAAATTTGGGTTGACATATTGATGTAGGTTTATATAAAATTCTTCCATTATATTGAGTAAGGGGCTCTTGGGTTTAGTATTTAGAATTTGCATGTCATTTTCAATATTTGTAAATTTGTGTTTGTAATCTTCGATATGTTGTCCTATGGCTGAAAAATAACTGTTTTATTGCATTAATATGCTCATTGTATCGTATCTGGAAGTTCCTCCCAGTACGTCCAATGTAACTGGCTTCACAGTCGTTGCACCTCATGCGATATACTCCTTAGTGGCTGTATTGATTTTTATTGTTAATAGATTTGGAATTGTGTAGGATGCTGATATTACTGTGTGTAGTTTTATAGGCTATTTTTAGGCCTCGTTTCTTAGAAAGATGTTCGTTATGGGATATATATGGGTGTTGTTGTAGGTGAATAGTACGTAATCTTTCTTGGTTTTTTCAGTTCTGATTAATTTGGATTTGGATTGATTTTTTATTTTGTATATGATTTTGTTGATCATTTCTTTTTTATATCCATTTTGTCTGGCTATTTCATGGATCAATTTGAGTTCTTTATTTAGTTCTTCTTTTGTTAGTGGTATATTAAGGGCTGTATATATGATACTATAGTATGCTGCTTTCTTGTGTGCGTTGGGGTGGGTGGAGTCTATTTTTATTGTATTGGATGTATGTGTGGGTTTTCTGTATATTTTGTATGATAAATGAATCTTGTGCCTAGTTATAGATATGTCTAAGTAGTTTATGGTGTGATTGTTTTCTGTTTCCATGGTGAATTTTATATATGGGTCTATTGCATTAAATTGTTCTAAAATTATGGTTTCATTAGTGTATCTATTGTCTATTATGACACATATATCATCCACAAATCTACACCAGGAAAGAATATTGTCTATTTTTTGGATTTATTGGTGTTCTATATAATCTATATAGATTTCAGCTAATATACCTGATGTTGGGGATCCCGTTGGTAAACCTCGCTGGTGATATATGGTGTTATGAAATTTAAAATAGTTGTTGTTGATAGCAAAATGGAGTAATTTAATGAACTCTTCTATTTCTAGGGTACTGAGTTTGCTGTGGTTTTAGAGATTAGATTCTATTATTTTTATGGTTTTCATGGACAAAAACGAATACATTGCCAACACCAAAATCGGTTTTCAAAATGAAACTTTCCAAATCAAAAACAAGACCCTACTAACAGCATTCAAAGAAACCTAAAAACATTACTAAAAACACCCATTTTCTTCTAAACGAACAAGAAACTGCTAAACTCATTACAATGAACCCAGAACTACCATCCACTAAAGCATACCCGAAAATTCACAAAGACAACGTCCCAACGAGGCCTATAATAAACTACAGACCGAGTCCAACTTACAAACTGTCACAATTTATCCAAACATTCCTTTAAAAAAACTACGTATTCTTAGCTAAAAAAAATACAAAATTCAACAGAATTCTGCAACACCACAAAAGAAATAAAAATAGAACAACACCATAAACTAGCATCATATGATATAATAAACATGTATCCTAACATACCCACGCAAGAAACCATAAAAATAATAGAATCTAATCTCAAAAACCACAGCAAACTCAGTACTCTAGAAATAGAAGAGTTCATTAAATTACTCCATTTTGCTATCAACAACAACTATTTTAAATTTCATGACACTATATATTACCAGCAAGGTTTACCAATGGGATCCCCAACATCAGGTATATTAGCTGAAATCTATATAGATTATATAGAACACCAAGAAATCAAAAAAATAGGCAATATTCTTTTCTGGTGTAGATTTGTGGATGATATATTTGTCATAATAGACAATAGATACACTAATGAAACCAAAATTTTAGAACAATTAAATGCAATAGACCCGCATATAAAATTCACCATGGAAACAGAAAACAATCACACCATAAACTACTTAGACATATCTATAACTAGGCACAAGATTCATTTACCATACAAAATATACAGAAAACCCACACATACATCCAATACAATAAAAATAGACTCCACCCACCCCAACGCACACAAGAAAGCAGCATACTATAGTATGATATATATAGAGCCTTTAATATACCACTAACAAAAGAAGAACTAAATAAAGAACTCAACTTGATCCATGAAATAGCCAGACAAAACAGATATAAAGAAGAAATGATCAGCAAAATCATATATAAAATAAAAAATCAATCCAAATCCAAATTAATCAGAACTGAAAAAACCAAGAAAGGTTATGTACTATTCACCTACAACAACACCCATATATATCACATAACGAACATCTTTAAGAAACGAGGCCTAAAAATAGCCTATAAAACTACACACAGTAATATCAGCATCCTACACAATTCCAAATCTATTAACAATAAAAATCAATACAGCCACTAAGGAGTATATCGCATGAGGTGCAACGACTGTGAAGCCAGTTACATTGGACGTACTGGGAGGAACTTCCAGATACGATACAATGAGCATATTAATGCAATAAAACAGTTATTTTTCAGCCATAGGACAACATATCGAAGATTACAAACACAAATTTACAAATATTGAAAATGACATGCAAATTCTAAATACTAAACCCAAGAGCCCCTTACTCAATATAATGGAAGAATTTTATATAAACCTACATCAATATGTCAACCCAAATTTTAATCTGAACAAAATCACAGAAAAAACCAACATTCTTTTTGATGCAGTTATCCCCCTCTTAAAAAATAATTACCTAAAAAGAATTAAGAAGAAACACCCGATACACATAAGATACCCCCCACTCCAGTCTCACTCTCCCAGCAGCCGCTCCTTCTACCCCTTCAAACTTCCCCTCCGCAGCCACAAGCAGCAGCTCTAGACAAACACGCAACAGTACTCGACGTGCTGCCGTGTAATGCACAACAGTGTCAACATCTATTGTAAGTAAACGCACACTCTTTTACCTCTAACTTAAAACCTAGTAGACGCAACTTCTCATACACTTCGTTTCCACTTACAGATAAATACGGCCTACAACATAAAAGGAAGAAGCCTTCACGCTATCTTTCAAATTTCAAGACTTCAAGTATTGTAAAACAAACTGACACTTGACAAAATTATACATCAAATTAAGAAGCACGTCACTAAAAAAAAAATGTTTATTCTTAAAAACACATTTTACTATCAACTCCGCATTAGTATATATTATGAATGTTGTACATATATATTGACAATGCCTCGAACTGAACACTAGACAACTACCCAATTCGTCGAAAAGAGTGTCCAAGTCATTTCAAGACGCTCATACTACCAACAGAAGAACATGGTGAAATAAACAATATAGTTATCGCAAGAATATACATCCAAATGTTTTAATCAATTAGCCATAAGTTTTTAACGCAATAGTGGACACTTCAAGAATACTACTATCAGTGCATACACAACACTGCAAGTTCCAATTTTTACGCTGATCAAAATAACAAAAACATTTGCAGATGACACATCTGTTTATACTACATAATACTTTTATAATCCAGGAAAAGAGGACTTATTTTATTATTTTAATTGTCTCATTTGTTTTAGATGGTCTGTTGAATTGGACAATTGTCACGACTGTACAATATTTCCCATTGTGATGTTTTTTTATGAACTATATTTTTAATTGTCGGCTGAGGATGGCCCTTGAAGGGTCGAAACCGGTACTGTGAATGATAGTATGTAAACAAATGTATTGATAAGGCGGAGGCTTCAGTATAAAATCTTATGTTTTAGCTACAATCAATACGGAAATGAAACTTATAAATTATGACAATGTATACCTTGCCGAAAGTACAGCATATTTTATACACTCCAGGGTCTAATAGTGGGGACAATTTGTCCTTGCTTTTACCTAAACCGTGAGCAATTTTAGTGATGGTGCCAAACACGATTTTTATATTGTGCTTGCAAAGGACCTTGGCAATTCAATCTGTGGTATTATAAATGTAAGGCAGGTGGGCAGTTCCCTTTACTTCGTCTTTCTGTGAGCTTTGCTTAGTTATCCCTCTGGGATGCAGGGCTCCATCGTTGTAACCGTTACCCTTGAATGTGACCTTGAGTCTGTTCATCACCTCCTGGATATTTGATAGCTCACAAATTCGTGTCACTCTAATGGTGAGTGTCATGAGAATGTCCTGTTTTTGTGCTGGGTGGATGTGGGATTTCTGTGAGTAGGCTTACGATAGTATGTGTTAAGGAGCTGTCCGGTTTCTTTCTTACTTGTTTCTCTCAATGCGATACCAAAGAAATCCTGTCATGTTTTATCATCTCTATGAAACACCAACTGGAGAAATGCCTGACTGCCATTGTAAACAATTGCCATTGGATATCTCTGAAAATGGCAAGTATCTTTGTAGTGAATTCAGACCCATTTCCAAGACATCGCTCAAGGATGGAGAACCTCTGGCACGATCAAAAATAGTTCTCTATTTCATGCTATTCTTTTTCTACTTCTTTACTGCAGGGGGAGTAAATGAAATACTTGTACGTTTGTGATGCCAATATAGTTATCGCAAGAATATACATCCAAATGTTTTAATCAATTAGCCATAAGTTTTTAACGCAATAGCGGACACTTCAAGAATACCACTATCAGTGCATACACAACACTGCAAGTTCCAATTTTTACGCTGATCAAAATAACAAAAACATTTGCAGATGACACATCTTTTTATACTACATAATACTTTTATAATCCAGGAAAAGAGGACTTATTTTATTATTTTAATTGTCTCATTTGTTTTAGATGGTCTGTTGAATTGGACAATTGTCACGAATCTCTAAGTTTACCATGGAAAACACGTGCACACAGCACAGTAAGTTACTTTACGTTTTGCCAAGGGTTTCCATAATAGTTACTGACTTTTAAATTATCACAAGATGTGATAATGAGTACTTAACATTCCCTTAGTGACATTGTTTGTTCAAAATATAATCCAACATTAGCTGATGATAAATGAGTCTGAATTCTTTGTTTGGTTGCATCCTTTTTGCTAGGATAGATGTCTTTCTGCTTTGCAGGGATTTTCTGAGAAAAGTCTATTTTTCTTCCTGAGGAGTAAGACCACACTCTTTCCATCTTCAGTCCATAAAAATCATCAAATTATCGATGGATGCCTCTATCTTTGCATGTCAACATTCTACTTTTTTGCTTCGTTTGGCAAACAGTTTCTAATTCCTGTAACTCTTGTACTGTTCCTTCATTATATTCCAACGGTGTCTTCAGGTCTCTCGCTATTCGAGAGTGATATGTGCTGATCTGTTACTTGTTTCATAATAATGTCTGATCTGTTTCTGCTGAGGACCCATCCAAACAATGTTGGGAATAGGACCAGGGATAGTGATTGATTGTTCTATATTCAGAATTTTCCAGTAATGATCGGCACCAATTAGAATTTCAATGGGTAATTCATACCAATCTCCTTTCTGGTCGGATAGTTATAATTTTACCTGTAGAGGTCAGTACACTGATGTTTTTGCAGTATAATCAGATGAGGTGTACATATTGTTGCTCTCATAGGCTGGTTGATGTTGATATTCATGGAAAATCTCCTGTTGTCGTCAGTGAAAGACGACTCAAACATAGTTGCTACTAAGTTTTTGTTGTCAGTAATTTTAAGTTGCAATGAAATGGCTAAGGATGAGTTGATGAAGGTGGATGGGCTACCAGAATCTAGAATACAATGGGTAAGTTTGTTTCTTCTGCAACACCACCCCGAGATAATGAAGAATGGCGTTATGCAAAACAACGCCATAGGGTAGCGTGCACGACAATTATAGGACAAAACAGTAATACAACACTCAGATATATAACTTACCATGACATAAGTAGAAGCAAGAAACTGCTCTGAAAACCCATCCCATAAAAAAGTCCAATATCTTTAGGAACTACTGCCAAGCATAAAAAATAACACCAGTTTTTTTAAAATATCAACTATAATTAATATGAAAGAATGGATAACATTGAAAACAAATAAAATTTGAAAACTTTTAACTTGTTTTGTACAATAAGGAAAATTTTAAAATATGAGTAAACAGATCAGTAATAATATAATTCAAATATTTTAACATTAACAAATAAATTAATGAAACCGGGTGAGTTGGCCATGCGCGTAGAGGCGCGCGGCTGTGAGCTTGCATCCAGGAGATAGTAGGTTCGAATCCCATTATCGGCAGCCCTGAAGATGGTTTTCCGTGGTTTCCCATTTTCACACCAGGCAAATGCTGGGGCTGAACCTTAATTAAGGCCATGGTTGCTTCCTTCCAACTCCTAGGCCTTTCCTATCCCATCGTCGCCATAAGACCTATCTGTGTCGGTGCGACGTAAAGCCCCTAGCGAAAAAATAAAACGAATGAAATTAAAATAAATATAGTAATTTTAAAATAAATCTCTGTTAACAAATAAAAATGGTGCACCATTACCTAACTTGGACTTAACAAGGTTTGACAACTCATTAATTAAATAAAATTTTATGAGAAATGAAACGTAGGATGAATAACCGTGAGTGACTTTTGACAATCCCCAGTGGAGGAATCATACACCCGAAATATTGTCAGAAGCATAGTTCCATAAATCATCACAGGAAAATGACGTCCCCAAAATATTTAACACACAGCCAGCCCAAGATTAGAAAAAAAATTAAGACACTAATAATTAAAACATAAATCCCAAACACTATACAATCCAATGGATAATAAATCAACAAAATTAATATTCATAGTAAGTGACATAGAGAACAAGGCAGGTACCCAATGCGTCAACATACACCAAGAGTCAAACACGATCTCCCGTCAAGACCAAAACAATTGATCATAACATCAGCGACGCCACACAAGAACAAGAAGAAATCCAAAGATAAGAACAATAGTGACACAGTTACGTAATTGGGCAAAGCAGAGATAAGATAATACAACAATGTGAAGTTCAGATAAGGATAGCGAACGTTAGAAAACTTCCACCAAGGACTGTCTCAAACCCCCAACGAAAACACATAGTATTAAATAAATTGCTTCTTTAAAATATTACATTATAAAATATAATCTAGAAATAAACCTACTTAATGTGAAGTGCAAATAAATGAATAATACGTAGACACACAATTTAAAAATTATTTACGTATTGGAAAGTAATATTTATGGTTGACGTAAAATTTTAAGTAAACGAATGTTTTAAAATAATGAGGATAAATAGGAACTTATCAAACGTGAACTAAAGAATAATAGTGGTAATCAAACCATATAAACCTTAAGTATCTTAGAGGTAATTACCAAAATGAATTTAACATTTCTGAAAACTAGTATACTGACAATAATGATATTATGTAAGAAGGAAAAACTGTGACAAACAGTGATTACGCAGTTCATAGGTCAACACACGGTCATAACAGAGTCGAAATCAACGTAATGAATATCAGTTAATGCAGAACAGAATGACAAAAATGAAAACAAGCATGAACACGGGGTAAGGATACCATAGCAACAACCAGCAATAAATTTAAATAGCAATAACACATACACACACCAAGGCAAATAATACAAGCAAATACACCAAATGAGCAGAATAAAAATATATCAGAGAGGTAAATAAAATTTAGAAAAGCCAAAGGAATTCACAGTTACCAGTCAACAATAGGCATTTCATTTACATGGTACAAACATGGTACATAAATGGCATACAGAAAAGAGAATACCAGCCCAGAAAATCTCACCACAAGAAGCACACAGTTAAATTAAATGACAAAGTAATACTGCATGAACAGAAGAAATATCATAAAATGAGTTACTGTAATAACGCCACAGCACCCCCACCTGAAGGAGGACACCAGGGGCTCAGGAGGTAGTATATGGAGTTCAGTAACATGCACTACAGTTGACACAGCATAACGCTGAACACAGTAGCATCCAATGTGCCTTGTAAAGTTCACAAGGTAAGTTCAATCATACAGGGATCACAGTAGTAGCAGCAAATGCTTATCCACAATATAGAGTACAATTCATGTCATGCAACCAGAAATAATGTTTAGGAGCAGTCTTGCTTGGCAGTAGATGTCATCGAAAGCTCAAACACAGGGCATAGCACGGCCTGTTTAATGTGCAGGGAGATGGTGTAAAAATGGCCAGTACGCACAGCGCACAATGCACCAGATGGTAAACAGACACATGATTTGCGAGAATCCATCACCAAATGTTGAGCTCCAATGACATCAGTGTGATTTACCAGTCCTCAGATGCTTCAAATTATAGCAGCTTCAGGATGGAGAATGAATGCACAAGCTGTAACATGAACAAGGAAGCAGAAAGCAAGGGCACAAGTACAATTCACATACAATTAAGAACCAAAATGGTCCTGTCAGAAATATTAGGGAATCAATTAATATAAAAATGGGTTTCCAAGACCCTTTCATAATAAGGTAAGTGTAATACACTTGCAGTGACATGAGATATAATCTCTAAGTTTTCCATGGAAAACACGTGCACACAGCACAGTAAGTTACTTTACGTTTTGCCAAGGGTTTCCATAATAGATACTGACTTTTAAATTATCACAAGATGTGATAATGAGTACTTAACATTCCCTTACTGACATTGAAGTAATTAAGCCTTCATGGCAATACACATGAAAAATGCACATTCATTGGCATATATTGTAACGTTCTTTCGGGACAATTACAGTTACCATAATAATAATAACAATATAGAAATAATATAATAATACTTGTAGTAAATAATATGAATAAGGAGGTAGAAATATGACGCAGTGGCGGAGAATTCATATAAACCAAAAACAGGGAACTCTTACAGGCCTAAAAATGACAACTACGACAGGATGTGGAACGTGCTGGGAAGCCCTACTGAGGTCCATGGAAACGTATGACGTTATGGGGGAGAAAAGACTTATAAGAAACACCCTCTAGCTCAACTATATTAGAAATGACAAGAAAGTTTTACAAAATACAGTTCCACGACACGGAAACAAGACATACCGTACTTAAGTAACTTAACATAAAACTTGATTTAACAATGAAGGTGATGCTACATTAAAGGTATAGTTTAAAGCGAAAGTATTTAATGGATGAAAGAATTGAAAGTACGGCAATTGGAACCTAGGGTAAACTCGGACTCATCAAATTAAACTTTTAAAATGACATTAAGCAAAGAAATAATGAAACACCAAAGGAATTAAACTAAATGAAACGAAACCAGAAAGCATTGAGAATAACATTGCAAAAACACTGAAATAACACTTACTTCGGAAAGGCAGGAGTTCCCGAGGGCAGCAGCCCTCGAGCGCAAACGCTCGCTTGGGCGGTCGGATGGAAAAGACGCCGAGCACACGCATCATTTTCCGAAGCCGGCCACAAGGCCGGAAATGGCCCGATTACAATCAACCAATAAGATCAAACTTACCCTAGATTCCTGGACCTTTTTGCCAATAGGAAATCTCGTTACCATATATGGTAATTTTAACATCGTTTGCAATTGCACAAGTTCTGGAACATTATGATTACAACACCCAAAATTTCATCATAGGAAACCACACGTGTGGTACAGGTACAGGATGCTCCAAAATAAATCACCTTACAAATTTTACATCAGATTACATATAAACTACATTTAAAAAAAAAATCACTTCAAAACACTTCTGCATGTTGCAATGTTCATACAGTTCAATGTTTCTTGATGTTTCCATATTTAAAAAAAAAAATTTACAAACATATTTCAGTTACCGGTACACAAAAACTTTACAAATATAAATTTTAAACACACTGTAGTTCCAATTCTCCGTCCCACACACCGGTGACATTCTCCTCCTCCCAACGTCGAGCTCAGCTCGACAAAAAAAAATTTACCCCAAAATAACAAAATTTAAATGAACTTAAAATGGGAGGCTTAATGGAGATTTGAATATTTTCACAACGCCACAAATTGCACCACACCACAATTTCTTATCATCGTTCTCTTCAGGAACGTCCATACAAGCAAAAACCAGTAGAGCGTTGGTATCGCTGTCAAACGAAGTCGCTGACCGCGGCCGTTGCCAGCGTCTCCATCCTAATTGCAGTCCAACCATTGCTCACTTACAGCCTCAGCACAGCCCACCCAACTTAGTGAACAGGTCCATAATTGGCGAAGGTAGGTGGCACAGCAGAGACAACTGCCACCATTAAACAGCTTTCCATTCCACCATCAGACATTAGTGGCCAATAGGTGCGTTGCAGACTCCAAATAGATATCCCAGGTCGAAATGTCAGTGGCATAGCAGGAACTGGAACATAAACATACGCAGCAGAAATTTGGAACTGAAGAACTTAGGCCACTGGCCTGAACTATTGATGACGTTACGAGGAGCCTTGAGTTTCGAGGGTGGGTTTTTGTGTTTTTTTATTAACAATAACAAGCCTCCTTAGGGAGATTCCCTCTCATGTTTCTGGGAAACCCCAGCCCTCCTGGCAAGTGCTATTTCAGAATTTCAAAATTTAGGAAAATTAAAAAACTAAAAGAAAATTTGCCAGAGTTTACCCTAGTGCCAAAACATTATAAAATCCCTAACTAATCATCAATAAACTTCTAAACTTACCCCAACAGACATTACATAAAATTATATCTAACATGATTATAAATAACCCTTCCCATTACAACTAAAGTAACTTAACTATATTAACTACAAAACTCGAAAAATAGTGCGCGCCAATCAATTAAAATTTGCTTACAACTAATTCCTTATAACTACCAAATTAAGTTACCGTGTGCATTCTTAATCACCCAACATTAAGGAACAGAACAAAACAAATAAACGGAAGATTTAGAATGTTACAAGGGAACTCAAAACCGAAAAATAATTAATTACGTTAGCTTGCAACCACCTTCAATGAATTGAGGATAGTAAGTCACTATTTATTTACCATGTCATGTACTCATGAAATTTTTACATAGATAAACTCACATTACGTATTACGTGTCACACCAGTCAAATTAAGGCGCAATAAAGCCAGGAATACTAAATGAAAATCATATTACTTTATCAACAGGAACTCAAAAATGAAAAACCAAAAGCGATATAAGAAATAAAAAGGTACAAGTACAACCTTCATACCAGAGATTACCAGACAACCGCACGACACACAAGACTACCCAGCTTATCTATCCTTCGACATACACACAGACAACATCAAACTACCAAAACAAGTGCGACGATCACTGAATCAGCATAACCGACGAATGGTAAAAGGCACGGACGACCTCAATACCGACTTTCATCACATGGCATACAAACACAGTACACAGACATACACACACACACACACACACACACACACACAAAAAAAAACACCCGTGCGATGACACATCAAGAAGTACCCACAAAATAAAAGGACAGAACATCAGAACATGACCTCGAGTACCCTTGAACTTATCACACGACAATGAGACTCTTAGGACCAATTTTGTACTCCTAGAAGAGGAACGGCCTCTCAGCACCTTAACCCTAAGTCTCAGTACACACACACATATGCCTACCAAAGGCACAATTATATTCAAAATCGTAGGACAGATACAGCACAGCTACAAAATTTAGAACCGTACTCAGTCTACAGAATCCCATACTTCTACAAATTGAGTACATAAATTTGGAAGACACGAACCCGTAATGCAAGACATTCTTACTATCGATAAACTCGAACAAGACAAAACAAGCAGAAAATTTAACTGAATGGCTTAGCTAAATTACGATACCCTCAAAATTTCACTAGTGACAAATTTAAACTAAGAGAACGTTAAATCTTGGCCATCTGCAGACCTACTATGAATTTACCAATTTATAGCTCAGCGTAAGAACACCAAAATGAACATTTGCAGAAAATCTTCCTAGTAATCATTCTTATAATCACAAGGGACATTTTCCATCTAGGCACCTAATACCAAGAAAACGATTACGAGGAATCTCATACCAGATACACTAGATTTCCAACCTGTCACGATCACAAGTGCAGATCCGTAACCCGTCAAATTTGCCCAAAATGAGCCTCAGCATTACCTGGTCTAAAGATATGGTGAACACATGTCACCCTATGAGCCTATCCAAGTCCTCATAGAACCCTCCCTAGCAAATATAGGAATACACGGGTAAATAAATATACGTGACAAGGAAACAGACACACGATGGAAAAGCACAAGACAAACTAGGAAACTTTCGTAATTTAGCAGCTAGTTGGGAAACAGTCACCAAAATAGTCCCATACCTACTTGGAAACGAACCCAGATCCAGCAAAAGACCAAAAACAACACATGACCGGAAATTTAAGTACATACAGAGCTACAACATGACGTAAAAATTACCTTTAAAAGATCACACACGTGGAATACTGCCAAACATAACATACCAGGCGACAAGAAATAAAATTTAGAAAATAAATTGCTGAAACACGAGATTTACGAACAGGAAAACACTCGAAGAAATAGACGAAAATTCACAACATAACCTTAAAATTGTTGCCGAAAATATACCAAAAGAGAAATTACAGAAAAACTAAGGAAACTCCGTGCTAAAATTCAACCAGAACACAATGATCACTCTGACAATTCACACTACAATTTACGTATCTGGAAGAAGAAAAAGAAGATGATTACGACACGAGAAACTTTTATAAGATTGAATTGAGCGCTCATAATCTCGGAAGTTAGTCAAGCAATCATCTATTTTCAACACAATACGCAACTCAACTGTTTGGGAGATAACATTAGGTCATGCACTGAAGTACAGCACTTAGCATAATTTAATGACATAGCCTAAAGCAACAAGTAATCCCACAGGTGTTACGATGAAAACACACGAATTGAAGAAAAAAAAAACTTGACATAATCAAATATATTGAAATTTATCAAAGAAGACTTTCGGAACGCGAACACAGCACACGAAATGTGAAGACATCACTTTACTAAAAAAACACGTGGTCAGGCGAAATCTTGCCACACAGGAAAATTTATTGAAATTAACGAAACCAAAAGAAACTTGTTACAAATAGTGACGCACCATTTCCTCCAACCATTAATTGCAAGAGAAACACAGTAACACAAGACTGCACATCGCGGAACGAAAATCACGTGGTGAGATGAACTCGCGCAAGAATCATGAAAACAAAAGCGGGAATTAAGAACACACACGGAACACTTACAACCTATATTCAAACTTAAAAAATTTTAAAATTAATTTTAGAAAAGTTAGCCGAGGATGATCATTGTAAGCCTTCGCTCCTTTCCATAACACACGCTCTGATATCAAATGTAACGTTCTTTCGGGACAATTACAGTTACCATAATAATAATAACAATATAGAAATAATATAATAATACTTGTAGTAAATAATATGAATAAGGAGGTAGAAATATGACGCAGTGGCGGAGAATTCATATAAACCAAAAACAGGGAACTCTTACAGGCCTAAAAATGACAACTACGACAGGATGTGGAACGTGCTGGGAAGCCCTACTGAGGTCCATGGAAACGTATGACGTTATGGGGGAGAAAAGACTTATAAGAAACACCCTCTAGCTCAACTATATTAGAAATGACAAGAAAGTTTTACAAAATACAGTTCCACGACACGGAAACAAGACATACCGTACTTAAGTAACTTAACATAAAACTTGATTTAACAATGAAGGTGATGCTACATTAAAGGTATAGTTTAAAGCGAAAGTATTTAATGGATGAAAGAATTGAAAGTACGGCAGTTGGAACCTAGGGTAAACTCGGACTCATCAAATTAAACTTTTAAAATGACATTAAGCAAAGAAATAATGAAACACCAAAGGAATTAAACTAAATGAAACGAAACCAGAAAGCATTGAGAATAACATTGCAAAAACACTGAAATAACACTTACTTCGGAAAGGCAGGAGTTCCCGAGGGCAGCAGCCCTCGAGCGCAAACGCTCGCTTGGGCGGTCGGATGGAAAAGACGCCGAGCACACGCATCATTTTCCGAAGCCGGCCACAAGGCCGGAAATGGCCCGATTACAATCAACCAATAAGATCAAACTTACCCTAGATTCCTGGACCTTTTTGCCAATAGGAAATCTCGTTACCATATATGGTAATTTTAACATCGTTTGCAATTGCACAAGTTCTGGAACATTATGATTACAACACCCAAAATTTCATCATAGGAAACCACACGTGTGGTACAGGTACAGGATGCTCCAAAATAAATCACCTTACTAATTTTACATCAGATTACATATAAACTACATTTTTAAAAAAATCACTTCAAAACACTTCAGCATGTTGCAATGTTCATACAGTTCAATGTTTCTTGATGTTTCCATATTTTAAAAAAAAATTTTACAAACATATTTCAGTTACCGGTACACAAAAACTTTACAAATATAAATTTTAAACACACTGTAGTTCCAATTCTCCGTCCCACACACCGGTGACATATATATTAACCCGTACACATGGGTTTTACATTTACATATTACATTAAGTACCAGCCTAAGCAGGCTTAACTTGACCGATGTGAACTCTTCGAATTCTTTTGGAATGGGGGTCATTCACCAAAATAGAAACAGGGGTCAATAATTCAAGAAAGGTACAAGAACTATGAAAGTGGGGAGCCAGCTTATGGGTAAATTTATCAACCTCCTTACTCTCGTAATGAGCCTTGACAAAGACTTCATCACCAACAGCCAGATCGGTAGCTCAACAACCTTTATTGTATTGTTCTTCAACTTTAGCATATGAAACTTTTAGTCTATCTTTAGCTTTTTTGCACACTCTTCGAATCTCCTCAGGATCCTTTTTCTCAGGAAGTAATTCATCAATTTTCAGAAGATTAGATATAGGGGAAAATGGAGTAAAGGCAAACATGAGAGGCATAGGGGTTTGCATACGAGATTCATGGACAGCGGAGTTTAATGCATGTGTTAACCAGTGCAAGGATGAATCCCAATTTTGGTGTTCTTTGTGATGAAAGGCTATCAATACTGACTTAAGGTTTTAATTCTCTCTCTCAGCATGAGATGGAGCATTGTGGTAGGGTGACATAGTGACATGGGAAATAGACAAATCAAAACAGAATATATTCTTTAAATAATATATAAAAAATAGCGAGTCTTGTTGCGATAAAACAGATGAGAATATGAAATTATGACATTGCATCTGAAAGAAACTAGGCATGAATTTGAATTCTTCTTGACCGGACATTTAACAATTTATACGAAATATTTCCCTCACTGATTCACTTGACTGTACCTTCAACACTTTTAGTGTAATTATGATGTAATCATTGATCTGGTGTTTACTGTAGATGTGTCACGCCTAACTTGGTGATACATCCTTGTGACTGCTTCTTCTCCATATCATCTGACTTCTTTGTAAGTCAATATGGTATTACCTCTTGGCAGGTCCAGGGTTGCCCTCTCTGACTTCATGGTAAGCCCTTGCGTCCATGTCTTCAACTAAGTGACGGACCAACCAACTTTTGGCCTCACTCTCTCAATGACCAATAATTAATGGCTCACTGAGTTTTCTCCATGTCTCGTTCACACTTGTTGACTGACCGACTGAGGTCTCTTCATCTAGTAGACTTCTTCACTGTACTGCATCCGTATAACTAATGACTGACACTACAATATGCATCCACCTTATATAGACGTTGGTTGACACAGCTACGTAATCTCCAGAAATAACAATGACATACTCCCACCTACACGACAAATATTACATACAGTGGTGAAATAGCCCGGAGGCGGCTAACTCCGTGAGCGCATATCTAAATAAATACAATGCCGTAGCCATGGCGCGGCGATGACTTCGCAGAATCGCCACTAATCTTGCACAATGTCCCAACGTCACACCCAATCTCTGATATATACAACAATTCTCACTGTACAGGTATTGAATGTTATTCTACACATACGTATATATGCATACATGTAAGTACAATCTTGCAAGCAACAGGCAATTGCAAAATCGAATTAAATAAGACTGATAATTACAATAATAGTAACAATATCACAGATAACATAATAATAATACTGACATAATAATAATAATAATAATAATAATAATAATAATAATAATAATAATAATAAAATACAGATAAAATCATACAATAATAAAAATACAGATATCATCTTGTAACGGGATTTGAACCGTTACACTACATTAATAAAACCTATACATTTTTTCAACAAAAACTTTTTGTGGTCATTGAAAGAAAGTACCCTGTTTCTAGAATACAAAGAGACCTCAAAAGCTTATTATAAAATATCATATTTTTGTTACAGAACAATGAAACATCCAAACTTACAAATATGAATCCAAGGTTACTAACGGCTAAAGCCTTACCCAAGAAACACAAGGGTGGTGCCTCCATCAGATCTGTAATCAGTTGTAGAGGAAGCCCCACTTATAATCTGTTTCAATTTGTACAAAAGTTCCTTAGATCTCATTATCATTTTCAAGCAAAAATGTCAATTAAAACCACAATAGAATTGGTAGACAAAATTAAGCTTTTGAACATTTCACCTCATTACACCATACATTCCTTCGATATTTTCAGTATGTATCCAAGTGTACCTATCAGTAGTATGATTAAATTAATAAAAAACAATTTAAGTAAACACACAGGCTTAGTAAATAAGAAATAGAAGAATTTATGCACATAGTGGAGTTTGTTTCTGATAATAATTATGTTATGTTTAACAATGTAATTTATCAGCAGAAAAGCCTACCAGTGGGGGCACCAGCCTCAGGAACCTCGGCCAATATATATATATTTGGATTATCTCGAGGAAAACAAAACTCTCGGTACCCTCAAAGAAATTGTTTATTGTGCACGTTTTATAGACGACGTATTTAGTGCCATAGACCAACAAATCACTAGCAGCGAAAATGTCCTTAATTATATAAATGAGATTGATCCACATGTTAAGTTCACTAAATAATTCAAAAATGAGGGCTCACCCAGTTACTTAGACCTTACCATTACTCACAATAGCAAAAATAATAAATTATCCCTTAAAATATTTAGAAAACCAACTCAAATCGGTAATACCATTAAACAAAGCTCAATACATCCAGGAGCCCATAAAAAAAGCGGCGTATAATAGTATGGATGTTGATTCCCATAGGGAAGCTGAAATATTTGTCTCGAATGAGTAAATTTATAATACCAGTTCAGTTGGTCCGTTATTGGACATTATCAGTTTTCCAGCTAACTCATTCCTCATTGCCAGCGTTTCGCCCTAGTGTGCTAAGTTGTGCTCATCAGGGAGCCTACGCAGTGGCCTCCATGGTATGCACTAGCCTTGCATTTTAGTAGGTGTGCTAGGTGTAAGATGCTAAAGGATGCTAAAGGTGTGGTAGGTACCAACTGACGATCCCAACCTAGCACACGGGGATGAAATGCTCGCAACCAGGAATGAGTTTGCTGGAAAATTTATAATGTCCAATAATGGACCATTTATATTGGTATTATAAATTTACTCATTCGGGACAAATGGGAATCCACATCTATATCTTCTGATGGTCAAGCAGGCATCAATTTTTGGTAGTGAGACAAAGTCTCTCATAGTGCATTGGCACTGCCAGTGGCTTCAAGTAGCCTACGCAGTGGCCTCCACAATATGCACTAGCCATGCATCTTGGTAGGTGTGCTAGGTACCGACAGAAGAGCCCAACCTAGCACACGGGTGTGAAACCCTGGCAACCAGGAATGAGTTAGCTGGACAATTTTTAATGTCCAATAACAAGCCATTTATATTGGTATTATAAATTTACTCATTCGAGACAAACCCTATGGGAATCAACATCTATATCATCTGATGGCCAAGCAGGCATCAATTTTTGGTAGTGATACAAAGTCTCTTATAGTGCATTGGCACTGCTGGTGGCTTCAAGTAGCCTACGCAGTGGCCTGTACGGTATGCTCTAGCCATGCGTCTTGGTAGGTGTGCTAGGTACCAACTGATGAGCCCAACCTAGCACATGGGGGGCGAAACGCTGGCAACCAGGAATGAGTTAGCTGGAAGATTTATAATGTCCAATGATGGTCCATTTATATTGGTATTATAAACTTACTCGTTCGGGACAAATATTTCAGATTTCCTACGGGAATCAACATCTATATCATCTGATGGCCAAGCAGGCATCAATTTTTGGTAGTGATACAAAGTCTCTTATAGTGCATTGGCACTGCCGGTGGCTTCAAGTAGCCTGCGCAGTGACCTCTACGGTATGCTCTAGCCATGCGTCTTGGTAGGTGTGCTAGGTACCAACTGACGAGCCCAACCTAGCACATGTGGGGCGAAACGCTGGCAACCAGGAATGAGTTAGCTGGAAAATTTATAATGTCTAATAACGGACCATTTTTATTGGTATTAAAAATTTACTCATTTGGGACAAATATTTCATATTCCCTGTGGGAATCAACATCTATAAGATCCCTTTATCTCGCAAAGATTTCAAAGATGAAATTAGGAACATATACATATATCATAGATTCCTTTGCTGATGGGATGTAGTGTTTTCAATGCACTATGCCTTCAGGCTAAATACCCATCATACATACACTGACTGACAGAGCAAATGCAACACCAAGAAGGAGTGGTTCGAAAGGGATGAAAGTTGGGGAAAAAACAGAGACGGCACGGATGAATAATTGATGTTTATTTCAAACCGATATGCAGGTTACACAATGCGCACGGCATCGACTCAGTAGGATGTAGGACCACCGCGAGCGGCGATGCACGCAGAAACACGTCAAGGTACAGAGTCAATAAGAGTGCGGATGGTGTCCTGAGGGATGGTTCTCCATTCTCTGTCAACCATTTGCCACAGTTGGTCGTCCGTACGAGGCTGGGGCAGAGTTTGCAAACGGCGTCCAATGAGATCCCACACGTGTTCGATTGGTGAGAGATCCGGAGAGTACGCTGGCCACGGAAGCATCTGTACACCTCGTAGAGCCTGTTGGGAGATGCGAGCAGTGTGTGGGCGGGCATTATCCTGCTGAAACAGAGCAATGGGCAGCCCCTGAAGGTACGGGAGTGCCACCGGCCGCAGCACATGCTGCACGTAGCGGTGGGCATTTAACGTGCCTTGAATACGCACTAGAGGTGACGTGGAATCATACGCAATAGCGCCCCAAACCATGATGCCGCGTTGTCTAGCAGTAGGGCGCTCCACAGTTACTGCCGGATTTGACCTTTCTCCACGCCGACGCCACACTCGTCTGCGGTGACTATCACTGACAGAACCAACCATCTTCGCCACAGGCGCTGCACCGTGGACACATCCCTATGGGTATCGGCTGCGATTTGACGAAGCGACCAACCTGCCCTTCTCAGCCCGATCACCATACCCCTCGTAAAGTCGTCTGTCTGCTGGAAATGCCTCCGTTGACGGCGGCCTGGCATTCTTAGCTATACACGTGTCCTGTGGCACACGACAACACGTTCTACAATGACTGTCGGCTGAGAAATCACGGTACGAAGTGGGCCATTCGCCAACGCCGTGTCCCATTTATCGTTCGCTACGTGCGTAGCACAGCGGCGCATTTCACATCATGAGCATACCTCAGTGACGTCAGTCTACCCTGCAATTGGCATAAAGTTCTGACCACTCCTTCTTGGTGTTGCATTTGCTCTGTCAGTCAGTGTACATACATACATACATACACCATTGCTGATGGTTTACATAATAGGAATCAGTCAAGGGATGTTCTACCATTCAACACTTTGTATAATATGTAACGTTTATTAAATGAATACCGATTTCGATTCCCATGAAATCACCATCAATTCAAAGCAAATAAATAAATAAATCAAAAGGGTATTGGTGCACATTCAACATGAAATCTGCCTTTAAACACACTTAAAATGGTTGACATGGGTTATATGTCAGTGCACCTCCAGCTTTCCTAGTAGCAGGGTATTGAGAGCGAGGAGTAAGGGAACATCCACCTTTTGCAACTAATGTGTCTTACAGCCAAGGCTGTACCGTCATTTAACTTTTTACCTTCAACAACAAAATCAACAGTGACATTTTCAAAATACAGCAGCTGTCACAAAACAACGAAGGATGTTTCCCCAACTCCTCGCCAAACTGCCTTAACTGCAAATTGCCTTAACATCGGCACTTTCACAGAATCATCAATTATGACGCACGCTTTTTTTATTTTCCATAGACGATTCGACTACGAATATATGAACATTTTTAAGAAATGTTTTTATATCCACAGCAGCAACAACATAAGAACTTCATAACATTCTTCAACTTCATTTTTTTATATATTATTTTAAAACTCTATTTATCATTGTACAAATGCACTCCAATTATTTGTGACCTGGATCCTAGGACGTTCTGTAAATTTTAATATGTTTTTATGAAATATAACCCATGTCATCCATTTTAAGTGTGTTTAAAGGCAGATTTCATGTTGAATGTGTGTTATTTTGATTTATTTATTTATTTGCTTTGAACTAATGATGATTCCAAGAGAATCGAAACTGGTATTCATTCAATAAATGTTACATATTATTATTAATACAACTTCCCCCATGAGGAGGCTGTCACAAGAACAAAGTGTGTCGACTACACCGTATTTTATCTTCTAAATTACTGATGAGTTTGCTAGTTTGCCAGATAGAAATAACCACCACAAGGCTCAGGAATAAATTTGCAATGAATTTGGGATATGGCATGATGTATGGTAGTTCAAATGCTATATAGATGATTGCGGAGTATGGTTACTGAACTTTGTAATGCGGCGATAGTGATGTCGTGAAGTCGTGTCCGTTTGAGAGCGAGAGAGTCCCATCGCTGCACAAGAAATTTAGGGATTATGCCTCGAGCTCCGATCTTCAGTCCATGGATGGAAATATTGTCTAGGTGATATTTATCTTGATAGTGGTTTACGGTTGGCTAGTAAATCGACTTCTTTTCGGCGTCCACCTCTTCGGCCTGGCCAACGTGCGACTCGAAGCGTATTGTGGGATCTAAGATTAGTCCTTGTTTGCTAGCTGGTTGAAAAACTGTCATGTCAATACGCCTGTTACTCCAGTTGGTAGCTAGGCCAGAGACCTCTTCATGCACCGTGAAACCATGATCCCTCAGCGAGGTCGCAATCATGTGTCGTATTTTATGATGGCGGGAATTTCTCAATACCTCCCTGTGAGGACAGGCACCCAGGATATGGGCAAGAGTTTCATGCTCTCTGTGGCAACGCCGACAGAGGGTGCTGTACTGGGTCCTTCCCGTCACGGAGCGAACGGCGCACACATTCGCTGTCATCTTGATGGCGTCTCTCCTTTCTGCACAGGATAGGCCTTGGTGATCTCTTATCCTTTTGTTCCCTGGCGTGTATTCCTGGAACAGTCCATCGCCCTTTCCCTTGGTGCGGCAGCTTCGTACATGACTGTCTTCCTTTCCATGACTTCTCTGGCTCATAGTATCTGTCGGACCTTCCTTATATTGGGAAGATGGCTGCTTTTGGACATAACTTGATCATTCATTTCTATGCCTAGACCTTGCAAACAAATTGTATGTTCTTGCTCCAAGTTTCTAGTTGCATTAATGTAGCCATTATTTGCAAGCGATAATTTATTACAGATGTTAATATGCTGTGGTTTGGCTTCCCAAGTGGCGCGAAACAAACCGAGGCCTTTATGCTTCCTTTCGGTGTACACCATGTGATCCGGAACGTCTGCTGGTCAGTGTAAGTATTCTTTAGTTCCACTCTTTAATATTTTATCCACATCTGATAGAAAAGTTTGAGGTATCTTGTTTAGGGGAGTAACTTGGGGTGGGTATATAAGAGTAGGTGATATTGAATTATTTAAAATTGAAAATTTCTGGTCGGATTGCAGCAATGGTGAGCTAACAAGGGTGTCAATCTTGTTTCGCATCTTGTCAAGTACGGCTTGTGGATCCAGTTTAAGTTCATTGATGAAATTCACACCTAAGTAATGCTTCCGTTGCATTGTGATTTAATTTTACAGTCATCATTTATGATGATATTCTCCTCCGTTAGCTGACCTTTCTTGATAGAAAGACACGCTGATTTTTCCTGAAGTCTTTCTATGGCGATCCTGGCTAGTTTGGCAGCAGATTCAGTGTTTCTCTCAAATATTACCATATCGTCGGCGAAACACATTATAGTGAGGATAGGCTGCTCGTTTGCAATCGAGTAACCGTACTTCCCTGGTAAAGAATCTTAGATAGTTCTTCCACAATATGATTGGTAGCGATGTTAAATAATGCCGGTGACAAAGGGGACCCTCGAAGCACACCACGATTAATTCTGATGGGTTTTGTTCCCTGTTTTCATGTCTGTATCTGTGTTACATTTCCATGTTGTAGAGCAATTAGCAGCCTCGTCTTTTTTTTTTTTTTCGGGAACTCCGGCCGACTCCAGTCTGCTCTGGAGGTGCACATTTTCCAACGTTATCAAAAGCTTTGTGAATGTCGAGAAATATAATGCATGCATCGTTCTTTTCTTGTCTAGTGTACTGTAAAACGGCTTCCAAAATTGAGGTATTTATGTAAGTACTGGGTGTATTGGTGAAACCCCTTTAATTGTCATGAAACACAATGTAGTTCCAAAGCTGTTTATCAAGAACTTTCTCGATGACTCATCTAATAACTGAGCATGTAGTAATTGGATACCAGTTACTGGGATCATTTACGTCACCTGCTTGATGAACCAGAATTGTACGGGCTTTCTTGAAAGTCGATAGTACTAACCCTGTTGTTAGGATTTTAGTGGCAATGATTGCGATTATCTCTGAAATTGTGCTGTTTTTAATAGCTCGGACGATTACGTGGTCAGGACCGCTTGGGGTGTCTATTTCGATTTTCTGTGTTGCCTGAACAATGTCTTCTTTAGATATGACCAGATTGTATAAGTCGTTAGTCTCCATGAGTTCACACTCAGTGCCGTTTTGAGGGTATTCTGGTCTTTTGTGGTGATTCAACCTAGAAAATATGTCCGAAATGTATGTGTGCAATACATCTTCTTCTAGCCTGCAAATTGGGTGTTCGTTTGTAAACACGTTGCGTATGGCTTTTTGCCACTGATTGTAATAGTAGAACTGAGATGATTCATACATGTACTTCCTTCTTCTCTTCTCTCTTCCCATTTTCATTGATATTTCAGGGCTTGAAGAGGTCCTATATGAACGTTGGGCAGAATTAAGTTGGTCTTTTCTTCTCAGTTCACAATATTTCTGAGCGGGGTGTTTCGGCCCGGGAAGAATATGTGGTACTGAAGCTAAGAATTGGAGAAAGTCATTAACAGCATCGTCAAAGTCGTCATCTGTTCGGTTTTCAGAAAACTTTGATTTCCATTTAATCAGATCACGGTTGTTCTCATCCATATTCGGAGCTGGAGTAGAAGCGGTGTTGGTTGTGGTATCATTGGACTGACTATTCTCTGGGGAATTTTGTAAAATACTGATTTTACTCTGCTTCTTGACAGGGTATCTCTGTGCACTGCAGGGTGAGCTCTGCTAACGTGTATGCTTACACCCCTATTGGATCGATAATATTTTCCACAGTGCATGCATTATACGCTGTGTGATTGTTGTTCATTGGAAAGATTATTAGCCATATTATGAACATGTATATGTGACCATATATATGAATGGTGTAACATCCCTTGATTGATTCCTATCTTATAAGTCAAATGTCAACTCAGAAATGAAAGTTATAAATTATGATAGCTGATGGTAATAGTTATAAGAAACAGTTTATAGAAAAAATATATAATAAAATTAATAATAAACCGAACACTACTTTAATCTAGAATTTGACCTCAAACAAGAATTACGCCACTTTCACATTCATTAGTAACAGTAATTATTTTGATAAATATTAACACTTTCAAAAGACAAGGCATAAGAATAGCTTATAGAACTCAAAACACCAATTCAAGCATACTATTCAATTTGCATGCCGTTAGACACGTGGGGAAAGTGTGTGGAGGAAAGGGAACCAGGGTAGAATGTTATCCAGGAATTAGGTTGAGGCAGATGTTGAGGAAAGTAGAAGAGAGGGAGGAGGGGAAGGAGAAGGTGGTAGTGTTTCACGTTGGTACCAACAACGTAAGGCAAGCTGATATAAGTACCAACATAGTTGGAGATGTGTGGGATCTGGTAAATGCAGCACGGGTGAAGTTTAAGAAAGCGGAGATTGTTATTAGTGGAATACTGTGTAGGAGGGATACTGACTGGAGGGTGATTGGGGATTTAAATGAGACTATGGAGTGGGTATGTGGGAAACTGGGAGTGAAATTTCTAGATCCTAATGGGTGGGTAGGAGATAGGGATCTGCGCTCGGATGGCCTTCATTTAAACCGCAGTGGTACGTATAAGTTAGGAAATTTGTTTGGAAGGGTAATAGGGAGGTACATTCAGGGAAACGGGATGGCCTAGGGAGCGGTGATAAGGGAACAGGGAACTGGAAATCAAGTAGGGATGACATAAAATTGTTAGTGTTGAACTGTAGAAGTATTGTAAAGAAAGGAATAGAATTAAGTAATTTAATAGATATATATTTACCAGATATTGTAATAGGAGTTGAATCATGGCTGAGAAATGATATAATGGATGCAGAAATTTTCTCACGGCACTGGAGTGTGTATCGTAGAGATAGGATAGGAAAGGTGGGAGGGGGAGTTTTCATTCTGGTGAAAGAAGAATTTGTAAGCTACGAAAAAGTTAAAGATGAGACACATGAAATTCTAGGTGTAAGGCTCATTTCTAAAGATAATAGGCAACTTGATATATTTGGAGTGTACAGATCGGGAAAGAGTAGCACTGATGCGGATTCGGAATTATTTGATAGGATAGTCAGCTATGTGGGAAACGACATGGAAAGAAATGTGATTGCAGCAGGAGATCTGAATTTGCCAGATGTCAATTGGGAAGGAAATGCGAACGACAGGAAGCATGACCAACAAATGGCAAATAAGTTAATATGGGAAGGACAGCTGATTCAGAAAGTGATGGAACCAACCAGAGGGAAAAATATTTTGGATGTGGTGCTGATAAAACCAGATGAGCTCTATAGGGAAACTGAAGTAATAGATGGTATTAGTGATCATGAAGCTGTTTTTGTGGTAGTTAAAAATAAATGTGATAGAAAGGAAGGTCTTAAAAGTAGGACTGTTAGGCAGTACCACATGGCTGATAAAGCAGGTATGAGGCAGTTTCTAAAAAGTAACTATGATCGGTGGAAAACGTTAAATAAAAATGTAAACAGACTCTGGGATGGGTTTAAAGAAATTGTTGAGGAATGCGAAAACAGGTTTGTACCTTTAAGGGTGGTAAGGAATGGTAAAGACCCAACTTATTATAATAGAGAAATAAAGAGACTAAGAAGGAGGTGCAGACTGGAAAGAAATAGAGTTAGAAATGGCTGTGGAAGTAAGGAGAAATTGAAGGAACTTACTAGAAAATTGAATCTAGCAAAGAAGGCAGCTAAGGATAACATGTTGGCAAGCATAATTGGCAGTCATACAAATTTTAGTGAAAAATGGAAGGGTATGTATAGGTATTTTAAGGCAGAAACAGGTTCCAAGAAGGACATTCCAGGAATAATTAATGAACAAGGGGAGTGTGTATGTCAGGATCTTCAAAAGGCAGAAGTATTCAGTCAGCAGTATGTAAAGATTGTTGGTTACAAGGATAATGTTGAGATAGAGGAAGAGACTAAGGCCAAAGAAGTAATAAAATTTACATATGATAACAATGACATTTACAATAAGATACAAAAGTTGAAAACTAGAAAAGCGGCTGGAATTGATCAGATTTCTGGGGATATACTAAAGACAATGGGTTGGGATATAGTACCATATCTGAAGTACTTATTTGATTATTGTTTGGCCGAAGGAGCTATACCAGATGAATGGAGAGTTGCTATAGTAGCCCCTGTGTATAAAGGAAAGGGTGATAGACATAAAGCTGAAAATTACAGGCCAGTAAGTTTGACATGCATTGTATGTAAGCTTTGGGAAGGCATTCTTTCTGATTATATTAGACATGTTTGTGAAATTAATAACTGGTTCGTTAGAAGGCAATTCGGTTTTAGGAAAGGTTATTCCACTGAAGCTCAACTTGTAGGATTTCAGCAAGATATAGCAGATATCTTGGATTCTGGAGGTCAAATGGACTGTATCGCGATTGACATGTCTAAAGCATTTGATAGGGTGGATCATGGGAGACTACTGGCAAAAATGAGTGCAATTGGACTAGACAAAAGAGTGACTGAATGGGTTGCTATATTTCTAGAAAATAGATCTCAGAGAGTTAGAGTAGGTGAAGCTTTGTCTGACCCTGTAATAATTGAGAGGGGAGTTCCTCAGGGCAGTGTTATCGGACCTTTATGTTTTCTTATATATATAAATGATATGAGTAAAGGAGTGGAATCGGATGTAAGGCTTTTTGCGGATGATGTTATTCTCTATAGAGTGATAAATAAGTTACAAGATTGTGAGCAACTGCAACGTGACCTCGAAAATATTGTGAGATGGACAGCAGACAATGGTATGTTGATAAACGGGGCTAAAAGTCAGGTTGTGAGTTTCACAAATAGGAAAAGTCCTCTCAGTTTTAATTACTGCGTTGATGGGGTGAAAGTTCCTTTCGGGGATCATTGTAAGTATCTAGGTGTTAATATAAGGAAAGATCTTCACTGGGGTAATCACATAAATGGGATTGTAAATAAAGGGTACCGATCTCTGCACATGGTTATGAGGGTGTTTAGGGGTTGTAGTAAGGATGTAAAGGAGAGTGCATATAAGTCTCTGGTAAGACCCCAACTAGAGTATGGTTCCAGTGTATGGGACCCTCACCAGGATTACCTGATTCAAGAACTGGAAAAAATCCAAAGAAAAGCAGCTCGATTTGTTCTGGGTGATTTCCGACAAAAGAGTAGCGTTACAAAAATGTTGCAATGTTTGGGTTGGGAAGAATTGAGAGAAAGAAGACGAGCTGCTCGACTAAGTGGTATGTTCCGAGCTGTCAGCGGAGAGATGGCGTGGAATGACATTAGTAGATGAATAGGTTTGAATGGCGTCTATAAAAGTAGGAAAGATCACAATATGAAGATAAAGTTGGAATTCAAGAGGACAAACTGGGGCAAATATTCATTTATAGGAAGGGGAGTTAGGGATTGGAATAACTTACCAAGGGAGATGTTCAATAAATTTCCAATTTCTTTGAAATCATTTCGGAAAAGGCTAGGAAAGCAACAGATAGGGAATCTGCCACCTGGGCGACTGCCCTAAATGCAGATCAGTATTGATTGTTGTATTGTATAATAATAATAATAATAATAATAATAATAATAAATAATAATAATAATAATAATAATACAGCGCACTCCTGTTAATTCACAGTAATTAATGCATTCACTTCCGCAAATTATCGAAAACCGCGAATTATTACATGTAATAAATCTCATTTTTGGTCTGTATTGAAAATTTACAGTTCAAAAACAATAAAGGTGATCTTTAATCCACCTATTCAATACTTTAATTTCCACTTATAGTGGTTACATAAACATTAAACATAATTAAAGTATTGAATAGGTGGATTAAAGATCACTTTTATTGTTTTTGAACCGCGAATTATCCGCAGTCATTTTTAAGCCTGGTAAAAACAAAACCATAGGTTAAAATAATGAAATATATTTTATGAACGAGCAGAAAATAATTATAACACTTCACATTGTATTGTAAAACACACTAGAGAAAAATAACAAAATGCCACGTGAATTATGCCAACATTCGTATCTAACAAAAAATTTCAAACACCACTTTTTGTTTCTTAGATGATGGTTAATTTTTTTCTAATTTTGATGATGCCTCGCCTTTCTCCAGTCTTTCTATAATTTTCAGTTTTTCACTGATGGTTAACCTTTTACATTTCATTTTTCGACCACTCATATTGAAAACTCTTACTACTGACTTATTCGAAACTTCGAAAAGACTTCCGCACTCCGTTCACACTTCACAAGTACAGTAGACTACAATACACTCACTGCCGGCGCACCTACCCTTCACTTGGCTTACAGTTCAGCGACCTTGAGCTGTGGGTAAAGGGAGGGTAAATTCTGAGTGCATTCCTCTTTCATTGTCTCTGCTTCCAAGATTAAGGTAATTTGTGCTGTGCCACGCGCAGCAACATGCTCGAATGTTTCCAAGTTTGTAGCATTCTGGCACCAGTGTGCATGTAGGCCTACTGCTACATCATAAAGAAACGGAAGTACAGTCTCCTCAAATATCAATGATTTCGACTCCATGCATCGCATTAAGATTCTTTAAAACTAGGCGGAGATAATTTTACTCAGCGTGATTATTAGTGGGTGTAAGAATTAATACCTTAAAAAAAATTGCTCTCCAAGACCCGCAAATTAACTGCAAAGCAAATTATCCACACACAAATTATCCGCACGCAAATTATCGGGAGTGTAACTGTAATAATAATAATAACAACAAGAACAACAAATAATATCTCAGGTCAGGCGTATTTAAAAATCAGTTGTCAATCCTGCAAAGCATCCTATGTTGGTCAAACTGCGAGAAATTTTGCAATAAGATATCGAGAACACTTAAATGCTAATAGATATAACTGTTTCTCAGACATAAATATGCATATGAAGGAATCCAACTATGGTTACACATCAATTGAATGAAATAAAGGTTATTAGTTTGGCACAGAAAGGCTCCTTACTCAATATCTTGGAGAACATACATATTTGCATAGATCACTATATTAACCATGAATACAATTTAAATGAAAGTAATGAAAAATTGGATTCTTTATTTGAAAAGTTTATTCCGCATCGTTGTAGATTCACATCTGATAATGAAAAATTGGATTCTTTATTTGAAACTTTTATTCTGCATCATTGTAGATTCACATCTGATAACGAAAAATTGGATTCTTTATTTGAAACTTTTATTCCGCATCGTTGTAGATTCACATCTGGTAATGAAAAATTGGATTCTTTATTTGAAACTTTTATTCCGCATCTTTGTAGATTCACATCTGATAATGAAAGGTCCCGCCCTCAACCAATGATAACTTCACATGCTCCGCCTACAGTTCCTTTACCAATCACGTCAAGTTCAGTCCCTCCCTCCCCTCCTGCCGTTCCTCCTCAAGATGTTGAGCCTACAGCACATGATAAACCAGGTTAGTGTGCACAAAACCATGCACGTAAGCGCATCATTCATCTGGGCAAAGGTGGTTTGTAAAAACTTTATTACTCACAAATGCATGGGACTACATATTTGTGTTTCTTTGACATTCAATTTATTTTCCAGTTGCAGGCAATCATACCACAGAGACTTATGCAATTACCGTAATCCTTATTGGCAGCAAACCATATCATGTAATATCAATTCCACTAGCCTGCAAAAAAAACTTTTTTTGTGTGGTAAAAATGAAAATAGGTGGGTTTTATTAATTTCTTAACGTAGAATTTGAGAAAAAAATTAGTTTTGGCGTATCACGTCTGGATTAGTGGCAATTATACAAAATGTTATTTTGTTTTTACGTAAAATTGTTGATACTTAGTATTGATTAAATTTGATGTATTAATGTAAACTTCAGTTTGCAAAATGTAATCATATTTTGCGTGCATTAAATACACATAAATGCTGCTTTGTAAGCAAGTAGATTGTTTGTATTATATTTTTAATGTATATTTAAATTCGTGACACTGAAGCATAAAGCGCCTATTTAGTTTTGGCTGTACAGTTGCTTTTAAATTAATATGACCTTTCCTTGAATAAAAATTACATGGTTAAACATACATAGTTTTGTTACTTACATTATGTGCAGGTTAGATTCACACCTCCATCTTTTCCCATTTTCCGTGAAATTTCCGGGATTTTTAAGTTCTTGAATGATCTCTAGAAGGGTTGTCTTGTACAATCGACCAACAGTAATTGGCCATCATATTCACATCCCAATGCCCCTGATAGCGTCGTTCTGCATCTTTGAGATCCTGGTGAAACCCTTCACCTTGTTCTTCACTGACAGCTCCTAAATTTGGAGGGAAATAATCCAGATGCGAAGCTAAGAAATGAAGCTTAAGGCTCATATTACAACTGACTTCCTTAAACTTTACCAACATTTTCCTTACAATTTATTTGTATTGAGGGTCCTTACTGTTGTCAAGGTATTTAGTCCATGGTTCCATGCCTCTTTCTCAATTTTGGTCATTGTGTCTGTGAAATTTTTATCCTTCATCAGCTTATGAATCTGGGGTCCATCAAATACGCCTTCTTTGATTTTTGCATCTGATAATGAGGGAAATTTAGTCGATAAATATTGGAAGCATAGACTACTTTTATCTAATGCCTTGACATACTGTTTCATCAATCCTAATTTGATGTGCAAGGGTGGAAGTTGTATTTTTTCATGGTCAATAAGACTTACAGTTAAGACATTTTTGGATCCTGGTTGTAGTAGATTCCTTTCTGGCCAATTCACTGTATCCCAATGTTTATCCCATGCCCTGCTATCCCATTCGCATAGGAAACAGGGAAATTTTTTAATAGCCTTTCTGTTGTCCCAGCAACAATCCAATGATCTTCAAATCACCGCAAATTTGCCACCCATGCTCGTGATATTTAATTTTTTCAAGAACCAACTTTAAGGTCTCGTATGTTTCAGACATTTTTGTGGAGTGTGCAAGTGGTACGGATGCCAGAACATTTGTATTATGAAGCAAAACAGCCTTTAAACTTCTTTTGGAAGAGTCAATAAAAACACGCCAGTTACTAGGATCATACTCTTTCTCTCCCAATTGATGTAGAAGATTTTAAACATCCATACAAAATACAAGCTCATCTTCTTGAGTATAATACTTTTGGACTGTTATCTCTGAAAGGAAACTGCTTTATCAGTCCATCATAAACATTGCATAAGGGCTGAGGCTTTTAACACGTCTATTTATTCAAGTGGTCTAAGATGAAAGACAAACGCTCAACTGTCTTCAATTCAACATACCTCGCAGTCTATTGCGTATCTGGGAGAGTTTGTTATGAATTTATCAGGAAACCCCAACTAAAAAATGAAAATTTAGACAGCAGTAAACCTATAATAAAATGCAAACAATAACAAATCAAATCACATAATCGTATTCTAAAAAAGGTTGCGTGAGAACATCTCTCAACATTACATCTTACGAATTCATGCAGATACCAAAACACCAAATTGCATCAAAACTAGATGTGATAGGAAAAAAAGAGCATCATTTTCAGAATCAGGGCAGCAATTTCTATAAGAATTACATATTTTCTATTTTACCGCAAAATCATGTTGGCTAGTGTTATTAATCCGATACTGCTTAGTCCAATTAGTAGACTTTCAACTAATAACATCAAGAGGACATCACGACAAGTGGATAACAGTGCACACTGAAGATTGTTAAACCACAACATTATAAGAGCATAAACTTTTTTTAATAAGAACATTTTAACATTCATAACATCATTTTTACATCACTTTTAAATGTTTTTAACTACAATATGTAATGTCAATTTTAGCAATCTACTGAAGATGATCCAATTAGGATCGAAACATGTATAGATGTGACAAATGTGAAATTTAAGGTTTTTAAATTCACATTAATCATAAGGTTTTGAATAAGGAGGATACTGTTCAACAGTGTTCCTACTTTATACTAATTTTTAAAGCTCCTTCAAAGCAAAATATTGAGCTAGTCAATCCATATTTTGAATTCAGTAAATTCCAAGTTATTAGATGATGTTATCTCTAAACACATTTTCCAGACAAATTGTTTTTCATATTAGATAAACATTGTGTTCCTTGAGTATCTGTACATTAAGACAAGGCCATGAGATGTGATACACACTTTGCTGGAGATCTTTTCCTAATAGATCTATGAAGAAGGAAAAATTTAGCAAAATAATCTACTCAGAAGCACTTTCAGCTAATACATACCTTCCAGTTGTATGATAAGATAGTATATGGACCTGAATAAGAGGAACAATTCACTTCAGAATCTTATCTTTCCACTAATGAAGCTGCAGAAGGCATCATTACTCATCAGTACCATGTACTTATCAGTTGTTGTCACAACTATTTAGACCTCAAATATCTGAAAATTGTAGTTTTCAATTGTATCACATACTACTTATGGTCTAGTGTGCTAGAGCACAAAGTTGGTTAGTAAAAATGATGAATCACAGGGCTAATTTCTGTGACCATTATATGAGAAAGAAAGCTTCATGAAGTGAGTTGTTACTCTCCCAAAAAAAAAGAAAAAGGACAACCTAGCATACACCAAGTAAAATAATCTCAATTACCTCAAATTTATGGGTTAATAAAGGATATTTAATATTTTAGAACTGATAACTGTCATGGACATAAATTACCTTTTCTTTTGCATAGCCATAAGTGGCAAAACAGTTGCAGCAATATATTTTATTGCAACTTGTATGTGGTCGTGGGTGTGGCCGTTGGTGAGCAGAAATCAGTGAAGCAACAGAAGTCCTTATTATGTATCTAATGTTATGTAAATTTTATCTTGTCATCATTTTGGATAAACAAAAACATTTTAAAAAACTGAAGAATTTGTGCAAAGCAAATTATTGTATGAAGCTTTCTTATTTAAAAATTATTACATATTTAGGCATATGAATAAATGGACTATGAAGATGATTTATGTTCTGTTACATTTCCTGATTTAAATTGTATTATTTTGTTAACTATGGAAAGGGATGTGGAAATTTTATACATGACTTGTGAGGCAGGGTGTGGCACATGTAAGTGGTTCCTTCCTGTCATTTTGTAATATCCGCAAAGATGCAAATTTTGCAGAAAGCATAATTCTAGAATGTCATTGTCATTGGTCAAAAGTACAAGTGTTTTTATTGGCCAGTATATTAGGATTTTTAATTGGTGAATGCGGCAAACTGGAGTGTTGCTATTGGTCATTTGTAATCACTCTATTTCCTGTTTGTGGCTCCTCGCGTGTGCGAGTCACTTTGTCCGCATCTTTGAATTTGGATCACTATAGCGGGCGGGCATGTTTAGCGCCCGTCCTGCAATGGGTCGTCAGCTGCCAAAGGTAACCGCATTTTGCCTTATGCTATTTAAAGGCATTTTTATGTTTCGGAAAATTCCCACTTAATGTAAATTCAGTAATTATGTAGAATTTCTTCTCGTGTGCCGGAGTTTCCTCTAGTTTTCCACATTTTCCAAAATAGAGCATTTATATGACTTAGCGATTATGCTAGTCCGCAACGTGTTGTTTTCAGAGGCAAACCTTCTTTTCTAAATCTAGTTGTAATTGTAGTAACTGTAACACTTTCTTGAATTGTGTAATTAATTTTGTTTCGTTCGAGGTTGCCTCCTTTCATTCTGTAAATTCTGAATCTCTATGTCAAAGTTTGTTTGTTACCAAAGAGCTTAATTGTTTCCCTTACGCACCTGTCATTTTTTATCTCAAGTATCAGTTAATCCGTAGTTCATTTATTTGTTCATTAATATTGTATATTCATGTTCTTAATAATTATTTGTCTGTTGGGTGTATTATTGTAAGTCTTTTCTCCCCCATAACGTTGTACATTTCCATAGACCTCGTAGGGTTCCAAGCACCTTCCACTATCCTTTCCTAGTTGTCATTTTTAGGCCTGTAAGTGTTCCCTGTATTTGGTTTAATTTTGCATATCGAAAGATACTCGTCACGTTTCCATGTTCTGATGTGAATACACCGCCACTGCATTATTTACAATTTCCTTAGTCATATCATTAAGTATTATATTATTTACTACTGGTATTACTTTATTATTATTATTATGTGTAAGCATAATTGTCCCGAATACGGTTACAGTGGGCATATAAAAATGAACATTAAAATTAAAATTATTGTTTTTAAAACTGGTGCTTCTTATGTGTCTTTCACAAAGCCAAATTTTAAAAAAATTCATTTTTACATATGTTGAGAAATTCTCAATTGTGAAAGAGTTAAAATTTCATTTTTTGAAACATATACATACATTATCATTATAGACCGTTATGCCTTTCAGCGTTCAGTCTCAAGCCTCTCTGAATTTACTAAACTTCACCACAGTCCTCTATTTGTAACTAGTGCTGTTGCCTCATTAGGTTCTATACCTCTTATCTTTAAATCATTAGAAACTGAGTCTAACCATCGTCATCTTGGTCTCTGTCTACTTCTCTTACTTCCATAACAGAGCCCATTATTCTCGTAGGTAACTTATCCTCCTCTTATCGCCGCACATGACCCCACCACCGAAGCCAGTTTATGTGTACAGCTTCATCCATAGAGTTAATTTCTAAATTGGCCTTTATCTCCTCATTCCGAGTACCCTCCTGCCATTGTTCCCACCTATTTTGTACCAGCAATCATTCTCGTTACTTTCATGTCTGTTACTTCTAACTTATGAATAAGATATTCTGAGTCCACCTAGCTTTCACTCCCGTAAAACAAAGTTGGTCTGAAAACAGACAGATGTAAAGATAGTTTTGTCCGGGAGCTGACTTCCTTCTTACAGAATACTGTTGATTTCAAATGCGAGCTCACTGCATTAACTTCACTGCACCTTGATTCAATCTTACTTACTATATTACTATCCTGGTAGAACACACAACCTAAATACTTGATTATCTACCTGTTCCAGCTTTGTATCACCAATTTGAGATTCAATTTTGTTGAATTTCTTATCTATTGATAACAATCTAGTCTTTGAAAGACTAATTTTTGTACCATACTCATTGCTCTTATTTTCAAGTTCCAAGATAATAGACTGCAGGCTTTCGGCACAATCTGCCATTAAGACCAAGTCGTCAGCATAGGCCAGACTACTTATTACATTTTCACCGAACTGAATCCCTCCCTACCGAGCTTGATAGCTGCAGTCGCTGAAGTGCTACCAGTATCCACTATTCGGAAGATAGTGGATTCGAACCCATCTGTCGGCAGCCCTGAAAATGGTTTTCCATGGTTTCCCATTTTCACACCAGGCAAATTCTGGGGCTATACCTTAATTAAGGCCACAGCTGCTTCCTTCCCACTCCTAGCCCCATCCTGTCCCATCGTCGCCATAAGACCTATCTGTGTCGGTGCGACGTAAAGCAACTTGTAAAAAAAAAAAAAAAAAAAAAAAAGAATCCCTCCCTGCCACTTTATACCTTTCAGCAGATGATCCATGTAAACTTCGAACAGCAAAGATTAAAGATTACAGTCTTGTCCAACCCCTGTAAGTACCCTGAACCAAGAACTCATTCTGCCATCAATTCTCACTGAAGCCCAATTTTCAACATAAATACCTTTGATTGCTTTTAATAATCTACCTTTAATTCCATAGTCCCCCAGTATGGCGAACATCTTTGTCCTCGGTACCCTGTCATGTGCTTTCTCTAGATCTACAAAACACAAACACAGCTGTCTATTCCTCTCGTAGCATTTTTCAATTACCTGGCACATACTGAAAATCTGATACTGACAGCTGTGGTCTAAAACCACACTGGTTTTCATCCAGCTTCTTCTCAACCACTGTTCACAGCCTCCCTTCCAAGATGCCAGTGAGTATTTTGCCTGGTATACTAATCAATGAGATACCTCGATAGTTGTTGCAATCCTTCCTGTTCCCTTGCTTATAGATAGGTGCAGTTACTGCTATTGTTCAATCTGAATGTACCTTACCAACACTCCATGCTAATCTTACTACTCTATGAAGCCACTTCATCCCTGCCTTCCCACTATACTTCACCATTTCAGGTCTAATTTCATCTATTCCTTCTGCTTTATGACAATGGAGTTTATTTACCATCCTTTCCACTTCCTCAATCATAATTTCACCAAAATCATTTTCCTCCTCCACATGAGCTTGGCTGTTCGCAACACCACCAGGAAGATTTCCTTTTACGTTGAGAAGATGTTCAAAATATTCCCTCCACGTCTCCAGTGATTCCCTGGGATCTATTATTTCACCTGAATTACCTCCCGCTGTGGGTGGGGGCGGTAGAATAACACCCACGGTATCCCCTGCCTGTCGTAAGATGTGACTAAAAGGGGCCTCAGGGGCTCTGAACATTGGAGCGTGGGTTGGCGACCACAGGGCCCTCAGCTGAGTTGTGGCATTGCTTCGACTTAACTCGTGCGAGGCTCCTCATTTTCATCTATCCTGTCCGACCTCCCTTGGTAAACTCTTGTTCTTTTCTGATCCCGACGGTATTACGTATGGAGGCCTAGGGATTCTTTCATTTTCATGCCCTTCGTGGCCCTTATCTTCCTTTGGCCAATTTTTCAAAGTGTTGGACCCCTTCCATTTTTCTCTCTGATTAGTGTTATATAGAGGATGGTTACCCAGTTGTACTTCCTCTTAAAACAATAATCACTACCACCACCACCACCACCTGAATCACTCAAAACACTGTTCATTTCCTTTTTCCCCTCCCTTCCTAGGATTCTTTATTACTGTCCAGAAAGGTTTCCCTGCTGCTTTACCTAGCCTTTCCAGGTTATTACTGAAATCTTCCTATGACTTCTTTTTGGATTCAACAACTGTTTGTTTCGCTCTGTTTCTTTCATCTACATACAATTCCCTGTCTGCATCGGACCTTGTTTGGAGCCATTTCTGATAAGCCTTCTTTTTACGTTTACAAGCTGCTCTCTTATCATCCTTCCACCAAGATCTTCGTTTTTTCCCATCTTTACACACAGTTGTTCCTAGGCATTCCCTAGCTGTTTCTACTACAGCATCCCTGTATGCCACCCATTCTCTTTCTATATCCTGAACCTGCTTACTGTCTACTGTTTGAAACTTCTCACTGATAGTATCCATGTACTTCTAATTTCCTCGTCCTGGAGATTTTCTACCCTTATTTGTTTGCAGACAGATTTCACTTTCTCTATCCTATGGCTAGAGATACTTAGTTCACTTCAGATCAGATAGTAGTCTGTATGATCGAAGAATCGTACATTCCTAACAGACGTCCTGAATTTGAAGTATGTTAACCCGCGAGGCCTCGCCTCGCGGTCTTTTCGACCGCACATTCATTTATTCACTTGTAATCTGCAATGAACTTACATCTCTTCTTGCTCTTGCTTCTCTTATCCTCCGCTGGAGAGTTGACAGCGCTAGTTCAGTAACAGTTAATCTAAATTTATTGTCCATTGTTACCAGGAGGAAGAGTCTCTGACCTCAACAGAAGTTTAGGTCTTTTCCACCGTGCCCGAGGCCTTACGTTTGGCGTTGTTCTTTTGTTTGTGTTCCGTACTGCGAGTCTTAATAGTTCTTTCTGCGTGTAGTGTTATGTTTCGTGTTAGAAAACATGGATCCGAAGGAAATAGAGTGGATTGATCAACTTCTGCGAAGCATAGAAAAAGAAGAATCAGTGAACTGAGCTCTTAAACGACAACAGCGTACTGCAAGGCGTTTTTTGTTTGAAGATGACGATAGTGATTGTGAACCATTTGATGACACTACAGCATCTGATGACGAGAATCATTCAGTGAATAAAAGTGAACATGATACAGAAAGTGAGGAGTCTGGCGAATCTGAAGATGATACAGACAATCCTGCGTGGAGCCTGATCAAGTACCACATCTGCTTGGTAAAGATAATAAAACAAAGTGGGATGCTCATGTAATGTGTAAAAGAGGCCGTAAAAGAAAACGGAATATAGTGAAACCTTCTCATTTACCAGGTGCAATAAGGGAAGCAAGACATGTCCAATCTTCATTAGAAGCCTGACAGTTATATTTCCCTGACGGTGTACTGGAGGAAACTGTAGCATATACTAATGTATGGATTGACAAAAATCGGACTAACTGTAGCTGGCCACATGATGCTGCCAATACAAATATTGTAGAACTCAAGGCTGTGATTGGCCTTCTTTATTTGGCAGGTGTAATCAAATCAAGACATTTGAACTTGAAGGACTTATGGACTACAGATGGGATGGGTGTTGAAGCTTTTCGCCTAACAATGTCCAGAACACGATTCCAGTTTATCTTACGTGAATTCAGGTTTGATGATGTAAATGATCGAGGTAATAGGGTGATAGTTGATAAATTAACTCACATCAGGAAGATCTTTGAGGACTTTGTGACCAGATGCATGAAATATTATTCACCTAGTGAATATCTCACAATTGATGAGATTTTACAGGGGTTTCGTGGTCATTGCCCATTCACGCAATATAATCCAAACAAGCCGGATAAATACGGCATCAAAGCATTTTCCGTGGTAGATGCCAGAACATTTTATACGTATAAAATGGAAGTTTACATAGGAAAACAACCGGAAGGGCCTTATCAAGTTGACAACAGTGGCAAAAGTGTAGTCGAGCGGCTAGTTCAACCAATTTCCGGGTCTGAATGCAATATTACCATGGACAATTGGTACACCTCAGTACCATTAGCCGAATCATTGCTCAACGATCACAATCTTACAATCGTGGGAACAATGAAGAAAAATAAACCACAAATTCCTCCAGTTTTTGTTCAAACCAAGCCTCTTAAAGCGAATACTAGCCTGTTTGCATATAGAGGATAGCAAACACTTCTCTCATATGTACCAAGAAAAAAAAAATGTACTTCTTCTTTCTATGATGCATGAAGGAGATAACATAGACCCAGATTCAGGAGAAGCACACAAAGCCGAGATGTTTACTTTTTATAACCTCACAAAAGGGGGCATTGATGACGTAGATAGGATGAAGTCTGAATACTCTGTCTCTAGAATCAGCAATCGCTGGCCCCTAACATTATTCTACATGCTTTTATACATTGCTGCCATCAACAGTTTTATTATTTTTAGAGACAGGCCTAACGGAAGTGGCATAAATCGGCGGAAATATTTGAAGGAGCTCTCAATGATGCTACGAAATGTTTACATGATTCATCGTGCATTGAATGACTGCATTGCTCCTGATGTAAAGATGTGTTTGCATAGCATTTTGGGTATTGAAAAAGAGGACCAACGTCACCAAACTGTAAATCAGACAGACAATGTTCGCTGTGCTTATTGCGACAAAAAGAAGAATCGGAAAACCAAAACTAAATGCGTTTCATGTTCACGTTTCATATGTAAGGAGCACACATGGCCATCATGTGTCCAATACGCGGAGAAAATTGTTGAAATCGTACAGGAGGAGGGGGGTGATGACTAAATTCTTCAGCATTTGTGAGATCTGGCAAGTTCTGAACAGTTGTCCTGTATTGCACTCAGTGCTAAGTACCGAGATTTGTTTTGAAGCAGCCGTAGGTGATGAAAATTACTAATGACTGGTGCATTGGGACTTGAGTGGGTTTTCATTCTTTAATGTTTATTATTGTTTGCATTTTACATTTCTAGAGTTCAATTTTTAAACATCGGTAGCCATAAGTTCTGATGGACAGATGTTCAAAGTAGTCAATTGTAATGAATATATCTTTATTTTGTGCCTTGTAGAATATTTTCTCAGCTGATTAGACATACATTTGTGTAATAAAGCAATGATATGACATTTCGGTGTATTGTGTTTAAAAAAAATAATTTGTGCATTAAATAATGCCCCATGGATTCTGTGCGGTCAAAAAGACCGCGCGCGAGTTCTGGCGAAAAAATATCAGTGCAAGTTCTCCTGGGTTAAGATATAGTCTATTATGGATCTGGTACCACTAGCCTCCCATGTGTAGCGGTGAATAGCCTTATGCGTGAAGAATTAATTCATAACTGCTAAACCCATACTAGCACAGAAGTCCAGCAAATGCTTGCCATTCCCATTAGCTTCCATATCTTCCCCACATTTAACAATCACCCTTTTGTATCCTTCAGTTCTATTTCCAACTCTCGCATTGAAATCACCCATTAGCACTATCCAATCCTTGCTGTTGATCTTGACTACGATGTCATTCAATGCTTCATAAAACTTGTCAACTTCATCCTCATCTGCACCCTCACATGGTGAATACACTGAGACAATTCTCGTCCTAATTCTTCCAACTGCCTAATCTACCCATATCATTCGCTCATTTATGTGCCTAACAGAAACTGTGTTGCGTGCAATGGTATTCCTGATAAACAACCCTACCCCATACTTTGCCCGTCCCTTTCTAACACCTGTCAAGTACACTTTATAATCTCCTATCTCTTACTCATTATCTCCCCATACCCGAATATCACTTACTGCTAGCACATCCAGATGCATCCTCTTTGCTGACTCAGCCATTCTACTTCCTTTCATAAACCCCTTTAATATTGATAGCTCCCCATCGAATTCCATTTCGTTAGTCAAGTTGTTTACAAGGAATCCCTCGCCTGTCAAATGGGAGTGGCACTCCATTACTCCCATAGGTCCAAGGCTTGTTTAAAATGTTCTGAACTTGGTAAATTCATGAAGCAGGATGCTACCCTACTTGCACGTAGTCCAAGTGAGGATCTCCCCTCTTAATGGGTTAGGGACCATCGGTGGATTGTGTAGTCCTAGCCATCTGAGCACAAAGAGGGCCATGACTCGGAATATGTCCAAGATGCCCACTCCCATTCCATAGCAACTGGTATCCCGACTGTCACGACCACTTACTAGGCCACTCAGCCATTGCCCACGTTCACGAACTAGGACGTGACTACGGTAACCCACACCATGACCCATATAGTATCTAAAGTTTTCAGTATTATAGCCTGTTCTTTCAGATTCATTTGAATTATCAAAATTTTTGTAAAACCAAAGGAATTGAATGAGGAGGATACTGTTCAACAATAAATCATTGTTATAGGCATTTAAAGAATATTGGTTGATGTTTTTATCTAAAGAGATGGGTTGTCGGAGAACATCGGAGCTATTATTCCTTCTCTTATCAATGATGATGAATGTGTCATCATATCTTAACCATCATCTGATGTCCAGGCAAACATCAATTTTTGAAAATGAGACAAAGTCTCTCATAGTGCATTGGCACTGCCAGTGGCTCCAAGTAGCCTACGCAGTGGCCTCCACAGTATGCAGTAGCCATGTGTCTTGGTAGGTGTGCTATTTACCAACTGATGAGCCCAAATTAGCACACTGGGGTGAAACGCTAGCAACCAGGAATGAGATACCTGGAAAATTTATAATCTTCAATAATGGACCAGTATATTGGTGGAGCGCTGATAAGGGTACAGGGATCTGGAAGACAAGTAGGGATGACATAAAAATGTTATTCATATAAACTTAGGTTTAACACCAGATAATTTTTGTTAGACCCTTTTAAGTAAAAAGTAAGGCACCTGAAAACAGAGCATGAGATAAAGATCTAGATTTCATATATTTTCACTGTGCAAGGTTGCCTCATGGGAAGAGTAGTAATACCCTTCAGTTAAGAAGTGTAGATACGATATATTAGATAGTACCTTAGTGATATATTCGTGCGTATTTTTTGTTCGGTAACCCTCTCGCTATTTCAGCATTTAACCAAACTGCAGATACCATTCCTATTAGAGCATAGTAGGATAAAATAGTACTAATGTTAATAGTCTGTCTACACATTTAGCTTTGCTGGTAATCTTTGAGTAGTTCTTGTGAATTTCAAACTTAAATTGGAATTTCCATTTCTGTTTGTGCTTAGTAATAACTAGTGCCTGGATTATATGTAATATAAAAAAAAGAGAAATATGATCATAAATATGTATCTGAAATTGGCAAACTATGTAGTTAAATATGTAATAAATAAAAAAATATGTAATTGATATCTAAGCTTTGTTTGATGTATTCTTGTACACAGAAAAGGAAACGAAACTGAGGAAAGTTAAAAGTGCTGATGTTATTCAACCTTTACTTTTCATTTGGAGGTGCAGTTAATAACTAAATATTTTTCCAAATTTTCTGCGGTCATCGAATGCTTTCTGTCTGTTAGGATGTTCTCATGAAGTCACTGACGCGTGTTTCAAATTGCCCGTCAAAGCAATTTTTACTAGAAGACTTGCTCAAGCAAGGAAGGTGTAATGTTTTAAGGGGAATGAGATTGCAGGTTAAGGCCTCTATTCTGGACCAGAATTAAGAACAGGTGTCTGTGGGAAATCGGTACGAGTCACTGCAGGTAAAATAACAGAGTGAAAATGAGGAAAAGGTAACTATTGCTGAAAAGTGTGGAAGTAGGAGAAAAGGAAAAGATCAGAAAGAGAAATGTATAGTAGAGGATAAGAAAATACAGGTGGAACAGAGTCATGGGAGGGTGAAAAAGGGCGAGGAAGTTGCTTCTGCAGCAGTGAGGAAAGATAAGGCTGACCAGGAGAGAGAAGAAATTTGATCTCATGAAAAACAGATATGCTTATTTGAAAAATGTTTCTGAAGACTTTTCTATGGAAGTGAAGCATGGGCAATAACCGAAGATGAAAGAAAAAAAGGGAAGAGAAAAAGAAACGGCACTTTTGACATGTGTCATTAAACTGAGGTTCTGCCAAAGAGATCACAAAAGGAGAGTCACTAAATCTGAGAGAAGAACAATGTGACAAGGTTTGTGCAAGGGAAGGTTGATAGACAGAGCTCGAGATACCCAACACTTGCACCGTCAGCATAGCTAAGAGATGCAAATCTTTGACAGAATACCTTACTTTAAATTACTGTATTTTTAGATGTTAGAGACATACAGGCTTTTTAAACTGTTTTCAAGTGTTTAATTAAAAAACTGAAATCATAAAATTAGTGAAAAAACCTGTGTTTTGTTTCAAATGCACAATACCCTTCAAAATATTTAAAATATGTATTATTTATCAAAATATTTATTATGCATCGAAATAAGTAAAAGTATGTAACTTTAAATTCCTGGCATAATGGTCCTTTTAGTTTGATTCAACAACATTTTAGCTTTTCTTGTAGCTACATATATGGAAACAAATGATTTAATTACAATAATCTGCGCTCTAGTAATAACCTATTGTATTTAGGATACGTCTGAATGTAGTTTAAAATTATTGTAATGTATTGTATTATCTTATTAGAAATTAGTGCGCTTATTCTATTAGTGTGAAATATTTGTGTAGTATTGTAGAAGTATCTATAGAAACTTTCTTATTAGAATTCTGTTGTTGTAATTAGGATAGGCTTACAGTAACTGCAGTTTAGAATTGTGTAATTATTGTGTATTTCCTTCAGTATTCAGTAATTAACGGCAGTTTTCATCTTGCAAAGGTGTTGTAGGATAAAATTTTAGTACGACTAAATAGTATTGTATTGTAGTAGTAGTCTATATTAATTACCTTATTGTCATGTGATTTCTGTGTACTATCCTAGACAATATTTCTTTCCTTGCATTTTTTTTTTTTCACGGAATAAGTTATTTTATTTTTCCTTTCGTTTTCATTATGCTGTAAAGAATGGCTAAGGAGTGCATGTGTAGTAACTGTGGGTATGGTCAGGCATTAAGGAGTACGAGGGAGGAGTTGGAGATTCTGAGGGAGATAATCAGGATTCTCTAAGAAGACAGGAACAAAAGTTGGCCTCCCTCAAACAATGTACAGGATACAGTAGGTGTAAAAGAGGGATGGGAAGGAATGGAGGAAATTGTAGAAGACAGGTGGTCTAATGTTTTAAGGGGAATGGGATTGCAGGTTAAGACCTCTATTCAGGACCAGAATTCAGAACAGGTGTCTGTGGGAAATCGGTACGAGTCACTGCAGGTAAAACAACAGAGTGAAAATGAGGAAAAGGTAACTATTGCTGAAAAGTCAGAAGCAGGAGGAAAGGAAAAGATCAGAAAGAGAAATGTATAGTAGAGGATAAGAAAATACAGGTGGAACAGAGTCATGGGAGGGTGAAAAAGGGCGAGGAAGTTGCTTCTGCAGCAGTGAGGAAAGATAAGGCTGACCAGGAGGGGAGGGGATCATATTAGGTGGGTAGGATTGAGGCTCTGGTCATAGGATATTCCATTGTTAAACATGCGGAGAAAGTGTGTGGGGGAAAGGGAACCCGGATAGAGTGTTATCGAGGAATTAGGTTAAGGCAGATGTTGAAGAAAGTAGAAGGAGGAGGGAAATCTAGTGTTTCACATTGATACCAACAACGTAAGGTAAGCAGGTATAAGTACCAGCATAGTTGGGGACGTGTGGGATCTGGTAAATGAAGCACGCATGAAAGTTAAGGAAGTGGAGATTGTTATCAGTGGAATACTGTGTAGGAGGGATATTGATTGGAATGTGATTGGGGATTTAAATAAGACTATGGGAAACTGGGAGTGAGAATTCTAGATGCTAATGGGTGGGTAGGAATAAGAAAGAATCTGCACTCAGTTGGACTTCACTTAACCGCAGTGGTATGTATTAGTTAGGAACTTTGTTTAGAAGGGTTATAAGGAGGTACATTCAGGGAAATGGGGTGGTCTAGGGAGCGGTGATAAGGGTACAGGGATCTGGAAGTCAAGTAGGGATGACATAAAAATGTCAGTGTTGAACTGTAGATGTATTGTAAAGAAAGGTATAGAATTAAGTAATTTAATTGTAATAGGAGTTGAATCAGGCTGCGAAATGATATAATGGATGCAGAAATATTCTCATGGAACTGGAGTGTGTACCATAGAAATGGGATAGGAAGTGTAGGAGGGGGAATATTCATTCTGGTGAAAGAAGAATTTGTAAGCTACAAAAAAGTTAAAGATGACAAACATGAAATTCTAGGAGTAAGGCACATCTCTAAAGATAATAGGCAACTTGATATCTTTGGAGTGTACAGACCAGGAAAGGGTAGCATTGATGCTGATTCAGAAGTATTTGATAAGATAAACAGCTATGTGGCAAATAATATGGAAAGGAATGTAGTGGCTGATCTTAATTTACCAAAAGGAAATTGGGAATGTAATGCGAATGACAGGAAGCATGACCAACAAATGGCAAATAAGTTAATATGGGAAGGACAGCTTATTTAGAAAGTGATGGAACCAACTAGAGCAGGGATGGCGAACCTTTTCCAACTACTGTGCCATTTTATGTCTGGATTATTATTCTCAACTGTCTACTGTGCCACTTGTTATTTTCGTTTGTAATGGCTACAACCTCCGCCTCCACTCACCACCGCCACCACCGACTTCCATCCTTAATTCCAAATTATGTTTCATAATATGTTATTACATATATATTTAAAAAACCTAATACATGTGATTGCATGTTTCGTGGTCGTATTTTTCCAATACCGCAAAAATACTTCGAAGCTAAGTCATTTATGTTAGTTTCATAACTTGTCTTCACAACATTCATAGTAGAAAATAGCTGCTTGCAGGCGTATGATGACCCAAACAAAGTAAGTAGCGCCGAAAACTTTTGTGGGAAGATGTTCCACTGTTCAAGTATTAAGTTCTCCGGCTTCTGGAGAGAGTATTCATCGTGAACAGCACACTAGATTTTCACTAATGCTTCATCAAGTTGTACGAACGTTTTCACCCATAAATGCTTCCTTAAAATTCAATCAACTCCATTTCTAAACTACCAATGTCTAACCACTCAAAAAAAAACCTCATTTGTGCAATATGAGGTTTTGAAATAAAGTGCGATAGTTTCTCCAAATTTCGAAATTGGGATAATTTTTTGGCAACTATTTGTCTTACAAAATTCAAAACAATAAACAGTTACTCACTAAGAATAATTGCGCGATGCTGGCAACCACACACAAGCCAAACTTCACTAATTCACTGATGTGGGTGAGCGAATGTCTCGTCGGCTGCATCTGACATTTATTTCTTTTGACTTCCTGACCTATCAGTGTTTCAGTGTTGGCATAATGCACGTCCGAATGGAACTAGAATTTAGATTTTCGGTATGTATTTCTTAAACTTGAAACACTATGACTATACGATGCATGAGATACGTATAGTCTACAGTACAAAATGTACATAAAAATTTTAATGTGCGCATGTGGTGTGCCACCGAAATCGTGTTCGCGTGTCACCTAATGACACGCGTGGCATAGGTTCGCCATCCCTGAACTAGAGGGTAGAATATTCTGGATGTGGTGCTGGAAAAATCAGATGAACTTTGGGAAGGCATTCTTTCTGATTATATTAGACATGTTTGCAAAATTAATAACTGCTTCAATAGAAGACAGTTCGGTTTTAGGAAAGGTTATTCCACTGAAGCTCAACTTGTAGGATTCCAGTGAGATATAGCAGATATCTTAGATTCAGGAGGTCAAATGGACTGTATCGCGATTGACCTGTCTAAAGCATTTGATAAAGTGGATCGTGGGAGACTACTGGCAAAAATGAATGCAATTGGACTAGACAAAAGAGTGACTGAATGGGTTGCTATATTTCTAGAAAATAGATCTCAGAGAAGTAGAATAGGCAAAGCTTTATCTGACCCTGTAATAATTAAGAGGGGAATTCTTCAAAGCAGTATCATTGGACCTTCCTGTTTTATTACATATACATAAATGATATGAGTAAAGAAGTGGTATCAGAGGTAAGGCTTTTTGTGGATGATGTTATTCTGTATACGGTAATAAATGAGTTACAAGATTGTGAGCAACTGCAACATGACCTCGATAATGTTGTGAGGTGGACAGTACACAATGGTATGATGATAAACAGGGGGTTAAAAGTCACGTTGTGAGTTTCACAAATAGGAAAAGTCCTCTGAGTTTTAATTACTGCATTGATGGGGTGAAAGTTCCCTTTGGAGATCATTGAATACCTAGGTATTAATATAAGGAAACATCTTCAATGGGGTAATCACATAAATGGGATTGTAAATAAATGGTACAGATCTCTGCACATGGTTATGAGGGTGTTTAGGGGTTGTAGTAAGGATGTAAAGGAGAGGGCATATAAGAGTCTGGTAAGACCCCAACGAGAGTATGGTTCCAGTGTATGGGACCCTCACCAGGATTACCTGATTCAAGAACTAGAAAATATCCAAAGAAAAGCAGTTAGATTTGTTCTGGGTGATTTCCGACAAAAGAGTAGCGTTACAAAAATGTTGCAAGGTTCGGGCTTGGAAAAATTGGGAGAAAGAAGACGAGCTGCTCGCCTAAGTGGTATGTTCCGAGCTGTCAACGGAGAGATAGCGTGGAATGACATTAGTAGACGAATAAGTTTGAGTGGCGTCTTTAAAAGTAGGAAAGATCACAACATGAAGATAAAGTTGGAATTCAAGAGGAGAAATTGGAGCAAATATTCATTTATAGGAAGGGGAGTTATGGATTGGAATTACTTGCCAAGGGAGATGTTCAATAAATTTCCAATTTCTTTGAAATCGTTTAAGAAAAGCCTAGGAATTCAACAGATATGGAATCTGCCACCTGGGCAACTGCCCTAAATGCAAATCAGTATTGATTGATTGATTGATTGATTGATTGATTGATTGATTGATTGATTGATTGATTGATTGATTGATTGATTGACTGAAGTAATAGATGGTATTAGTGATCACGAAGCTGTTTTTATCTTAGTTAAGACTAAATGTGATAGAAAGGAAGGTCTTAAATATAGGACTATTTGGCAGTACCACATGGCTGATCAAACAGGCATGTGGGACTTTTTAAAATGTAACTATGATCTGTGGAAAACCATAAATAAAAATGTAAACAGTCTATGAGATGGGCTTAAAGCAATTGTTGAGGAATGTGAAATTAGGTTTGTACCTTTAAAGGTGATAAGCAATGGTCAAGACCCACTCTATTATAATAGAGAAGTAAAGAGACAAAGAAGGAGGTGCAGGTTGGAAAGAAATAAAGTTTGAAATGGCTGTGGAAGTAAGGATAAATTGAAGGAACTTACTAGGAAATTGAATCTACCGAAGAAGTCAGCTAAGGATAACATGATGGCAAGCATACTGTAATTCACAGTCATGCATATTTTAGTGAAAAATGGAAAGGTATGTATAGTTACTTTAAGACAGAAACAAGTTCCAAGGAGGACAACCAGGCGAGTTGGCTGTGTGGTCAGAGACGCATGGCTGTGAGCTTGCATCCGGGAGATAATGGGTTCGAATCGCACTGTCGGCAGCCCTGAAGATGGTTTTCCGTGGTTTCCCGTTTTCACACCAGACAAATGCTGGGGCTGTACCTTAATTAAGGCCACTGCCGCTTCCTTCCTACTCTTAGGCCTTTCCTATCCCATCATCACCATAAGACCTATCTGTGTCGGTGCGACGTAAAACCACCAGCAAAGGGAAAAGCAAGAAGGACATTCCAGGGATCATTAATGGACAAGGGTAACCCCAATGTTGAAATTCCAGTAAAGGTTAATAGAAGGGGTAAAAAGGTGCGATTGAAAGAGCCTACTAAAGTTAATTTTAATTCAGTGTAGGAGAATAGGAATGCAAGAAATGTTAATCGAAGATAATAAAATAGTGTTATTAAAGTTATAATTACTATGATGATAACGATGAATTGGTAATTTAGATCAACTAAGTTTTGGATGATCAACCATTTAGGTAGAAATCCTAAGAAAGGGGGTAAACCACCAAGGGAAAGAAGAAGGAGGAATAAACAAGACTTTGTAATTTGGTTGTTAGTTATTGTTAAGAAGTTTTGGTTGATATGGTAAATGTGATGAACGTTAAACATTAGAATAATGGATAAAGTGAGAAATGTGTAGATAATGAAATATAGTTCCCATAGGTTTTCTCCTACTACTATGGCGGCAATTATTCAACCAATATGATTAATAGAGGAATAAGCTATTAGCTTTCGTAGAGAACTTTGATTCAATCCTCCTAAAGATCCAATTAGTACTGAGAATAAAATAATTATTCTAATGAAAATGTTTATTTCAATAATATATGCTAACAATATTAGAGGGGCGATTTTTTGTCAGGTTATTAAAATAAAACAGTTTTTTCATCTTAATCCTTCTATTGTTGCTGGAAACCAAAAATGGAAGGGGGCGGCTCCCATTTTTAGTAGCAATGCTGAACATATCAGGGTTGAAAAGATTTCGGTATTTGTATAAAAAGGATTATTGGAGAATGCAAATATTAAAATAATAGAGAAAAGTAGTGCAGCAGATGCTAGGGCTTGCACCAAAAAATATTTTAGGGAAGCTTCTGTTGATATTAGGTTTTTTGTATCAGTTATTAAAGGGATAAAAGATAGGAGGTTAATTTCCAATCCCATTCAAACTCCCAATCAGGAAGTTGATGTTGTGGCAATGAGTGTACCTAAAATTAAAGTTGTAGTAAATAAAGTTTTAGCAGGAGTAGTGAAGATTAAAAAGGAGGACAATCCTATTTACGGGGTATGAACCCATTAGCTTATATTTAGCTTACCTTTTTGTTAAAGTTTATGGATATATCTAGGTGTATGAAGCACGAAAGTTTTTGATACTTTAGGAAATAGTTTAAATCTATTAGATATAATGAAGGTAAATAATTACATGATTTACTCTATCACAGTAATCCTTTTTATCAGGCACTTCATTACTAAAACTTTAACGTATGAATAATAAGAGTTGGTGCAAAGTGTTTATTAGTATTAAAATAGCTATTTAAGGAGGGGGTAATTTTCTTTTTGAAATTTTTTTTTGAAAGTGCGCAATTTTTGCATTTTCGGTAATCAAGAATTTTTGGAAATTTTGAGGTTAGTGAAAAAGTAATTAAAATAGATTTAGTTGATAAAGATTAGTAACAATTTTGAAATTTCAGAAATTTTCAAAATTTTTAAATAAAGGCCTTATTTGAGATTATTTTTAAGATAGTTGATAGTTTTTAGTAAGAAAAATTGGTCAGTTACAATAGTTATATATATACATATATACATTTATATAATATGAATTACATATAGAAAAGGTACATTAATTAATAATAACTTATTAATATATAACCCCCGATAATGTTAACAACAAATATACTTGAGAGAGAAAAAGAGGATCTTATAGATATTTCTAGCATTGTAGGGGGTATATATCTACATATATATTATATATATATTTATATACTAATAAATGCTTATATAATATATCTCTAGATATTGGTATAAATATATAATAACTTATATTCATTATCTATTTAATCTTTAGTAATAAATTAAAGTATTTATTTTAAATATGCATTTATATTAATATATATACCTATTTAAGTATATATTTCAAGAAATATACACAAAAAAAAAATATACTATGATTAATATTCTAATTAAATATTTATTACCTGCTGCTGAAGGCAGTTTCAAGAATATAAATAAGTTTATAAGGTGAAATGATTAGTGTTAGAGAATAGGTTCCATATGTTATTTTTTAGATAAGTGAATATTTTCATTGTATAGGGGCGAAAAATGCGATGAAAATTCAACGCCAGGAAATACTCAAAATGAGTTCATTATATTATATATTAATATTTATGTGATATTATGTTATAATTGTAATATTGGATACTTGACCCATATTTTAATAATGAATTTAGAAAGTTTTATTCTTGCTTAATTGTTTACTTTTTATATGTTTTACATGTGAATTTTTGTGATTATAGAATTTATGAGCTTAGATAGTATACATATATTTGCAGTATTTAATATTATTTATCAAGGTGACTTGGAATTAGTAATATAATATGTAGCCGGCAAAAGTCGTGCCAGCCGCCGCGGTTATACGTAGGGTTAAAGTGAACATTATTAGTGTAGGAGTTAGTAAATTTAATAGACTTGAATGTAAATTTTTAAGGTAGAATTTTGAATTTATTTGGGGTTTAGAATTGGTATACGAAGCTTTGAAAATTGGGTTATAAACTAGGATTAGATACCCTATTATTCCAATTGTAAATATCATTACTTGAGTAGTAATAGTTATGTTCTTGAAACTCAAAGAATTTGGCGGTGTTTTAGTCTTTTCAGAGGAATCTGTCCTGTAATCGATAGTACACGTTATAATCGACTTGATTTTGTTATCAGTTTGTATACCGCCGTCGTAAGATTATTTTTTAAGAGTGATAATTTTCTATAACTCTTATTAGAGTAAATGTCAGGTCAAGGTGCAGCTTATGATCAAGTAAGAGATGGATTACAATAAAAAAATTTAAATGGATCTTGCATTGAAAAGTAGTGCGTTTGAAGGTGGATTTGAAAGTAATATTGTTATATTATGATAATATGATTTTAGCTCTAAAACATGTACACATCGCCCGTCGCTCTCATTATAAGGTGAGATAAGTCGTAACATAGTAGATGTACTGGAAAGTGTATCTAGAATGCAAAATAAAGCTTAAAGTGAAGCATTTCATTTACACTGAGAGGATGTTCGTGCGATTCGAATTATTTTGAAAGTATCAATTTAAAATTTGATGAATAGGGAATTTTGATTTAATTGAAATAACATTAATTAATGTATGTTTTAGTATAGTAATAGAACAAATTTATTTATTTATAGTGAAGTAGTACTGTGAAGGGAAATTGAAAAAAGTTGAAAATAAATTTTTAGAAAAGTAAATTGATATTGTACCTTGTGTATCAGGGTTTATTAAAATTGGAATAGAGATTTATTTTTCCCGAATTAAAAAGAGCTAATTTGTTATGTTGGTTAGTGTGGTACTATTATCAAGGATAGCAAGTTTGTAATGAAATATTAGTCGGTTTTTAAGATATCTGGTTCTTCAAGAAATGAATTTAATTCAGTATTTAATAGTAGTTTTTATATTAATATATTAACTGTTAATTGAGTATAATATTTTAAGGGATAAGCTTTAGAATAGGATTTATAATTATTATAGAATTATAAAGAAATGTAGGCTTTAAATTAGCCATCAGTTGAATAATGTTATAAGTTATTTTATTGTAATATGATTTTATAATAATATTAAGTTGAATATTGAAGTGATTTATGTAATACATTTACATTTACATTTATATTACATAAATCACTTCAATATTCAACTTAATATTATTATAAAATCATATTACAATAAAATAACTTATAACATTATTCAACTGATGGCTAATTTAAAGCCTACATTTCTTTATAATTCTATAATAATTATAAATCCTATTCTAAAGCTTATCCCTTAAAATATTATACTCAATTAACAGTTAATATATTAATATAAAAACTACTATTAAATACTGAATTAAATTCATTTCTTGAAGAACCAGATATCTTAAAAACCGACTAATATTTCATTACAAACTTGCTATCCTTGATAATAGTACCACACTAACCAACATAACAAATTAGCTCTTTTTAATTCGGGAAAAATAAATCTCTATTCCAATTTTAATAAACCCTGATACACAAGGTACAATATCAATTTACTTTTCTAAAAATTTATTTTCAACTTTTTTCAATTTCCCTTCACAGTACTACTTCACTATAAATAAATAAATTTGTTCTATTACTATACTAAAACATACATTAATTAATGTTATTTCAATTAAATCAAAATTCCCTATTCATCAAATTTTAAATTGATACTTTCAAAATAATTCGAATCGCACGAACATCCTCTCAGTGTAAATGAAATGCTTCACTTTAAGCTTTATTTTGCATTCTAGATACACTTTCCAGTACATCTACTATGTTACGACTTATCTCACCCCATCATCACCATAAGACCTATCTGTGTCGGTGCGACGTAAAACCACTAGCAAAGGGAAAAGCAAGAAGGACATTCCAGGGATCATTAATGGACAAGGGGAGTGTGTATGCGATGATCTTCAAAAGGAAGAAGTATTCAGTCAGCAGTATGTAAAGATTGTTGGTTACAAGGATGATGTTCAGATAGAGTAGGTGACAAATACTAAACAAGTATTAAAATTTACATATGATAACGTCATTTACAATAAGATGCAAAAGTTGAAAACTAGAAAAGCTGCTAGAATAGATGCGATTCCTGGGGATATACTGAAGACAATGGGTTGGGATATAGTACCATATCTGAGGTACTTATATGAATATTGTTTGCATGAAGGAGCTATACCGAATGAATGGAGAGTTGATATAGTAGCCCCTGTGCATATAGGAGAGGGTGATAGACATAAAGCAAAAAAATAACGTTCCTGTCAGTTTGACATGCATTGCATTTAAGCTTTGGGAAAGCATTTTTTCTGATTATATTAGACATGTTTGCAAAATTAATAACTGGTTCAATATAAGGCAGTTCGGGTTTATGAAAGGTTTTTCTACTGAAGCTCAACTTGTAGGATTCCAGCAAGATATAGCAGATATCTTGGATTCAGGAGATCAAATGGACTGTATCGCGATTGACATATCTGACGCATTTGATACGGTAGATCATGTGAGACTACTGGCAAAAATGAGTGCAATTGGACAGGGCAAAGGAGTGACTGAATGGGTGGCTACATTTCTAGAAAACAGAACTCAGAATTAGAGTAGGCGAAGCTTTATCTGACCCTGTAATAATTAAGAGAGTAATTCCTCAAGGCAGTATTATTGGACCTTTGTGTTTTCTTATATATATAAGAGATATAATCAGATAGATATTGTACCGGGAGGTACACCTCTACGCCGCACATTCAAAATGAGCGCCTAAAAGAACTCGTCTATCTACTAAATGTGAAACCAGTAATACAACAAGTTAGAACTTTACTCTGAAGATGTCACCTCTAAAAATCTGATATAATTTTGTTATTGTGAAGTTTCCTGAACTGTGTGAATTTCTACTTGTTTTGTTTTCCATTCATCAAGAAGTTTGGACATTCTCTCATAGATGACACTACCAAAGAACTATGATCATGCACCCTGGTGCAAAGTGAAAGAACCTTTGATTTAAAGCAGTTTTGTATTCATAAGGTTTTTTTTACTAATTGATGTTCATTTATTTTTGGGTTGGCAATATTTATCTTTTGTTTCCGCCAGTTTTGAATACAGCCAATCCCTAATTTCTGTAATTAATTTTCTACCAATTAGGTCTTCTTCGTCTTCTTCTTCAATTTTGAGTGTAACTTTTAAGTTAACCAATAAAATGAAAGGGTGTGGCTAGTTTAATCTTGAATGATCTCGAACTTTCCCCTGCGGATTTTCACATCTCTTGGCCAATTGATCGTCATCTGATCTAGTGTGTGTGTCAAAGCAGGAGGCGGGCGGCACCTCTTTCATTAGGCATCAGTACACCGACAAGGTAATGGCCATGTAACATATTTATTTCTTGCTAGCTCCGCAGTTTAACTTGAGGGAAAGGTCCGAATCATTAACTGTGTAACCTAGTTTTCCTAAAAATGTAACTTTCTGCCAGCTAATGTAAAAAATCATAAAATCTTTAACTGTAAATCGGGAATAGAGAGTGATGTGCCCTCTCGAGCTCCCCTTCATATTGGTTTGAGGCGACTACGTTTTGTAACTGATTTTCTTCCTTTCCGTAATGTCTTAATTTATTCTTATATGAGCCACCTCCATAGTTTGGGAATAGCCCCTGTTTCATCGGCCAAGTGCCCTTTAGGTTTTAAGAATTCATATCTAGGAGTGCAAGTACACGCCTCCATTCAATTTGTGTTTCGGGCCACTTACTTAAACTGTTCTTTTCTGCAACGGCCCAATAGGTTGAGTACTAGATACCCCTGTTTCAAATTTGTAAGTTGTGCCTTGACGGCGAGTGATTGTAATTTTTTTTTTTTTTTTGCTAGGGGCTTTACGTCGCACCGACACAGGTAGGTCTTATGGCGACGATGGGACAGGAAAGGAAGGAAGCGGCCGTGGCCTTAATTAAGGTACAGCCCCAGCATTTGCCTGGTGTGAAAATGGGAAACCACGGAAAACCATTTTCAGGGCTGCCGATAGTGGGATTCGAACCTACTATCTCCCGGATGCAAGCTCACAGCCGCGCGCCTCTACGCGCACAGCCAACTCGCCCGGTGATTGTAATTTCTGATATTGCCTTGAATAGGCTTGGAAAACTCAGAGCACGTCAGCTCTTTTCTAGTGTTGTAAAAATGCCTCTGGGGGGCTTGATATTGTAATAAGTTGGGAGCAAGTGCTCCATGTATTGAGGGATTTCTGCCCTTGAGTAAATTTGTGCTCTTTTGTAAATTTGAGCTAGGAGCTCAAGAATTGTAAAGCGAGGGGCTTGAAGCTCAAATTTTTAAACTGTCACTAAATTTTGAATTTTCTTGTCTTGTCTAAAATTGGTCATTGTACCTGACGTTTCATTGTTATGAAAATTTGCTAAGGTTGAATTTAAGAAAATATAACCTTCAGTTTAAATTTTAAATTCTTTTCTTGACATTGTAGTTAGACCCATTCATCCTGGCACCTTCTTTAACCTCTGCAGTCCACGATAAACCCTGGAACAGATATAATCAGAGATAAGGCTTTTTGCGGATCATGTTATTCTGTACAGTCTAAAAAATAAAATTACAAGATTGTGAGCAACTGCAAAATGACCTTGATAATGTTGTGAGATGGACTGTAGGCAATGGTATGATGATAAACGGGGTTAAAAATCAGGTTGTGAGTTTCACAAATAGGAAAAGTCCTCTCGGCTTTAATTACTGCATTAATGAGGTGAAAGGTCCTTTTTGGGAACATTGTAAGTACCTATGTGTTAATACAAGGCGTGTTTTTTAAGTAAGGGCCTTTTTGTTGTAGACACTAGTAGTTCGCACGTCCATCACAACAAGCTCATGTGTCGTGTGCCGGCATGCTTTGGGAACAACGGTGCTCATTTTCAGCTCTGTTGCTAATCTGTACGGTTCTGTTCTGTGCTTGCTCATATGTTCAAGATTATCGACTTGCCCGCCCCTTGCAAGGTTCGGTCAGTGATACGGTTTTTGTCAGTAGGGAACCTGTCTGCTTCGGACATTCACTGACAGATTTGTGAAGTGTACAGTGCTAATGCTATGAGTGAAGGCAAAGTGCTTGAGTGGGTACAAGACTTCAAAGATGGCCGTGACAACGTCCATGATGAGACCCGCTCTGGTCGCCCATCTCTGATCACGGACAATTTGGTGGCTTCAATTGAAGCAAAAACTTGTGAAGACAGATGTTTCACAATAACACCTCTCTCAAACGCCTTTCCTGACGTGTCTAGGTCAGTGCTGTACAAAAAAATTTCTGAAAACCTCAACTTTAGGAAACTGTGCTCCCGTTGGGTCCCTAAACTCCTAACGGAGGACCACAGACACAAAAGATTTAAGTGTTCAATGACGTTTTTGACTCATTATGCTGAAGAAATTGACAGCATGTTGAGTCAGATTGTAACAGGAGACGAAACATGGGTTTCACATATGACACCCGAATCAAAGCAACAGAGCATGGAATGGAGACACAGACAATCGCCTGTAATGGTGAAGGCCAAACAGACTCTGTCCCAGTGCTAGATCATGGCATCCGTGTTTTGTGACAGGCATTGTATTTTATTGGTCGACTTCATGCAACGAGGAACCACTATCAGTGCAGAAGCCTGCTGCCAAACCTTGAGATAGCTATGCAGAATGGTAAAAAACAAAGGACGCGGCGTGCTCCTTCTCCATGACGATGCAAGGCCTCACACTGCAGCTCATACCCGAGGTTTATTGGACACTTTCGGCTGGGAAGTTTTAGATCACCCACCCTACAGCCCTGGCCTTGTGCCAAGAGATTACCATCTATTCTGCCACCTCAAACATCACCTCTGTGGCAACCACTACAATGATGACGACGAAGTGAAAACAGCCGTGAACTCTTGGTTATCAGAGCAGGTGGCAAGTTTCTATGAAAAGGGTATTCAAAACTTAGATGTAAGGTATGATAAGTGTTTAAACAAACTTGGCGGCTGTGTTGAAAAATAGAGTAAAGTATGTGGAATCTGCAAATAAATGTGGTGTTTGAAAATTGTCTTTCGTTGTCTAGTTATTTTCAAACAGCCCATACTTAAAAAACACGCCTCGTATAAAGAACTATCTTCATTGAAGTAATACATAAATGGGATTGTAAATAAAGGGTACAGTTCTCTGCACATGGTTATGAGGGTACTTAGGGGTTGTAGTAAGGATGTAAAGGAAAGGGCATATAAGTCTCTGGTAAGACCCCAGCTAGAGTATGGTTCCAGTGTGTGGGATCCTCATCAGGATTAATTCAGAAACTGGAAGGAGTCCAAAGGAAAGCAGCTTGATTTGTTCTGGGTGATTTCGGACAAAAGAGTAGTGTTGCAAATTTGGGCTGGGAAGACTTAGGAAGGAGACGAGCTGCTCGACTAAGTGGTATGCCAATATAATGGTCCGTTATTGGACATTATAAATTTTCCAGCTAACTCATTCCCGGTTGCCAGTGTTTCGCCCCAGTGTGCTAAGTTGGGCTAAGTTCCCTATGGGAATCAACATCTATATCATAAGTGGTATGCTCCGAGCTGTCAGTGGAGAGATAGCATGGAATGACATTAGTAGATGAATAAATTTGTGTGGTGTCTATAAAAGTAGGAAGGATCATAATATGAAGATAAAGGTGAAATTGAAAAGGACAAATTGGGGCAAATATTCATGTGTAGGAAGGGGAGTTAGGGATTGGAATAATTTACCTAGGGAGATGGTCAATAAATTTCCAATTTCTTGGCAATCATTTAAGAAAAGGCTAGGAAAACAACAGATAGGGAATCTGCTACCTGGGTGACTGCCCTAAATGCAAATCAGTAGTGATTGAAACTTTTTTTACCTTGTTTTTCCAGGAGGGTGTGAACTAACCCCTAGTTCAGCTGCTCCTAAAGAATCTTGCAGATTGTATGTTGGCAACATTCCACCTGGCTACAAAGATGTAAGTATTCTACAAAATAGTCACACTTATTTTGACTGTCCTTACATACTGTACACTATCAGAACTTAAAATTTGAGAAATTAAAATTCAGAGTATAAGTGATTTCTATTTGTACACACTTTAGCCATGTGTGAAACAAAATGTAGCATAATCAAACAATGCAAAGTACTGACATTCATTCATTCATGCATTCTTCATTCATTCATTGATTGATTGATTCATTATTTATTTACCATAAACCTTGACAGTAACTATGGAAGGCCAGGAGAAAAGGACAGGCCCCCTATACGTAGTGTCCCCTAACCTTTTGAAATAATTACCTACAGTAAATCCTAAACTAAAACAGTCATATACACTATTTGCAGGTAAAGTAACAAAGTATAATGTATACATATTTTTAATTTACACAATCTTTCACTCCCTGGTTCATTCTTCTGCATATTCCCATACATTTTCTCACTGCATATGCTTCCTAACATAACATTTAACCATATTTACATTTTTACATTTCATGTTGGCTGGGTGGTCATTCCAAAGCTGTGCTGAACGAGCAAAGAAACCTAGTTTTTAGCACTCAATTCACGCAAAGGGGGGTATAAGACACACCCCTTTGCCTCTTTGGACGGAGCTGTAGGATAAGAAGAGTTGAGGGAATGGTGAAAGGTGAATTGCCCCCTTGAGGGACTTGTGTAAGAAGGTGGCGTTGCTTTGTTTACACAAGTAGGCAATTGACGGGAGGGAAGACAGGTATCTCTTCTTGGTAATTAGTCGTTCAGCACGATGTTGGATTCCTTCTAGTTTGTGAAGATTAGCAGGTAAGCCGTCCGTATAGCATTCGATTTGCATCCACGGAGGCTTCTGTGCATAAAGCCGAGCACCCTGGCAGCTTTGCATCCCACATCGTCTGTTTCGGTGTTCTATATTAGTTGTTGAGAAATGGTCATTCCTAGCAATTGCATGGTTTTAACTCGCTCAAGTATGCACATTATTAAAGTTATATATACATTCTATTGGGTTAGCTGGTGAAACTCTACTGACCAGTGCATTTCTTATTAAGTTTTCATCATTAAAGCAGTGTTTCTTGATGAGGTAAACTATTTTTGTGTTTTACAGTAAAATTTTGTTTCCAGGTTGCATACTTGTCACGTTATGGCAACCAAAAAGGGCATGAATATGTTACACTGATTTTAGAAGATAAGTTAAAAGTGCTTGAAAGATTAGACAAATAGCAAATGAAGTTGGTGTGAGCATTACTACAAATAAAGACTGAACAAAGAATGGGAAAGAACTAGAGACTCATAAAGAGATGGTTTTTAAGGACTTAGAAATCATAAAACATTGAAAAACTCTGAATCTGAACTATCAGATTATGCTTAGTGGGCATGCTTTTGCAGGAAAGAAGGAAAAGAACTTAATTGTCTGGCCTCATTGTCAAAGAAAAGTTTCTTATTTTGTATAAAAAATTGGTAGAAAATTATCATTTCACTGCAAGTGAAGGTTGGTTGCGTCGCTGGAAAATATTGTGGAATTTGAAATTTGATGATTGCAGGCAAGAAGCTATCATCTGATGATGAAGCTTCAAGCGCATTTGTTTAAGGAATATGACATTATACTTGATCTATTGTATAACATTGATGAATTGGGCCTGAACTATAAAGATGTTTCCACCAAGAACTCTTGCTGCATAAAACCTCACTGTGAAAGGTGCAAAAGTTGCAAAGGAGAGAGTAACTTTAGCTACCTGCAGCGATGCTGATGGTAGTCATAACTTACCACTCTTTAATCCAGTTGCTTTAGGCTTAATGCTCCTGTTTAGAAATCAGATTTAAATCACCCTCAATGCAAGTAAGCCACGTGGTCAAAACTACTGTTCACCGTTCTGAAATAAATACAATAAATGGAACAGCAACCAGAATTTTCATGCAGTTTTCAGTGAAACATTCAGGATAATGGTATTCAACAACAACGACATAAGAATGGATATTTTGTGTGGTTAATCTTGAAACATTCAGGTATATGTAAAGGCATTCGCCCTACTCATTGTCTCTCAAAAAAATTGGGGTCTCAATGCATTTATTTATCTTTGGTCCAATACAATTGGATGCAAGGCTTACAAACCTGGGACACCAGAATGAAGAGGGCAAAGTAGCCCTTAATTTCATCCACATTAGTGTCCTTGTGGGTGTGATAATGGTTCCATAGCATAAATATTTTGTTTCCTGCATAATGTTGGAAACGATGTGTCCATAAACTCCAAGAATACAGAAAACTCTGAAACAGAATTAACTAAATGTTTATCTCTCAGTTCTCCTGATAACCATGGAGAGCCTATAAAGTGATGAATAATTGGTTGGTTATCACTATTACTAACCCACACCCAGTCACTATGTTTTGTTTTTGCATGCAGGGCTTTAGGTGCAATTTCACAGTCACTAGTATCAGATGACCTGTCACTTTCACTTAAAATCTCTTCTTCAGTATTGTCTCAATTGTCATTGCTGTCCTCCAAATCACAGTCTAAAACACTTTCAATTAACTTAGCAATAACATTGCTGTCACTTGCCTATATTAAGGAGCCATGGCTAGGAGACTTACTGATATCTGATGAATTATTTGTGCTTTCAGAGGCTACAATTAGGCAATAAATAACGGTACAAGTTCTTAGAAGTCGAGCTGTAAACAAGCCACATTCCTGTTCTATTCATAGAAGTTCACAAAAGGGGGGTATAAAACACACAGGGGTGATCAAAATATAAGCTAGTACATACGACTCGGCACGGTGTGATAATGTCTCATCATTTAAGCTGAAGGCCTGGCCAGTGCTTGCGTGAATGTCACATCAAATGAGTGAAGTGGGTTAACTCATTATAATCAGCAAATCGAAAGAACCGAGGGCATTCAAGAATATTCAACTGCCATCACTGCTAGCATATTATCACCAAAACAGATTGGCCTAGATTGACAGCAGCCTCTATAAATCATGGTCTTTTAACCAGTTTTTGCCTGCAGTTGAACAACATTTGAAGGCAAAACAACATTCTCTCTTGTTGTTGGGTAATGCACCATCACATCCATCAGAACAGGAATTTAAAAATACAAGTAAATACAAGCTATATTTCTTCTGTTCAACGTCACACTTCTTATCCAACCCATGGATCAAGAATCGAATGGCTGAAGAGGTGATATTGCCAGAAATTTCTTGCATCCATTTTAGAGAAGACAGAAGGCAGCAGTCTGTTTGAGGCAATGAAATCTTGTAATATATAGAATGCTTTGTAGACAATTGCTGAGGCTTGGGAAGAAATTAAATCATCAACACTTAAAATATCCTGGCATAAACTTTGGTCGATAATGATGCTGAAATTTATCAAAATCAATATGAAGATACACAGACAACCATCAAAGATTTGCAAATCTTGAAAGCTGATGTTCAAACCCATGACGTTCATGAGTGTCTTTCTGAAACTGATGTTGACAGAATAATGGAAGAAGAACTAGATAACGATCAAATCATCACTGTTGTTATCCAGATTGCAGATGAAAATAAAAAAGACGACGATAATGATGAAAACTGCTAATCTTCTGGTCGAGTATTTCGTGCAGAAGCAGGCAAGTTTTCATTTTAGCTCTTCTGTGCATTGAAGATAATTTTTATTCTGCACCTATAGACATCTTGTTGATAAGGAAATGTAAGGATTTAGCAGCAAAATCTTGAATATCTTTTGCCAGGCAAACAAGCTTTACAGTCATTTTTCATTCGTAACTGTTTAAGGTTTGGCTATTATTTATTGTATTGTATGTACTTTTATTAGTATGTACATTATTACAGTAAATACTTTTGCTCCCCTGATAATCCAACCTTTCTTATATTCTGAATATACCCCCAGCTCCGAATCTAGCAGATTAACAAGATTCTAATGCACTCAAAAGAAACTTTGTAGTGCTCTCCCACATAATAAGGAGTTTACCGTTTCTGCAGTGTATACGGGGAAAATTGACTTATCTTTCATCTAAACATTTTGTGTACAAAGATGTCAACTATTAAAATATATCCATAATTATTACTCTTAAATATCCATTGTAAGTGATGCACTCCAGGAAGCCATACCGTAAGTTGGAAAAATGGCATTTTTGGCATATTTCGTATTTTGATAGTAGATAACTTTGCGATCATTTCTGTGAAAACTTAAGTCTCTAGTGTAAAAACTGATCCCCTTACGGTAACTTTGAATTTGTAAGACAGAATTTATTGACTTTTGTGAAAATCAATTTGAAAATCGGGTATAGTACTCCATCAATGTACCGTATTAAGGATTTAAGAACATCCGACTATTTCACTGGATAAAGGAATATCAGCTTTGTGTATTGAAATCATTTCCATAATTATTTCCAAATTTTATTCCCTGGAAATGAAATATGTAAACATGTTCAAAATTTGAAAAAAAAAAATGAAAAAGGAAGTTTTAGCCTCGCAGCACTCTTATATGCAGAAGTTCTGTCTAAAGATATAAGATATGGATTCAATAACTATTATAATAGTAGTAATGATAATAATAATAATAATAATAATAATAATAATAATAATAATAATAATAATAATAATAATAATAATAATGCTGGATAAAATGATCATTCTGAAACCACTCGCAGTTGGTATCCAATTAATGATTAACGATTTACATTACTAATCTATCTTGTATCCTGTAATAATAAAACTGAATTTTTGCTTATTTTTCTGGAGTGTTCTTAATATTACAAACACGCCAAAGGAATAATGCACTGGAGAAGATATGTGGATGACATAATATGCGTGTATGATTATGACGTTACAATTGTGGAATACCTACTAGATACACTAAACTCTTTACACAACACAATCAGTTTGCAATGGAACTGAAAACAAATGGGAGGATCAACTTCTTGGAGATCACAATCAGGTAATGTAAAGATAAACTGTCTTACGAGGATCAACTTCTTGGAGATCACAATCAGGTAATGTAAAGATAAACTGTCTTACAAGATTTACAGGAAACTTACTCAAATATTACACACAACAAACAAAGATTCCAATCACCCTATCTCTCATAAATTAGCAGGACTGAATGCAATGTTATACAGAGCTATAAGTCTACCAATGAGCCAAACCGAATTTTAACAATGAAATACAAATAATAAAACAAATCATGGTAGATAACAACCATCTTCCCGACACAGTAGACCAGCCACAAAAAAAAAAAAAAAAAAATGGGAAAACAAACAAACCCATATGCAAAAATGATAAATATCAGTGAAGGTCTTCATTTTATGAAAAAAAAGAAAAACAGGTACAAAATAGGACGGATTCAAAATATTCAGATCAAATGACTCATTATAAAAAAATTGGTAAATGTAATCTAAATAAAACAGATCATTTTTCTAAATCAGGAATTTATGAACTCAAATGTCAAGAACCAAATTGTAATGCCACATACATCGACCAGATGACAATAATAACTATTAAATTAATGTCATATGGTCCACCTTTTTCAATACTATATCTATATAAATAAAATCGTAACGACCGTGTGTCTGTACATTGACTATTTTGATGAAATTTCCGTACAGTTATCCATTTCAGGTGTAATAATGACCATCTGCATAAATTTTAGCTTTGGTGTCTGTCTGTCTGTCTGTCTGTCTGTCTGTCTGTCTGTCTGTCTGTCTGTCTGTCTGTCTGTCTGTCTGTCTGTCTGTCTGTCTGTCTGTCTGTCTCTCCTTCTATAACTTGAAAACTACTGGATATATTTCCACCAAACTTCATATTTAGAATCCACCTGTCCTTGGGTAGGTTTTAGCACAAATATTGTTTCTAAATCCCTGAACTGATTGGGGGTTTATACGAAACCAAAACCGTGATTTTGTACTCCCTCAAAATATACACAACCAAACTTATTAATGGAAATTAATTTCTAAACCTTCTTATCTCATGTGCATCATTTCAATACCAGGATTAATAACGGAGATATCATTAACGGACCGTTTTTCAGTACAAGTCCCACCAGACTTAACGCAAGAGCTGGTGCGCGTAAAGTGTATTTCTTACAACTTGAAAACTACTGAAGATATTTGAACCAAACTTTATATTTAGCATCCACCTGTCCAAGGGTAGGTTTTAAGGTCTATTATAAGATATTATAAGATATACCATTTCAAATTCCTGGAATGGACTGGGGTTTTATAGGGGACCGAAATGGTGATTTTTACTCTCCCACAATACATAAAGTACAAGACCAACCTGACTGGAAATCTATCAAACTTTTTGGAAATGCAATTCTAATTTATTTTTCTCATGTGCATTTTTCAATAGGAGGATTAATAAGGGAGATAACATGAAAGGTCGGTTTCTCAGGCTAAGTTTAGTGAACATAGCCCAAAAGGCGTTATATGTGGAGCAAATTCCTTATCTATCTACATAAATCATATCGTAACGACCGTGTGTCTGTGCATTGACTATTTTGGCAAAATATTCGTACAGATTTCCGTTTAAGGGGTAATAATGACCATCTGCATATTTTTTAGCTATAGTTTCCTGGAAGTCCTAAATTTTACCCCCCTTACCCAAAATCAGATTGCCTCACAATCTGCCACACAAGCTGAAAAATTGAAATTAAGCAAAATTATACCTACGTTTTAGCCGGTAACCTACGGAAAACTTCCAAGATCTATAAATATTTCACTTTTTATGCCAGAGAATATCGAAATATAGGCAATTTAAAGACGTGCAGACCTTCGTTTCAAGGTATTTCACGGCTGAACGGTAAGTCCTATCATAAAACGGATGGTACGATCTCCGTTTAATTTTGAGTGATCTACAGCTTTGGTCCTGTGATACTTTGTTGTCTCTCTCTCCCCTTATTTAACTGTATATTTCAATTGTTCGTAAATTTTATGCTATTTACACATTTGTTAATTAGATTGACACACATATAAGAAAGATAGTCATCGAATTTGGCACGCACATTGACATGACCAATGGCTATATGCAAACCCAATTTCATGATTCTAGCTTCCACATAAGTGTGTGAAAAATAATGTAAAATGATGAAAATGTACCCAAATTTCATCCCATTCAAATATCGTAACTCATTCAAACCCCTAAAAATGTGAGATACGAGAAAATGTTTTAACACCAGACATGTAGAGCGTTAAAAGGGACGTCTGAGGGTGCGAACCGTTTGTTGGTATGATGTACCGTTTAGGAGCAGTAAATCTCGAAATGAAGGTTTGCACTTACAAACATGCCCATGCTTATCTGTCATCTATATGAATATAATCGTAATGACCGTCTGTCTGTACATTGGCTATTTTGTCAGAATTTCTGTACAGTTATCCGTTTCAGTTGTAATAATGACCATCTGCATATTTCTTAACTTTGGTGTCTGTTTGTTGGTTTGATTGTATGAGTTTTTATAACTTGGAAACTACTGAATATATTTCTACCAAACTTGATATTTAGAATCCACCTGTCCTTGTGTAGGTTTTATATTATTTCTGAATACCTAAAGTTACTGGGGGTTTATCCAAAACCGGAACCTTGATTTTGCACTTCCTCAAAATATGCACATCCAAAATTAATCGAAATCTGCAATCCTTAATGGAAATCCATTTCTAAAACTTTTTTCTCATGTGAATTTTTTGACAGGAGGATTAATAAGTCAGATATCAAGAAAGGTTGGTTTTGCAGGTGAAGTCCAGCGGATGTAGGCAAAAGGTGTTGTACGTGATGCAGATTCCTTATCTATCTATATAAATATAATCGTAACAACTGTGTGTGCCTGTACATTGACTATGTTGGTGAAATTTTTGTACAGATACCCGTTTGAGGGGTAATAATGATCATCTGCATATTTTTTTGGTTTAATTTCCTGAAAGTCCAAATTTTTAACCCCTCACCCAAAACCCAGATTGCAGCATAATCTGCCAGATGAGCAAGAAAATTGAAATTTGACAAAATTATATGTTTCAGCCTGTAACGGACGAAAAACTTCCAGGATCTTTAAATTTTTCATTTTTTATCCCCGAAGAATATCGAAATATGAAGGCAATTTTAATGATGGTGCAGACCTTTGTTTTGAGGTATTTCGTGGGGTAAACGGGAAGTCCTATCATATAACGGATGGCACAATCTTCATTGAATTAGGAGTGATCTTCAACCTTGGTCTCATGACTTTTTGTCATATCTGTATCGCTTATACGTTAGATTTGTCTCTATTTCTCGATTTTAAGTAAATTTGGACTTTTTACCTATATAATTCATACTTTCAATCACTTACAGGAAAGATAGTATCATCAAACTCTACACGAACATTGGCCCACCCAGTACCCATATGTGAGCCAATGCTATGTCACATAATTATCCAAAAAGTAATGCAATGTAAGATAATCTTACACAAATTTCAACCTATTCAACATTTCTGACTAAATCTGACCCATGAATAGATGAGATGCAAGAAAATATCATTGGACTAGCCATTTAGATCGCTAAATACTGCACCTTATGGTACAATCCTTTGTCGATATGACGTACCGTTTAGCAGCAATTAATCTGTAAATGAAGGTCTGCAATATTGTAAACATGCATATACTTTCGTATATTCATTGATGTCGATTTGTAGCGAATGAGAAAGGGTATGTCTGCTATTGTAATCAGACATCCCTACACCGACTTCGACTGGCAGTAGGAATGGGGTCTTTCTCCAACTCCTGTGTAACTGGCATTAGTAAGGAGGGCCTACCATTGTAATGAATAATTCACTTCTTGATTTGTCTTGCAGAAGACAAGGGAGCATGCAGTTTTTTTCAAAAGTCCCCTACCCTATTGTGTTTGGCTCTAGGCCAGGGTGCCCGCCATTATAAACAAATGTTCCAGTCTAAAATTTGTCTAGCATTAGGCATAGTGGCCTGCTATTTTCCTGGAAACTCACTAATTCTGTCTGACTGGCAGTAAGCTGGCTGGCAGCAGGAAAAAGGGCCTGTCATTATAATGATAACTGCACAACTTAATTTTGACTGGTAGTAGGGAAGTTGCCTGCTATTTTAAAAACTCCTCAACTGTAATCTTTCTGAAAGTAAGAAAGGGGTCTGCCATTGTAACTAAAACTCCCCAAATCAATTGTGATTGCGCAGTAGGCAATGGGGCCTGCAATTATAATGTAAACTTGCCAGCTGGATTGTGAATGGCAGTAGGCAAGTGAGCCTGCCGTTATCATCACAACTCCGTAACCCACACTTTACATTGGAAACAACATATGGGGACCTTCCCATGCTTTTTTCTCGGATAAGGCTAAGAGACATGCAATTTTAAAACAATCTCATTTACTGCATGCACAGTATTTACGTCAATATCCGTATACAATGTAGAATACCGTAGCGAAGCACAGGAACATTTGCTAGTTATGCAGTATTATTGAATTACATTAGTAAACTAGGGAATAGTTTCGGCCTTGGCTGCCCATTTTCAGCCTTAATGTAACACATGTAATAACTAAACAAATGTATAAACACACAATTGACATGAAAACTAATGTACAAACTCACAATTAACATTAAAATCTGGGATGAACTAAGTGTAAAATCTGAAAAATAAATTAGGCTCTCAATTCTTAGCATCTGGAGTATGCTCATCATCCAGGCTCTTTCTTGTTTGATGTTCATAGAATTGTTAGTTCAACCATTGCTAATCATTACAATCTCAACTGCAAAACGGGAACTGGTAAATGTTGATTCTGTAGTTAGATTATCAATCATGAAATCTACTTGATTGGTGTTAGCAGGTGTTAGCACGGAAGGTTAAATCGTAATTTCGAGAACGTCACCTTGTAGGCCTGGACAACCAATGCTACTACCCAAAATTTCATTAAAATCGGTGAAAGGATGGCCGAGAGACCAGCCTAGAGTGTTTCAGTGTCTCACTGAATGTGTCAGTGTGTGTGCGAGCGAGCACATAGTCGTGCACAAGTCGATACGGTTTGCTACTCTGTCCGTCTTAGGACGGGGGTTCGAAAGTACGTAATACAAGTTTTGAAAGCCTTCTCTGTGGACTCTAACTTTGCGTGTAAGCAAAAGCTTATTCACTGATAATATCGGTCTGTCGAGCCAAGTAACACTATTTCGTTTTGTGAATTGTGTAATTGAAGAGACTGTACATTAATCACTTGATATTTTGAAACTGTGCCTAAAGGATTTAGGGCATAAAGACTGTTTTAATTATTTCCTCTACAAGAGACTGTGTTAGGCTATTTCGTGAAATTGTGCCCTAGTGAAAGAACAATTCTTTTTATGGACAGTGTCACTTTGTTTCGTAAAGGACAGTGCCTACTTTTCTTTCAAAGACTGTGTCAACCACTCCGTGAGAAAAACACTGTCGACATTTTCTTTTCATAAAACTGTGCCAACCTTCATTTTTAAAAGACTGTGTCAATTCATTTCATAGAACTGTGCTAACATTTACTTTCATAAAACTGTGCCGATATTTCCTTTCAAGGACAGTGCTGATTCGTAGAATACGGTACCTTTATTTCTTTTTGAGAGACTATGTCAATTCCCCTCATAAAGACTGTGTCTAAATTTGCGTGTAATATTGTGCCTCAGTGAAAATTCTACCTCTGAGGAATTACGTGATTTTTGTTAAGACTGAGTCGTAACAGAACTTGGTTCTCTTTCACAAGACTGTGTCATAAACTGTTTCCTTCTGTCTTCACAGAAAATGTAATTTATTTCTACGAGTGTGTGTGCTAGGACATTGCATGTACTCATTACAAACAGTGCAGAGACTGTGTCCGAAGGACTTCATTTATTTTCTTTTGCACTGAGATTGAGTGAAGTTGTAAACCATCGTATCTCAGAAAGTTCCAGATTATTTTCATTGCTTATCACTTCAAGTTCGATAGTGACTATTGCACGAACAATATTAATTATTCTCACAGAACTGTGACTTTGAATTCATCTCTACTTTTTTTAAATATGGATCCAACACCATTTATAGTGGAACCTATTCAGCCAGTAAACAGTGTCTCGCCTTAATTTGCAGTGTAGTGCGGTAGAGAAGTGTCGTATCAGATTCCATTGACATTCTGTGCAAAAGTTTTACATTTCTCTGCTCCTTTCATGGGACTTAGTGGAATACAAAACTCAACAACTATTCCATGCTGCACTATCATCAGACGAACGCCCCAGGTTTGAGTCTCCTTCAACATCAAAGGCTGACAACAGCTGTGGGACGACTTTGACGACGTGGGACGATGCCGGCGCCGACAACGCGAGATGACGCCGGCGGCGCAGATTGACGCCTTCTCCACATCTTCAAGGACATTCAAACTATTCATCTGTAAAAGGTGATATAATTTCTATGCATTTTTGTTAATAAACTGCAAGTTCCACGTTAAATATGAACTCATTTCACTACCCTTCTCTCGTACTCTCTAAAGCATGAACGTACACGCCTTGGCGTTATCCATGCTCTCCACAAAACTCAAGTATGGGCGTTCCTGTTTCAATATAGTTTATTGATTTTTAATTTAGTGTATACTTGTGAATATGTGTGTTTATGTGAATCAACTGGTCACTGTTTGTATGAGGAAATTAAAGTAAGCCGCATGTTTTACATTCCTTTAGCATGTCTCAGTTTTGAAGTGCTATAGAAAGTCCGCCTCCTTGCTCCCTCCTTCACCCCTGAGCATACCTCTGTACGAAAGACCCACTCTCCCTTCACAGCCCTCTCACCGGAACATACATCTGGAAGGACACGGCTTGGCTCCGACCGTTTCTCAGCACTTTCTCCTTCCTATTCTACCCATACCATTTTAGAGAAGGAACTGATGTCATATATCGCGCTCTGTTGTGTGCGCATGTCAACACCCAATCCATTGTTGCTCCCCTCGATGAACTGAGGACAATATTTGAAGACAGTCCAATTCATATCGCTACTGTAAGCAAGAGTTGGCTTCGTAGTTCGATCCTCTCAAGCATGGTTGACATATCGAGCTATGATATTCATAGGCATAATCGGACGAATAGATGAGGTGGTGGGGTTGCCCTATATTGTAAATCTATGTTCAAGTGTAGAGTTGTTCACACATCTACTTCTGCTGTAAAAGCGGCCCCTGAATTTATGTTTGTAGAGGTGTTTATCAATTCTGTAAAAGTACTTGTAGGTGTAGTATATAGGCCACCTGATGCAGTGCGAGACTTACATGACTTAGAAGACAGCTTACTGAGACTGCTACCATCATACAAGCACGTGATACTTTTTGGAGACTTTAACACAAATTTATTAACCCAGAACGACGACGCCTTACGACTACAAAATATTTAGTACAATTTATGAACTTCATCATGTAGATCCGTATTGATACAGTTAAAACTAAGAAACAATGCTAGGTTTTGGTCCACCCAATCAATACACATCACTTTACAAGTGAACTATTTAATTAAAAATATATTTAAAATATTTAGGTACAAAGTTTCGTCTCTATTCGAGAATTCATCAGCCATAAAATCACGTAGTTGATTACAAAACTCAAATCAGAAACTGAAAAATAATGTTTAAAAAATGGAAGAACCCAATGTCTTTTTAAGGACTATTTGGGAAATGTAAAAGATATAAGTATATATACATTAATTACACAGATTGACCTCACTTCTTACAAAAACTTTTATCTTCAATGTTAAAAAAGAAATTAACTTGAAATTGACAAGCCTGCCATTTCTCGTACGGAATCAATGCCCATTGTTGCTGTCTGTATTTGAAACGGAAGTTTCTTTTGAACTATTGAGAAAATATAGGCGAACAAATACAGTATATTGAACCCATGACCTTTGTGCCCTAAGAACATTATGTATAAATTAACAATTAAACTAAAAGTTGGATTCTTGATAGCATGGATTTGACACGTGACGAGGGGGTGATTACCTTCGGTCCCACGCTCTGGGGTACGTGACGTCAGCCACACGTGTCAACGGCGGAAGAATCTCAAGTCATTTTTGTGAACTATTTCAAAGCGCGCGTACATGGCGTGACCAAGCCAAGTCAAAAAAATATAGTGCCTATCATCTCACAAATCGAACCCGTAAAAGTTTTAAATGTCCATGAACACTACCGCCAGAAATGTAGCAAGCATGTAGTCACTTTCAAAACTCTTAAAATGACAGTTTAGGTAAGTCAGAAAATTTATAGAAATTTTCTTGGTGGCAAAGGGAGAGATCCGAAGAGAGGGGGTAACTGCTATAAATACGAAGGGACACCATGACGAAGGCTCCTTCTCCGGCATTTGTGATACAAAGCGGACGAAAATTTGTTGAGCTGCTCTGCGAAATCAAACAACGAAAGTAGACTGAGTTCAACTGCAGATTTTAGCCATTGTGGCTAGGTCTTGACTCCGTGAGGAGATAGTTTTCTTGAGTGAAATAATTGTACCAGATAGGACGGTCAAAGTACTGAATAAATTCTAATGTGATTAAGTAATTCGTGTGCCGAAATAATTATAATCCATCGTGTGCACTCAGCAAACAAGTGAAGGGTATTTTCTTTTTTTTATGTTTTATTCCAGGAAACCTGAAGAAAATTAATAATCAACTGTGAAGCCATGAATGTAAAAATGGCTAAATAAAATGCCAGGGTCGCAGATGAGCCCTATGACGAACACTGGCGTGACGACATGAGGTAGGTGACTTTCCATCTTACTACCTCTTATATCTTGTCTCGTGATCTAAAAGTGTATTTGAATGGGGATATACGACGCAGTGGTCACCCTACTAAGTTTTGTAAATGTGAGAGTACGACTAAAAGAGTCATTTGTTTTATTTCCCACTTGGATATATTTTTGAAGTCTTGCGAGTGCCGTATAATGTTGTAAAAAGTTATTGAATAGGGTTCCGAAGTGATATCACGTCCAATGTAGATTGTCATCCGTGTGAGTGTACTGCCTATATTTTGTGATGCCAAATTAAGATGTTCAGTCGTCATAAATTTTTCCTGTCTGCAATTTGACGTTAATAATAATAATCCATGGTTACTCATTTTCAATCGAGTGGAAGCGCGCTGTCGGGTGAGAACCTAGGGTGATGAATTTGGTCACGGAGAGAAACGTTTTTCTATGCCCATTTGAAACTGTGTCTGACTGACAATAAAAAGATCTAGTAGAATGTTTCAGTCATTTCTCGTAAAAATCAAGTTATTAAATACGATATCATTTATGCGAAGTTATTCATGATTAATGCATTGTGCGATATTAGACGTTGAGATTTCTAGTGAGGATTTTATTCCAGTTCTTTGTCGATGATAATTGTGGAGCTGGGAAAGAGAGGTTAGTTTGTTGATATGAGATTTGTGAATCAGGTTGGACCTGTCATTGAAGCCGGGACACGCAAGCCCGAGGATTGTTTTATATGAGTTGAGATGAGATGTGCGAATCAGGTTAGAGTCCTGTCATTGAAGCCGGGACATGATAGCCCGAGGAATATTTTATAATGTTGAGAATGGAAAGAAATTCATAGAAATCCATAGCGGTATTAATAGGCGACGCGTATAATTGGTGTGGGCATCTTGAAGCATAATCTGTGCGTTTTGTTGGTTAGAATATCGTATTTGTTTAATTATGTCGGCAGAGTTTAAAGGGAGCATTTTGAGAAGTCAGTCAGGTAGAACGAACCGGGTGTTTCATGTAACTGCCAAGCGAACTTGGGGGGGTGAGAGGCCTCAACTGTGATATAACGGGAAAGGAGTGGAATTGAGATTGTATTGTAATTCTCGGCCAGGGAAAACGTTAAAATGCTAGATTTAGTTGAAATTCATAGCCGGTAATGATCTGAGCATTGTGAAATACTGTAATTGGGGACGTAATGAACATTTGAAATCACGAACTTTGAGTATAAGGAACAGAGTAACCAAATTCAGGGTTGTCCAAAATATAGAGCGGTGGTTTTGATGATCGGTTTGTCTGTGAGGGGTGTGCAAAATTCATAATGGTATGACGAGATATGACATCGTAATTATATGGCGAGTTGTTTGGTTTGTACGTAGATTTATAGGATATCCAAGTTTTAATAATGGTTAGGACTAGATTAGATTTTAAAGTGTGAAATCACGAGACAAGATATATAACTGGACATGAATTATGTAACAATTCCTTTCCAGCCAGATAAACATCGCAATATTGAATTTACGTCACAGCTGCGTAGGAATTTGTGAAGAAACCAGAGTCCGCGGAGATAAAATTTACTGATCTTTAACATTTCGTTAAATCATTTAAATTTATTTAATTATTAAATTCAGTGAAACCGCATTTTGAAATAACTTTAATCAAGCGAATAACTTGGAGATGCATTCTGGAAATTTTAGTTTGTTTTCTGGGGAATATTAAAAAATAAAGTAACGATTAAAGGGACATATCCGAAGGAAATGGATTTTACTGCCACAAAGTTTGTGAGCATTGCTATTGTTGTAATGATTGAACTTTGATTGATTGAGCAGTGAATGTGCTGGGGATAGTAAAGTAGAAACTTTGGTCATCAACCGATGTAACTTAATTGTGTTTAGCCTTCAGCCTAGAAACTTGGATGGTCAGGGGTCATCAACCTCAGTGACTTAGATTAGGGCCATATGCCATTGTAGCATCATTTCCTTGCGGTCATCATCCACAATGACTTTAAAGTAACTTAGAAGATTAGATGTCGGTCCATGACATAGACGCAGGTCACATCGATTCAATTAAGGGTCCATGCCGTAGAACCACTGTGTGGCACACACCGATTGGACGGCCTTAATTATACCCAGAGTCCAGAGTTCGTGTTACGAGGGCTGGACCATAACGAATCACTATGATGGTACATGTGGTCTCACGTGGAAGCCGAATTTAAGGATTTCCAGACTTTCCTTTCTTAAATGATTAATAATTGAGACAATGGTTTCTAGTATGAATGCCCGTCAGGCAGTTACGTTAAAGTCTCACACCAGTGTTCTGACGTTTATGTAAATGATTGTGGTGTCCAGTGGACACAATTGACTTCTATGATACCGTTGACATAGAATGTTTCAGAATTTTCCTGAATAAATAGGAATCTTTTAAATAGACCTTTCATTCCAGTAGATAGACTAGAATTACTGAACCCTACCTTTACCTCAGCAAGTGACGAAGAACCCGATACGACCCAAGAGACAGATCTCATGAACTTTGCTGATAGGTAAGGAAGGTAGGTATCCCTCAATATGGACCAAAGGATTCAATATATATATATATTAAAAGAGATAGTTTAAAACTTCTTGCAAACAATCTTTCAGCAAAGTAAAATATGAACAACCTTACTTGAAAAATGTTGCAAGCATTGTTGGAATCTGGTAATTTCAGTGTGTTGACTGGGGAGATCAACATTCTGGTGAGATCAAAATTCTGGCCTCGGAAACAGATTGGTACTAAATCCATATCAGAATAATTAAAAGCATTAACTTATAAAATATTCTTTCAAATTTAGCTAATTTGATAGAAGAAATCTGAAGCCATAAAAGACAGTCTGTCATATGGCAAAGACCAGCGCTGCATAACCACCATATTCGTGGCATAAATCCTAAGAATAATCCTTTTTGAAAAAGACAAGTTCTAGAAACAGAGAGATATAGAAATTAATGGGTTTAAAACCCTTAGATAACTAAGAAAAGAGATTCTGTCACGAATGTATGACGTGAAAGCTTACCGTAAATTACACTCTCTATAGCTGGTTTAGAATGAGCCTCGCTCTGACTTGCTTCTCACCACGCTACTGTGTGTGTTGTAGTTGTGTTTTCTTTCGCCCGCCGGAACATGGCTAGTGGCGGTAGGGGGCGGATAGTGCTATTAATGGAAGAAGGGGAAATAGTTCGGCCTGTAGTAGGAGCAGGAGGGCGGGAAATTTCAATTAGAGGAGGTCACTTCCCATTAGTAATTCTTCGTGAGGATAGAAGGAATGATATTTGTTCATATAATGGATTTTTGTTCTCATGTACGTCATTTAAATTTTTGTTTGCGTTAATACTCTGGCCCAAACTTATATAAATATTTTCGTAATTGCTCATTAGGTTCCCTTTGCTTACTTTTTAAAAACGGTCAAGTCTTTATTTATGTCAGTATATTGGTGACCAGTATCCCCCATATGGACACTCATTGCAGAATACATCTTGTGTCTGTTAGCATTGACGTGTTCGAGATATCTGGTTTGAAAACTCCTACCTGTTTGTGCCCCGTACCTGACGAGGCATTGATTGCACTTAAGTTTATAGATTCCTGAATCTAAGAAATCCTCTTTATTTTGATTAACACTATTATGGTTATAAAATATAGGACAGTCGTGTTTCTTAAATACTTTTGTGATTTGAAAAATCCCTGGGTTAGTAAAGGTGAAATTCACGTAATTTGAACTCCTGGGAATCTCCGGTATTAATCTTATGTTGTTCTTTCTTTTTACTTTACTTATAATTTTATTGATGTTATTCACACTGAACCTACTCATAATAGTCATCTTCTGTATTTATCGTAATTCTTTTTCGCTTTCTGTATGAGGTAAAGGTAATTTGAAGGCTTGATAAACCATACTGAAAAAAGTAGCCCTGTTATGACCCCCAGGATGTAAAGAATCATGTTTAATGGTCACAGGAGTGAACGTATCCTTTCTGTATACCGGTACTTTATAAGAGAACTTGCCAGGTTCCCTCTTAACGGTTACATCTAAGAAATTCAAAACATTGTCCTTCTCATTTTCAATTGTGAATTTTCTTCTTTCATCTAATGAATTTAAAAACTGTAAGATATTGTTACTATTGTTATAATGCTTATCCATTATTACAAAGGTATTGTCCATGAATTGTGTCCAAAAATCCAAACCAGGAATATGTCCTATTATTTTGTGGTGCTCCAGATGGTCTAAGTGAATATTGGCTAATATACCCGAGGCAGAAGCTGTCATTGGTAAACACCCTTGATTATAAATAGTGTTGTTGAACGTAAAATAGTTATTTTTTGTGACGAACTCTAGAATTTTCATGAATTTATCAATCTCTAATTTCCCTAGATGACCTTGACTGGTTAAATTTGCTCTAAAAATATCTATTGTTTTATTTACTAGAATATTTGCATATATATTAGTTATGTCAAATGAATATAAGTAATGATGGGGCTGAAGCTTGAAACTTTCTAAACTTTTGCAAACATCTACTGAAATTTTTATTATTGACTTCTTGTGGAACTTTTAGTTGCTAGAAAAAAAACATGTGAATAAATTTTGAGATTTTATATGTTGGGCTGTTCTTGCAGTTAATGATACGACTAACAGGTATTCCCGCTTTATGGATTTTAGGCAACACTCTTGCTGTAGGTAATTTGGGATCCATATTTATCATCTTCTGAATTTCATCTTCATTGAGGATGAATGTGGAACTTTTCAATAAAGATTTTAAACTTTTTTGTGTCCTAGCTGTTGGGTATTTATTGACTCTGGAAAACGACTCATCAGAGAAAAACTTTATTGTTTTTTCAGTGTAATCTTTTCTTTTCAATATGACCGTACAATTACCTTATCTGCCTTAGTCACAATAATGCCATTGTCTCTTATTTTATTCCTAAGATCCCTCTTACATTTTGCCTTGTCAAATGGAATATTGGTTTTAAGCTGACTAACTAACCGAGGGAGTCTTTTCTTTATTTCCTACCTAAGATCGTCCTGAGAATCTTCAAGGAGTTTTTGGATGTTAGACTCTGCTTCCGTGATAGTTGTTATGATATCATCTTTGTTAAAACTTGGCCAATTAAATTTAGGTCCTGTATTCAGAGTGTCTAATTCTTGGTCTGTGAAATGGATTCTAGAAAGGTTTTTCACCGAATTGACTGAACTTGTCTTGTGCCGTTGAATGATTTACTCCGGATTTTCTATTATTAATGTTATTGTTATGAACCTCCATATCATAATTCACCCTTCTTAACTTATGTAGTTTCTTGTCCAGTGTGGCCTGTTTCTTACTTAAAGCCTGGTTGAATAATCAACAACAAAAAACAGAAAGCTCTAGAGAAAAACTAATCAATGCTAGATGATTAACGACCAAAGAAATCAGGACAGTTAAAGGAAATTATCAGAAGAAAATATAAAAATCTATTGATGATGCTTTCATTTGAAATAAAACAAGAGACTATTATAGGACATTTAAACAATACCAAACATTTTATACTTCCCCTACTCTTCTGATGAAAGATAAAAAACGGAAAGTTGACCCATAATGATTATGACAATGCAATAATTTTGGCTGAATACTTCGAAACATTACTTAATAGTGATGCCCCTGAAAAATATTTTGAATTTGATCTATTTCCCAGAAATAAAACACGTTTGGAGGAGGTCATACTGCTCCCTTATTACCTGGCTAAGCTCAGCCACTGAGCGAGAGATCCCAAGGGGGAACATTCGTTCATGGCTGTCCGAATTTCTAGAGGCATTTAAGGGAAAAGGATTGACGACCAAGCACAAAGAATAATTTTAAAACATGTCTGACATTTATTCACATAAGCAGATTTAAAAACATTCGTGCTGTACTTTAAATTCAGTAACAATTTCATTGTGTCATGTTGTCCAGTAGTGAATTTACATAACCAAAATAATCTTCGTCGATGCAGACAATGGGGAGGCTCTGAAGAATTAAATTAAGTTTGGATTAGGCCTTCATTGCCTTTAAAAATTATTCAATTCAAAGATAAATGTCACTGAGCCTATCCTGTAACTCACATTAGTATTTACAAATCAGCTGGCAGTTATCTTATTTATTATTACAAAAGTAAAGTTGAACTTAAAATTCCACTCATCCATTAGAGATTTACCACATGGAGATTGTTAACTAATAATTATTTACATTACTTCAAGGTGGGTAACACTTGCTTGGGAAATCAGTTGAAATCCTATTATCAAACATTAGTCTACTTCAAAGTCACAATTATTGAATTATTATTAATTGCCATCAAATTATTTTGTAACATTTATCTCTGATAATCACATGATCATGTTCACAAAATCGATGGATTCCCTTTGATAAGTTCTCAATTTAATCATGACTCATTTAATAAATAAATTAATTAATTATTTAATTATTATTGTTGTTATCTGTTACTTCCTTGGTTTACAGGTTAACTATGTCGTCTGTTGACATTTAATTTCTATCTGCCCAGCATTTGAACTCTTTTGAAAATCAATTAAAAATCTATTTGAAAATCAATTATAAATTGATTGAAAATCAATTATAAATTGATTTAAAATTCATTGAAAATCAATTATAAATCACTTGAAAATACATTGGAAATTCATTGCCTCTGCTGATTTTAACTAAATGATCTTTCGACTAAATCAGTTTTAAAAGGAAAAGTAAATTTGACTCTAGTCTTACTTTGACCTAATTTCAGCAAATATTTCCTTAAAGTACACTTCTATTAAATTGACACTCTAATAACACAATGCTGGAATAATAAGTCATCGCGGTGAATGCATGGCCATATTAAAGTACAATGTGAAAATGAACACTTGAAAATATTTCTAACTACTTCATTCACTCATCTCACTCACACAAGGGTAACACGAAATTTAAGTACATTATTCACATATGAATCCTGACTTATTGTTAATCCATTATTTTTAAACATGGTCGGGTCAGTAGGGTCAAGTAGATGAACTTGTCCATTAACATAATCAGCTTAATTAGTGACCAGTGATCAAATTGAAGTTATCACTTTCATTGAATCAATCATTTAAGAACGACGACGATCCATCCTAATTTCAGAATGTTATTCGAAGATTCCCATAGAATAGAATAATCATCACCATCACGTGGGTTATCAAGTTGCAAGTACATATTCCATGAGCCTCAGTCAATTTATTATTAATCCCTACACTCATGATATGCATTCAACACATGCTCAACATTTATTATGACTCACTTTGTTTCAAAGACACAACCAATAAATTATTCTAATTATATCCCTCAGGATCACCAATATTCCAGGCGCATTATTAACAGAGCACATCAAATATCATATTTGAGAATAATCTAACACTGTTTATGACTCACGACCGTTAAATTACCTTTTAACCCGGTCTCATACTTGATTATTATTATTATTATTATTATTATTATTATTATTATTATTATTATTATTATTATTATTATTATTATTATTATTATTATTATTAAATCTAGCAGTCCTCTTGAAATTGTCATAAAAATGGATGACACAATCCTAAAGAATTGTAAGTAAGGCATGGATGACACTCAATTCAACACTACTCCTCAAAAATTTGGTACGATTTCATGTCACAATATTTTAAATATCACATGTAAATCAGGTAAAGTTTAAACATGAGGTCACTTATTTTTACATATAAAGAACCTGCACTTGAGAATCCATTCAAAAGAACAACTACAGTGAACTACTCTAATAGATTTCAAAAATTTAAATCACACAGGTAACTCATCTACTTCGCCACCTTTAAGAATCAAAAATGGAAATAAATCAAACTATTGCAAATACTAATAGAATTACGATCTTGGGAAGAAAGATCATCTAGTTATTACATAGATGAGAAAGATATATGTTAGGTGTCGTTCAAATCCTGGCTGATGTGTCCATCATTCCGGCAGTTCCCTTTCGTTCACCTTCTCCATGTCAGAATCGCCTTACATATAGCTCATGGAGACACAGCAGTTGACATCCCTCGATGAAATTATTGTAATTCTTGAAGAGACAGGATTCATCTTGAAGTTGTCGACGATATCCATTGAGCTGGGTCTTCACCACATGCAAGTAGAATTAAGCTGTAACTAACACAACAGGCATTAAAATATGCACACACCGGTCAAAATTTCCAGTAATCGCGTGGAGAAATAAACTTAATTTGAATCCTCAAAATTTGCTATACCACTCGGTGAAGTTCTACTTTAAATTACTACAGTCACAAGTAGCAGAGAAGGTTATCGTCTGTAGGATTAAATTAAATTCCATGTGGTTCGACGAACAGCAAGTACGTAATATCAGCAAGGCAGCGCAGAGCAGGGTAAGTAAGTGAGCGATTTAATGTGTACCCAAAGTTTTATACCTTTTGGCTCGGGGTGTGTAGTTTTACATGACGACCATTGGTTTACCAGTGTCTCCTTTAATTGGCTATGACTATTCCAGAAATTTGTAGATTGCTGGCTCACTGGTCAAGCACGCGCGCTAGCCTCGGGAAACCTGTTCGTCACGTGTCACTCAATCAAAGAATGAATCAATACTTGCTCCTACTGAACCCGTGAAAACCAGCCTGACACACTAACATAGCTCGCTGATGACAAATTCCAGCCCTTGGCGAGTAATAAAACTTTCAATGTGGGCTTGTAGCAAAGAATCTCATTATGACCAAATTTGACAGGGACAGTACCACCGGTTTACGATGAAGAGCAGGAGAAAATCAACTAGTTGCGGAACTCTGGAAGAATGTGAATATACAGACTATTCAGAATCTACATAAACATCTCCTTGACTTTTGGAATACAGAAAAATTGCCTGAAGAATGGTATGTTCAATTATTCACCCAATCCATAAAAAAGGTGGCATATTAGACCCTAGTAACTATCAGGGAATTTCTTTGCTAGATATCACCTATAAAATTTTCTCTAAGATCCTGTATTCCAGAATCCATGACCAGCTTAATAGTGAATTGGGTGAATATCAGGGATCGATGAACTTTCAACTCGGAAGTTATATTTGCCGGTCTAGATAGAAATTTACCAATATTTTCTTGCAAGCACCGATTTGCAACACGTCCTTCTGTGGGAAATTATGGGGCAAGCGCATCGAATGAGATTTGATCCGTGACCTTCCAGTCAGAAATCCCTAATAATCATGAATAGTTTAAGTGTATTATATAAAGGGAAGATACAGCAAGAAACAGTGGAAGTGAATGATTAAGTGTAATAAAATATCAGTGCAGTGAATAAGTGCAGAATTACAATTATAAGTAAAAGTATTTCTTAAAGCTAGTCTCAACTTGGAACATTTCAGTGAGCTGAGAATGAGGCACACTTGTGCAATCAGAATATTGGTCAGAGAAACAAGTAAACGGACTACAAGGTCATAGTTAGAAGCTTTTAGTGGGTGGACCAGAAAAAGCAAACTTGTTGTTAGTCACGTAGCAAGGTGCCCTTTAAAAATAAGAACACACGCCGTGGTGCAATAATTCTTTCTAGAAAGAATCTCTGGAAGGTCACCAGTCACATGTACATCCATGAGACGGGTGGGACCACACTTGAAGTAACCAATAGGAAACTAACAGATCAGTGATGTGAGGGAACATAGTAGTAGGGGATGACTTGTTCCAGAAGCTCAGAGAAATGATGAAGGGGAGTGACAAGGGAGCCTCTTGGTCATTCTGCGTCATTCTGTCATTCTGTGTCATTTTGTGGTCATTCTTGGTGGTCATTCCGTTGGTCATTCTTGGTCATAATTCTGGTGTCATTCAGGCAGTTATTCTGTTAACTGGGAAAGGAGCGTTCTCTTGAGAGGGACGGACACTAGATCACTATATCAGTGAAGATAGCAGTATATGGAGTTAGTCAGATTAGTCAGTAGTTGAGCCTGCCATCAGTTAGTGAAGACAGCAATATAAGAAGTTATTCAAATTAGGCAGCAATTAAGACTGTCAAGCAGTAGAACTGGTTAGCAGTGTCCCACAGGGTAAAGTACAGAGTCAGTACGTAGAGAACTCACTGAGTGTTCGAAGGAGACTGTAGCTTTAGTTAGCATTCACCTTAGAGTTCTGTGTTCGAGTCCTGAAACCGTCAGGGAAGATTCATAGGAACACCACAACGAGGATTAAAGAAAGAAGCAAGAAGAAAGAAGCTTTATAACCCAAGATAAGTATCAACTAGTTAAGATACTTTAAAGACTGAAGGGAATTTATAAATGTTGTATAGTGAATCATAGAAGTGTATGTATTTTCCAAAGAAGTCAGAGACTGATAAACTGGTTATTTAAAAGTACTATTGAGAAGAGAATAATTACAGGTGTGATGTAATATTATTGGAAGGGTATATTTGATAGTTTGTTTAAATAAATTAGAGTAAGAATTTAATGGTGTCAGAAAGTGTTCTATATCAAGGTCAATCTGATATTTGAACCCAAGTCCTCAGCCTGTCCTATTCATAGAATACGACAATTTTTTCTTACACGTTCTTCAAATGTATAAGGGGTACACGTTCCCCCTGAAAAAAAGCATGCATGTTTGTTATATCCAGGGCTTTTTTCAGAGGGAACACAGGGTTACTCATACCCCTTAAACATTTGAAGACTTATTTTTCTACTAATGTCATTATTGACACAATGAGAAAATGGAGGATTGCATTTTTTGGACACACATGCCGTTTGCCAAATTTTAGACTCCTAAAACAGCTTTTTGATTTCTTTTGGGATAGTAAAAACAAAAAACACTTGGTTTAAAGAAATACAAATGGATGAGGATGAATTGAAAATTACTACAGAGCAAATTGAAAACAGGGAAGAGAAGAAGATTCTAAACAACAAATATACAAAACTATTACTTAAAACATCAAAACATAAGCAGTATGTTATATCAGCAGAAAAACGGGCTGCAAGATTGTCTAGAATGAAGACGTTTTGGGAAAAGAAGAAATTATCAGATTTTAAAAAATGCACTTAATTTTTTATGCACTTATTTTATGAAGATTTTATTGTATAAGGTTGATTTTGGTGCTCCAATGTGGGCATAAACAATATAAAGAAATAAATTATTTTTATTATTATTATTATTATTATTATTATTATTATTATTATTATTATTATTATTATTATTATTAGAACAATCTAGGACTGTATACATTATACATAGAGTATTGTTTTAACTGATGTTCTTGCTATTTTGACTGTTAGTGTTATTGATATACTAATAACTGAAGATGATCCATAACAGGATCAAAACTGGTACTGTAATTGTAATGTTTTTAAAATATAAATACATATACTTGATATTATAACTATTGATTAGGTGGAGACTTCAGACCTGTAATCATGAACTGTAATAGTCATCAGTGCGGACATGAAACTAATAATTTATGATACTGAAGCCAACCAGGCAACCAGCAAAACTTAAGAATCAAGATAACCAATATAATTATGAATATTACATTTTTAAGAGATTGTCTGTCCAAAAATCTGACACCAAATTTTTTAAAAGGACATTACAAGAAACACAGGAATACATTTTAAACATGTATTATGCAGTTTAAAACTAATAAGATTTGGTTGAAGGACAAAATAAAATTCTTATATGGGAAGAAACAATTCCTCAATACCATATTGTATGAAATGCATCTAGAAGCTTCTAGTGACCTATCTCAGGTTTACTGGGATGACTTCTAGAGGCTAACTTACCAAAATCTTGAGTCTATTACAATCCAAAAACAAAACATTATAAACAAAAAAGTTAAATAAACGTAAACTGTCTCAAAACCAACATAATCATGCTATGAACACCAGACCAATGCCCCCTAATGAACCAACTGAAATCAGTTATGAAAACAGCAAACAAAAATTCCATTCACCTATTATAAATTTATCTAATATCACTTTCAACAAAACAGGGATCAATATGTTGAACAAAGAGCCAGAACAATTAGACATACACATCTACTTTCAACAATCTTACTATAACAACCACAGAAATAGAACTTGCCATTAATAGAATCCCATTTGAACACCGTAATGAAGTGAAGTATGAAATTAACAAAAGACTACCAAAATATATAAACAGCCTTAATGGCAATAATAACACAATTAACAACAAACTAATTAAAGAGTTTAAAGAAAAGATTGAAAACAATAACCTATTAATAACCAAGGTTGATAAAGGAAACACCACTGTCATCATGGGCAAAAATTAGTATTGAACTAAAACCTAGAATTTATTTTCAGATGACTGTTTCCAAATTTTTAAAAAAGATCCTACTAACAAAATTCAGAAAAATCTTTAGGCAGTGGGGTGTAGGTTACTGTAGTCACATCCCAGTTAATGAACCATGAGCAATGGCTGAGTGGCCTAGTAAGTGGTTCTGAGAGTCGGGATACCAGTTGTTATGGAATGGGAGTGGGCACATCACAAGGGAACATCAGCAATGGTTAAGTCGCCGATCACGATGAAACTTGGAAAACACATTGAGGTACACGTAAAAAAGATGTCAGCATCAGTTTTGGGTGCCGACATTCATTAGGGTGTTAACTAAGGAGTCTAAAAGTTACGACATTTCAAGTTCCCCGCGATCAGCGATGAATGCCTTCTGGCCAGAGCTAAGCTTGCCTGCCTGGAGACACACCTCTGCACCTCCTCTGCTCCCCACTCCAACTGGTTCGCCGCCACGCATTTCCCTTCTCCCCTCACTTGCTGGCTGCTTAGCTGTTGACCGGGACCGGCGTTATACTTTGGTTCTTTTCGTACCATAATTATTGAAATCCTTTAAATAATGTTCCGTTTCACACATAATGATAATAAATAACCTAAGCTACCCATATTTTATTCAAATTTTTAATTTTCATTCATGTTAATTCCAGTGAGTTGTCACATTCATGGGTACAACCCCGAGTTAAGCACCACTGGGCATGGTCAAACATGGGATGGGGTACCGCGTCCGACCTACACTTAAATTATTATTTACTTCTAAAACACCTTAAAGCTGTCGGTAATGTCCTTTAGAATGGATATACATATGAAATTAATTAAATTAAATCACCCACCACTGAATAAATCACCCACCTTTAAACAATGTTAAATATCTTTTTATTTAAAGAAATTACATGCCCAAGTAGAGGATCTCAATGAATGTGTACCCTGTGTAGGTTTACAAACATTCCCACAGAAGAAGGAAAGAAGGATAAGCGTACGGCCCCGGGCCTGTTTCAAGATAACATTGCTTTCAGAAAATAACCACATTTATTATACATGAAAATCCCCTTAGTGGGTTTTCCCTTAGCGTGTTAACACTTACAGTTAGTAGGATACCACCGGAGAGAGGTAACGAGAGCACAAGTTCTGACCCTGGGGAATCAGAAGAACCAACGTCGTGGTCAGAGAACATTCAACTTAACACTTTCAACACTATGCCCATACGGGATATGGGTGCGCTTCTTTCCTGCTACTGAATATGCTGTGGCAAAAGAAAACCCTGGCTTTTGGAACTGTCATGAAAAACAGGAAGGGTTTATCACCACCGTTCAAGACAAAGAAATTGAAGGAGGACTAGATGATATGTTTGAGGAAAGGGCACCTTCTTGCTGTGAAGTGGAAGAGCAAGCAGGATGTTTTATGCCTTTCAACAAAACATAAGGCTTCCACTACACTTGTTTCTGGTAGATCGAAGGGTGGTGTCATACAGAAACTAAAGCCTGACGTAGTCATCGATTACAATATAAATAAAACTGCTGTTGATAGAGCAGATCAACTTAACAGTTATTACCCATTTGCTTGGAAGACAATGAAATGGTAGAAAAAGCTCTTCTTCCATTTGTTCCTTATGTCTGTTGTGAAACGTTTCATTCTATATGAAGAGATCTCAAAATCAAAGATATCTCTTGTGGATTACATGAGAGTGATCAGTTCGCGGTTAGCAGCTAAAGGAGGAGAAGACATCTCAAGGCTGGAACCTACTCCCTCCCACAGTGTTGACAGGACTTTGGCTCGCCATTTTCTAGAAAAGGTTCCTCCAACGAACAATTAAGTGAATGCTACTCATTATTGCACTGTCCCTTCCCAAAATATTCAGGTGTCACATTAGACAGATCCCTAACATATAAACATCATATTAACAACACAGCCGTCAAGATTAAAAGTCGGAATAATATTCTTCAAAAATTAGCCGGCACATCCTGGGGCGCAAACAACCAAGTGTTGAGATCTACTGCTCTAGCTCTTTGCTATTCAGTTGCCGAATACTGCGCTTCAACTTGGCTGAACAGTGCTCATACTGCGAAGATTGATGCTCAACTAAATCAAGCAATGCGCATTATAACTGGTTGTATTCTCTCTACAAACGTGGCCTGGCTGCCTACACTCAGTAATATTCCACCGCCTTGCTTAAGAAGGTCTGAAGCTCTTCTAAAACTGTGGAAGAAGACCAGCCAGGACTTCAACCTCCCCATTCACCAGGATATTACTCAACCTGCCCCTCCACGACTTAAGTCTAGATCTCCACCCTGGCGCACTGCACTTACACTGGAAGAATCTGGGTTCTCCATCACGAACACCTGGTTACACCAATGGCAGCAGTCTTCTGTTCCCAATCAACATCTTGTGACTCTACCTCATGTTCAACCTCCCGGATTCCATCTACCCAGACGTCAATGGAGGACTCTAAACACCGGGCGAGTTGGCCGTGCGCGTAGAGGCAGGCGGCTGTGAGCTTGCATCCGGGAGATAGTAGGTTTGAATCCCACTATCGGCAGCCCTGAAGATGGTTTTCCGTGGTTTCCCATTTTCACACCAGGCAAATGCTGGGGCTGTACCTTAGTTAAGGCCACGGCCGCTTCCTTCCAACTCCTAGGCCTTCCCTATCCCATCGTCGCCATAAGACCTATCTGTGTCGGTGCGACGTAAAACCCCTAGCAAAAAAAAAAGGACTCTAAACAGAATAAGAGTCAATCAAGGAAGATGCGGCTATACTCTTCATAAATGGGGCTGGCAGAAGTCTTCTGGGTGTGACTGTGGAGCTACCTCACAGACCACCCACCATGTAATTGCCGAGTGTTCACAGAGAGCATTTCAAGGTCCTTTGGAGGACATACACAACGCAACTGAGGAGGCCTTAAAATGGATCAGTGGACTTGATTTGGAACTATAGGCTTCTGCTTATATATATTGTGTATATATTGTATATTTATTTATATAATCTATCTGTGCACATCATACGATAAATAAATAAATAAATAAATAAATAAATAAATAAATAAATAAATTGCAAGGTATGCTCAGACAGGGGCAAGAAGGAAAGTGGTAAGCGTGTCAGAAAAGAGAGTAGACGGTGGTGCAAGGACTGCAAAGTAGGACTGTGTATAGTCCAATGTTTTCAGGACTACCATACGAAAACAAACTATTCCTAACTAGGTAAATATTTTATTCCACTGCATTTGTGTTTATTTGTGGCCTAACTAGTCACATTAAATGATTATTTTTTATTGTTTGAGCAAGCTTATTGGTATAACCTCAATGTAAATTTTTTCCGTACTTTTTTCATATTTTTCATAAGACTAGTATAATTAAATTACTTCAGATATTCACTTGTTGATTAACATCTTCATTTTGGATGGTTGACACCTTCATATGGTACAAAAATCATGTATGTAATATGTTTTGCTGTTCCATAATAACGCGTTAAAAATGAGCAAAAAGGCCCAGTTCACAGCCAGGATCTATGTAGAAACATGGTAGTGTTGAAAGTGTTAAGGAATGGGCGACGACATTTTCCGTCCCTTGGATATGGTGGACATCGAATTGGAAAGCGGAAATGCGAATAGCCCATCTGGCTAAGCAACCGGTCCTTCTAGGCTTACCAAGTACACAGCTAAGCGCCTGATTATCGGTTTTGAGCCAGAACTTAACATGCTCCAGATACATCCTTAACTTCTCTAGGGCGAATAAAACCGCTAAACCCTCAAGCTCATAAACCGAATACTTCGACTCAAGCGGGGACAGTGTCCTAGAGGCGTACGCAATGGGGTGCCTACCCAATTCCGAATCTTGTAACAAAACCGCCGTGACAGCGGATGAGGAGGCGTCGGTTTGAACTACAAACGGCTTGCTAAAATCTGGCATAGCCAGCACTGGGGCGTTAGCTATAGCCATTTTCAAGCCCTCAAAGGCCGCCTGCTGCGAAGATCCCATTTAAACTTAACTACCTTACGACGAAGCGAGTTCAGCGGGGCAGCACGATTAGCAAAGTTTGGGATGAACTTGCGAAAGAAATTGATCATCCCCACAAACCGAGCGACGCCTTTAACATCCGTCGGGGGTAGGAACTGGTGAATAGCCTGGGTGCGAGATTGGTCAACCGAGACCCCCTAGGGGAAATGATATGACCAAGAAAAGACATCTGAGGCCTAGCGAAAGAGACTTTAGAGAGCTTAACCGTCAACCCGGCTTGACGCAACCGAGTCAAGAATTCCTTGAGATGCTGAAGACGAACTTTAAACATTTCGGAGTACACGACCACGTCATCTAAATAATGGTGCAAATAGCTGAATTTGATGTCCGAAAACAAGTGAGCAAGGAGCCTAGTTAAAACAGCAGCCCCCGTAGATATGTCAAAAGGCACATGGCAAAATTTGTACAGGTTCCAATCGGTCGCAAATGCAGTTAAGTGACAAGATTCTTCGGCCAAGGGGATTTGATAAAACTTTTTTATTCAAATACATAATATTTACAAGTCAAGCGTTTAAATACATATGGTGTTGGGTGCTGGTAGTATTTGTACAGAGTAATTAGCATGAAGATATAGAAGTTGCCTGCTGGTGAGTCCACTTTCGTTTACATATTGAGAGAGTCCGTGTGGCTCATGCTGGTAGGATCTTAAGTATATACAGATAATATTGGATAATTGGGTCTAACCCTGAACTAGGCGCTCACTTCCTTTCATTCGTGTGCGTTCATACGTTCATTCAGGCTTAGGCTTATCGGAGTTGCGTCTAATAAGATGTTTGGTTAGTAGTTAGAGAAGCATCTGGAAGGGGTCCAACGTTCTCCCACCCTTGTGTCCCCATGACCCCTTACAGGCCTAAGTGGGAATGGGGTTAGGTAGAGGTGCCCTGCCCACTGGTTAACTACTAAGATATATTAGTTGAACCCTTCCAGTGCATTATACAGTCGGCCTGGACTTGTCTAGATCTAGGTGACACTAGGTGGCACGACCCCGATTTGCCTATCATTCGCTCGTACATTCACACATATAATGCACAATAAAATAGGATAATATTTACAGAATGACTTATGGTATCAGACATATGTACAGGACTATACTAATGGGACAAACATGTCTCGTACATACTCGCATTCTCACGTCATTCTCTCATGTCCATGCATTCCCACATTCATACGCCCTATAATATGTACAGTAATACTCAGCCACATGTAATAGAAATAAACATTGAGACATATAGATCAATCATTCACTAGCACGATTCCGTTCAAACAGTTGCGCAAGTGCGCTCCACTTTCTTCCTAAAACTGGCACACACAGTAATCACTCGATTTCGTTCAGTTGCGCAAGTGCGCATCCACTTACATATCACACATCACTAGCACACGCACTGTTATCCCACTGATAGTGCACCACACCGCACCGCAGCCGCCTAGGTGTACTGGCGGTGTCCAGTCACATGTTCGATGTAGATGTCTCGAGACCACCGTATCGAGTCTGAGACGCACAGATTGGCCATCATCTTGGAGTAAGTCTTGCTGATGCCCAAGCTCTGCAGCGTCTTGCCATTGGTTCATATCCAAGACAGTAAAATACTTGGCCTGTTTGAACCACGAAAAACACGATTGCAGATCTGGGAGAGGAACCGATTGTAATATGATCTTATTTAACACCCTGTAATCAAGAACAGGGCGAAACCCACCTTGCGGTTTGGGTACTAGAAAAATGGGAGAGGAGTATGATGAAGTAGAAGAACATATGATTCCGTCATCCAGCATTTTGACAATAATTTGCTTCAACGCCTGCATTTTGGGGGGTGAAAACTGATAAGGTGGAATCCTCACAGGGACGGAATCAGTGACTTCGATCTTATACTCAAGTATGTAAGTAACTCCCAATTTTTCAGTAAAAACGTTAGGAAATGCATTACATATCTCCCCAATGCACTGCGCCTTGTCCTCCGGCAAATGGCTAAGGTCGGAGACCATTTCGCCTTGAAGGGGCACGACACATGAAGCTAAAGCAGAATTACGCAAAGACAAACTGATTTTTTCCCATTCAGCAAACTTGAACCAGTAATGGCTATTTTGCATGTCTAACATGAGTCCAGCATAAGCAAAAAAAATTAGCCCCAACAACCACAGGACACGATAAATCCTTGGCCACATAAAAGCAATACTTCCACGTAAAATTGGAAATGCGAATCTTAGATTTGATTAAACCAATTACTTCAAGTTTAGACAGGTTGGGCGAAATACACGAAAAGGATACAGGCTGAATATTAGCAATTTTACAGAGGGTCTTGTGTGAAATAACCCAAGATTCACTCATGAGAGAAAGGACACTTTCCGAGTCCAAGAGAGCTTGGGTAGGTTCATTATTTAACTCGATCGAAATAAAAGGAGCGAAATCCTTATCATCTATATATATAAAATAAGAGTTTTGTCTGTACATTCCTCAGAATTTGAAAAGAATGGTATTTCTGTATCGATCATGTCCACAGTATTACTTTTCCGTAATTTCTGTCTGTCTGTCTGTCTGTCTGTCTGTCTGTCTGTCTGTCTGTCTGTCTGTCTGTCTGTCTGTCTGTACACGCATCACGAGAGAACGGCTGAAGAGAATTTAATAAAAATCGGTATGTAGAGTTGGGGGGTGAGCCGCTACAATCTAGGCTATAAATTATTTTATTCACGCTGAGTGAAATGGTAGTTTAGGGGAAGCCCTAAAATTCACTTCTCAAATATTTATATTATTAGTGGTCATATATGTAGAATTAAATTTCTGATCATTTACGTCTTATGCATTTTTACCGTACCGGCTATGATAACAGAGATATTCATGAATTTGGATTTTTGGTGCTAAGTTCATATCAACGCCGAGCCCCGGCAAAATGGATAAACAGAATTTAATGAAAATCGGTATATAGAGTCAGGGAATAAGAAACTACAGTTTAAGCTATAAACAATGTTATTCACCCTGGGTGAAATGGTAGTTTAGGGGAAGGCACCTTTTTTTTTTTGGCGTCGCACCGACACAGATAGGTCTTATGGTGACGATGGGATAGAAAAGGCCTAGGAATTGGAAAGAAGCGGCCGTGGCCTTAATTAAGGTACAGCCCCGGCATTTGCCTGGTGTGGAAATGGGAAACCACGGAAAACCATCTTCAGGGCTGCCGACAGTGGGGCTCGAACCCACTATCTCCCGATTACTGACCTATGTTCTTAGTCCTATGGAAAAGTACTAAATAACAAAAGTTATAAAGAATATAATTTCTGATCATTTATGTTTTATTCAGTTTTACCGTACCTACTATGATTAGAATGGTATTTAAGAACCAGAAGACAGTGAAGGCCTACAATATCGAAAGCGCGTAACATAGATCAACAGTAACATTTCACTGACCGTTGTTTGTTGTAATGTTCTTTGTCTCTTATGCTGACATTCAACTCCGATAGATGGGATTACTGCTGCGTACCGAGTATAACAGCCTAACTGAATATTGTCGGGAAATAGCTGAGGAGTTAGATAACTTTCTTCTTTAGCATGCCATTCCTCTGGTTCATACATTTTCTGATACTGCTGTTACGTAACACACTGGTTCATCATAGTATGCCAGCTATTCGATACCTACTCTGACGCGCTGTTTTGAATGAGCAGTGTGCGCACTTAAGTCAGAGGCTCAGTTAGTAGTAGTAGTAGTAGTAGTAGTAGTAGTAGTAGTAGTATGAACTGGTCTGGAATTACAATTTAGCCCTATTCCAAATTATAGTACCAGAATTCACTAAATAACTCTCAACCTTGAAAAAAGCTTATTTCTCTTCACTTTCATTAAATCTGCATTAATTTTATTCCAAATTAGCAGCGAAGATGTGGTTTCTTTTCTGGCTTGGAGGAAAAATTGCCTCCACATCAGATAGTTCTTTCCCCCGCCAGTGTAGTGAATTGAGATTTTCTGACTCATCGGGTACTCCCAGGAAGCCGATAAGTAAACGGGCATAGTTTTTGCCCTGGGACTATCCACTACTTGAACACACCCCCCACCCCCCCGCCAAAATAAAGGACGAAGTTTGTTCGTGGATCTCTGATGTCTGCGTCTTGGTCATTCCAGCTCTGTAGCTTTGGACTGTTAGTTCGGCAGCATAGTACTGTTCGTTAAAAGTGAAAAAATGTGTGGTTTTTCATTTGATCGAGTATTTTATATGGAGGCATTGCTTTTAATCGCGCCATTCCTACCGACGTCATTGTAATGACCCATGTTCATTTCAGTTGGGAAAACCACTAAGAGAGTCTTTCTGAGAATCTATAAAGGCAGGCGGAGAGTGAGTGTCTGCTATTATAATGAAAACTTCCCTACCTGATTGTGACTGACGGTAGGCAAGGTGGCCTACCATTACAATGAAAATTCCCTAACCCAGTCTTGATATGAGAAAAGACGTTGGTGACTTGCCCATCGTGCTTCTAGGGCAACGTTAAGAGCTATGCGACTTAATACAATCTTGCTCACAATGTTTATACTACCTAACCTAGAATTTTGTATAAAATTTAGAATTCTGTAGCGAAGCACGGGTACATCAGCTAGTCACCCTATATTTTCAAGCACTCGGGCGGGCAATCAAACCCTGACTGAAGGGGAAGATGGGAATCACGTGTCTCAACAACAAGGGAAGAAGGGTCGGCTCGAATGGCCTAGTCAGAGCTCTGCGGAACGATTAGAGCACCACCTCGTCATGTGTCCCCTTAATCCACATCAAAAGCGGATGACTCCTGATAACCCTGTATTATTCCTTTCACTACGACCGGCACTAGGCGAGGGATTGGTGGAAGTATGAGAAGGACATTGATTATGCAAAAATCAATTGCCCCATAGGTGTAACACTTCCTAACAAGGGCAGGTTTCCCAGACGAGGGTGGCTGCGTACGTTTGTTTGACAAAGGTACATTCAACTCGCGGAGAGAGTCAGCATGCCGAACTCCCTCGGCAGATACCACCACAGCCTCAAGTTCGATAAATGTACGAGGGCGAGTAACATAGCACAGATACCGATAATTAGGGGAGATGCCCTCCATGATTGTAGACACAATTTATTCTTCAGAGTAACCAAGTGTGAACACCCGAGCATAAAATTTAATATCCGAAATAAAATCAGACAAGCTCTCCCCTAAACACTGCACTCTAAAACAATGTTTCTGAATTAAAGAATTAAGAGCACATGCCGGGATAAAATATGTCAACAAGTTTGTATGAAATTCGTGCAAGGAAGATTGGGCCGCTATAGCATCAATGATTTTGTCAGCTAACACACCGGTGGCATAGGGGTAAATAATTTGGAGGACCTGTACATTTGACATTTCGAAGACCAATGCATGGTCCTGGAATTCGACCAGAAATCGAAGGAACAACACAACCTCGCTCGCCGAACTGACCAAATAACAAGAAGCCTTTTTTAACACAAGACTCAAGGGGTGAGGAAGACAAGAAAACCCCGTGTTATAGAGCATCGAAGTAGACTGCTGATCCTTGCCTGAAAGGCCGTCATGATCTCGTAATAGAGGAATAGACAAGGGGGCTGACTGCCCGTTTAACTGAACTCCGTCAACTGCCTTATTCGACTCACCTTCAGCCAGAGTAACGGAAAGGCTAGTGTTCTTAGGTTTAGCTGACAACCTCATCAACCATGAATCAACTTTCTCCAATAATGTGGAGGTTTCCAGTTGTAATGCCTCAACCTGACCCTTGAGGTGATCTTTAAGTTCTAAAGAGCGCAAATCTTTGATCCTATAGAAATAGTGGTTCAGAAGACCTTGAACCCTCTTTAACTGATGAACTGAAGCAATATCAATTTCCAAAAAATCCATGACTGAGATGATCTCCGTTAAGTTTGCCCGGATCAAGGACGTCGCCCCACCGACCTCGTTATCAGTATAAACAGGCACAGTAATAGGTTTATCAAGGTTCGACCTTAATGAATTCTCATCGCTTTTCACAGTTCCTTTTGACTCCCAATTCCTAATGAGCAATTCATACAATAACTCTTCCTTTCGCAAGGACTCCGGATAAGGGACATCTCGAGCCACCATAATGTTCTAACACTGTTAGACCCACAGGTCGAAAGAATTCCAAGAGTACACTCAAAGGTAAACGGAATAATACTTGAATTAAAACCAGGCCCATTCAACCACGCTCCAGGCTAGCACTCTGTACCCTGTGTAGGTTTACAAACATTCCCACAAAAGAAGGAAAGAAGGAAAAGTGTACGGCCCCAGGCCTGTTTCAAGATAACATTGCTTTCAGAAAATAACCACATTTATTATACATGCATATCCCCTTAGTGGGTTTTCCCTTAGTGTGTTAACACGTACAATTAATATAAAACAATATAGTTAAAATCTCAAGACAGCCTCACCCTGTGAAAGAAGTACATAAATACTGGACATTGAGCCCCAAAGGTTTAATATAACACCTCAACCAGGTCATTAAAACAAGTTCAACCTTCCAAAGCTGCCCTCCATTTAAAAGCACCCAGTGCATACAATACCAGAGAAAAAACCAGCTTCAGTTCATCATCTTAAACCAATGACGATGGAGGTGGCAGCTAATTTTCAAAGTGCCTGCACATATACGATTACATTAAAAGGCATTGGATTACAATCGTGTCATTTGACTGAACATTTTACAAACCCCCATAGTGAGATCTTCCCTTCGTTCTACTCCGCGCTAATACTTCAGTTTTATCTAATTAGTTAGAGCTTACCTCCACACCGTGGACAAGGAAGGGTTCGAGACCCAAGCGAAACCAGCTGTTGTCACTCAAGGCACCAAGTATATCTCCCGCCGCTGGCTACAAGAGCAGTCAAGTCCCCGAACCCTGTCCGTAGCTTGACAGACGAGCGAGCGGCAGACGAGAGGGAGGGGAGGAAGACCAGCCCAATTGGCTGGAAAGGCGGGGAAGTCACACTGCCATAGTAACATGCAATAGTGCAGCGGAAGGAGGAAGGGAGAATATCAACCTTTAGAAATATGTGCAAAGAAGTTTCTAATTAGACACACATATAAATAATAAGCCGTAAAAGGCCAAACACAGCAAATTTTTTTTTTTTAAAGTCAATCTTAAGGGCACTACCAGGCAGCCAACATAGCCCGAAGGGGGCGGGGGAATTGCCTAAAACATATGGCACAGAATGTATTGAGATTCAGTACCTTGGGATATCAAAATCTGATTACAGGTCCATATCTTCTTTTTAGGTCCCCTTACCCCCACCCATTTTGTGTACACTATCAGTTGTCATAACGAAACAAAATTGCGGTTAACAACAACAACAATTAACTACTAGTATTTTCCGTATTGTGTACTCTGGTATAAGGAATATAGGTAGAATGGGTTTTTTTGTGCTTGTACTGAACGATTTATTTATGTTTTGCCGTGACTGGTACAACACATTTCAATTGCAGCAATGGTTGTCGAATATAAATCAATTTAATGCATAGACAACTTTGATATGAATATGACATGGAATGTAGTAAAGTTTGACATAATAAGAAAAGCCTTCAAAAATAAAAAAGATATGCATTTATTATGCAGTAGATACACAATAATCACAGGCAGACCTGTAGTCTTATTTTACCGGTACTTTTTCCTTGCAATCCATCGCAATGAGATCATATTTGTCTTGGAGAGAGCCTCCTTCATCCTCTACTTTTCTCCAGGCGGAGAGCTGTGCCTCAGTATGCAAATGACAGAATTTCTTCTGCACAGTTGAAAATTTCAGATTTTTCCATTTTCCACCCCTCCAGTAGTTGACTGCTCATGTTTTATACTGTAAGTCTGCACTGTGTGTCGAATTGGCACTGTCTTGGCTTCGACCCAGTCCTGGCTCACTATATCCTTTTTGTGTTCCTCCGACTAATCAGACCTGTATGTCAAACTTGTAACATCCTCCAAATAGAGACTGGCACCTTCAAGACAGTAACTTATAAGCTCTGGAAAAAAAATTAAAATACATGTTGTTATATGTATATTTATTGACAGAAACAAGAGAGAACACAAAAGTTTGGTTTTAAAAAAATGCGAGAGTTATCGGTATCGACATATCAAACAGTCCAGTGCTGAAAACTAAAAACCTAAAATTTCACATACCCGGCGAGTTGGCTGTGCGGTTAGGGGCGCTCAGCCGTGAGCTTGCATCCGGGATATAGTGGATTCCAACCCCACTGTCGGCAGCCCTGAAGATGGTTTTCCGTGGTTTCCCATTTTCACACCAGGCAAATACTGGGGCTGTACCTTAATTAAGGGTACGGCTGCTTCCTTCCTATTCCTAGGCCTTTCCTGTCCCATCGTCGCCCTAAGACCTATCTGTATTGGTGCAATGTAAAGCAAATAGCAAGAAAAAAATTTCACGTGCAGCGCAAAAGACCATGCTTTAATCCACATTATTACGGCCTATGTCGCAGTGTGACATCACCCCTTGAGCGTCAAAACCTATTTGAAAACAGTTGACTGCTTAACACTTGCCCTGAATCGCATCATAAAGCTGCAGCTCCTGAAAGTTCAGCGGACCTTCTTCACTGTGACCTCTATGATTTACTTGAAGATGAAAAATAATTTTTGACATGCTCAATGACATTGCGCTTAAGGAATCATCACAAACGTTTTTATAAACATTTCAGAAAATGTAAACTGACTAATACAATTTGGAAATTACAAAGGGGCGATATGAGGAAGGCTGATAGAGTACACAAAGTGTAGCACCGGTTCTCTTCAACAGCTAAGCAGACAGGCAGGCGCAGGGAGAAGGGAAACATGCAGTGGCGAACCAGAAGGAAGGTTGGAGGGTGGAGGGGAAGAGGTGCAGAGGTGTGTCTCCAGGAAGGCAGTGTGCCAGCTTAGCATTGACCAGCAAGTATTCATCGCTGTTTGCATGGAACTTGAAATGTTGCAACTTTTAGGCCCCTTAGTTAACGCCCTAATGAATGTGAGCACCAAAAATTGATGCTGACATCTTTTTTACGTGTCCCTCAATATGTTTTCCAAGTTCCACCACGATTGACGACTTAACCATTGCTGATGTTCCCTTGTCAGACATATTCTGAATCATGGCCTTCCTTGTGCTCAGGTGGCTAGTACTATGCAATCCACCATGGTCCCTCACACATTAAAGGAGAAATTCTTACTTGGACTATGTGTAAGTAAGGATAGCATCCTGCTTCATGGAATTTTTCATTGAGCATGCTCAAAATGTTTTAAGCAAGACTCGGACCCATGGGAGTAATGCAGTCCCACTCCCATTTAACAGGTGAGGGAGTCCTTGGAAACAACTTGGCGAACAAAATGGAATTTGATGGGGAGCTATCAGTATTAACAGGGCTTATGGAGGAAAGAAAGTACAACTGGCTGAGTCAGCAAAGAGGATGCTTATGGATGTATTAGCAGTTAATATTATTTGGGTAAGGTGAGATAACGAGTAAGAGATAAGAGATTATAAAGTGTACTTGACGGGTGTTAAGCAGGGAAGGGAAGAGTGTGGGTCTGGGCTGTACATCAGGAATACTACTGTATGCAACATAATTTCTGTTAGGCAGGTAAATGAGCGAATGATGTGAGAAGATTTGGCTATTGGAGGAATTAGGACGAGAATTGTCTCAGTGTATTCACCATGTGAGGGTGTATGAGAATGAAGTTGACAATTTTTATGAAGCAGTGAGTGACATCATAGTCAGGGTCAACAGCAAGGATAGAATAGTGCTAATGGGTGATTTCAAAGAGAGAGTTCAAAATAGAACTGAAGGATAAAAAAGGGTGATTGGTAAATGTGGGGAAGATACGGCAGCTAAAAGGAATGGGAAGTGTTTGCTGAACTTCTGTGGTAGTATAGGATTAGCAGTCACACATACATTCTGCAAACAGATCCATAATAGACTATATCATAACCAACTTTGAATTCAGGAAATCTGTCAGTAATGTGAGAGAATTCCAGGGATTTTTTGATGATACAGACCACTATCTGATATCTAGTGAACTTAGTATCTCTAGACCTAGGATAGAGAAAGTGAAATCTGTCTGTAGACGGATAAGGGTAGAAATCTCCAGAACGAGGAAATTAGACAGAAGTACATGGATATGATTAGTGAAAAGTTCCAAACAGTGGACAGCAAGCAGGTTCAGGATATAGAAAGAGAATGGGCGGCATACAGGAATGCTGTAGTAGAAACAGCAAGGGAGTGCCTAGGAACAACTGTGTGTAAGGATGGGAAAAAGCAAACATCTTGGTGGAATAATAAATTTAGAGCAGTTTGTTAATGTAAAAGTAGTAGTATCAGAAATGGGTCCAAACAAGGACTAGTGCAGACAGAGAATTATATATAGAGAAAAGAAACAGAACAAAACAAATAGTTGTTGAAACCAAGAAGAATTAATGGGAAGATTTTGGTAATAACTTGGAAAGGCTAGGTCAAGCATGAGGGAAACCATTCTGGACAGTAATAAAGAATCTTAGAAAGGGAGGGAAAAGGGAAGTGAATAGTATTTTCGGTAAATCAGGTGTACTCATGGTAGATCCCAGGGAATCACTGCAATGGCAGAAGAAATATTTTGAAAATCTTGTTAATGTAAAAGGGTATCTTCCTTATGAGGTTACAACACCTGAGCTCATGCGAAGGTGGACAAAGATGTTGGTGAAATTACTCTTGAGGAAGTGGAAAGGGTGGTAAATAAACCCCGTTGTCATAAAGCAGCAGGAATAGATGAAATTAGACCTGAAATGGTGAAGTATAGTGAGAAGGCAGGGATAAAATGGCTTCTTAGAGTAAGAAGATTAGCATGGAATGTTAGTAAGATACCTTCAGATTGGACTAAAAGCCATAATTGTACCCATTTATAAGCAAGAGAACAGGAAGGATTGCAACAATTATTGAAGTATCTCAGTAATCAGTATACCAGGCAAAGTATTCATTGGCATCTCGGAAGGGAGGGTGCAATCAGTGGTTGAGAGTAAGTTAGATGAAAACCAGCGTGGTTTCAGACCACAATGGGGCTGTCAGGATCAGATTTTCAGTGCACGAGGTTATTGAAAACTGCTACGAGAGGAATAGACAGTTATGTTTATATTTCGTAGATCTATAGAAGGCATATGACAGAGTACTGAGGGAAAGGATGTTCGCTGAACTGGGGGACTATGGGATTAAGGGTAGATTATTAAAATCAATCAAAAACATTTATGTTGACAATTGGGCTGCAGTGAGAATTGACATTAGATGAGTTTTTGGTTCAAGTACTTACAGGGGTAGACAAGGCTGTAATATTTCACCTTTATTGTTCATAGTTTACATAGAACATCTGCTGAAAGGTATTAAGTGGCAGGGAGGGACTCAATAGGTGAAAATGTAGTAAGCAATTTGGCCTATGCTGACGACTTGGTCTTAATGGCAGATTGTGCCGAAAGCCTGCAGTCTAATGTCTTGGAGCTTGAACATAGGTGCAATGAGTATGGTATGAAAATTAGCCTATGACTAAATTGATGTTAGTAGGTAAGAAATCCTAGAGAATTGAACATCGTATTGGGAATACAAAGCTGGAACAGGTAGGTAATTTCAAGTATTTAGGATGTTTTTTTTTTTTTTTTTTTTTTTTTTTTTTTTTTTTTTTTTTTTTTTTTTTTGCTAGGAACTTTACATCGCACCGACACAGATAGGTCTTATGGCGACGATGGGATAGGAAAGGCCTAGGAGTTGGAAGGAAGCGGCTGCGGCCTTAATTAAGGTACAGCCCCAGCATTTGCCTGGTGTGAAAATAGGAAACCACGGAAAACCATTTTCAGGGCTGCCGATAGTGGGATTCGAACCTACTATCTCCCGGATGCAAGCTCACAGCCGCACGCCTCTACGCGATGTGTGTTCTACCAGGATGGTAGTATTCTGAGTGAGATTGATTGAAGGTTCAGTTTAGCTAATGCAGTGAGCTTGCAGTTGCGATCAACAGTATTCTGTAAGAAAGAAGTCAGCTCCTAGACTAAAATATCTTTTCAGAAGTCTGTTTTCAGATCAACTTTACTTTATGGGAGTGAAAGCTGGGTGGACTCAGGATATCTTATTCATAAGCAAGAAGTAACAGATACAGGGTGGCGCACGAATAGTTGACACATTTACTTTTAGAATAACAGCTTTATTTTTCAAAGAACACTTATGAAATTTTAGACACAGGTAGCTTGGACCCTGGAAATACATTTCACTATATCCCATATTCAAAGTGGCCTCCAGTGCGGCGGACAACCTCTTCGAGATGAGTACGCATGTTTCTGACGACTTTGCGGCACCGGTCTTCATGAATTTCACTGGAGAGCTGTACAATCCGAGCATGCATTTGCATGCGGCTTTGAGGTCTTGAAGCGAAGAGATTTTCTTTCAACTAGCCCCATTAAAATAAATCATAAGGATTTAAATCTGGGCTGAAAGGAGGCCAGAAGAATGTGCCATTATTGTTGTACTGTGGGTAACGATGAGGCATTACATGATCCCCCAAATACTCCCCTCAAAAACTCAAGAACATAGTTAGCTGCGTGAGGTGTTGCACCATCTTGCATAAACCACTGCGTATGAATAAGGAGTTCTGTAGCGAGAAGTTGAGGCATGAATTTATTCTCCAGCATTTCCTTGTATCGCTGTGCATTAACTGTCTTGACTGAAGAAAAAATGGTCCAATTAACTCATGACTTGGCAGAGCTACCCACACACTCACTTTTCCCCATATGTGTTTTTTTCATTCATGATATCTGGTTTTTCTGTAACCCAAAATCGCAATTTTGTTTGCTAACTGCCCCTTTGAGATGAAAATAGGCTTTATCAGAGAACCAAGTGTTAAACAGTACTTCATCTTTATCTTGAGTCCATAAGGCGTACCGCAATCTCTTCTGCCTGTGAAGATCTGTTAACTTGTGTAGTACAGTAATCTTGTACGGGTACAATAATTGAAAGTCACCGTGTAACATTCTTTGAACTGAACGGCGTGACATTTCACTTCCTCCTGAAGCTCCCCGTGCTGACTTGTTTGGGCTGCGCTTCACGGCGACCCTCAGCGCAGCGATGTTTTCGGGAGATCAAACTGCCGGTGGTCACTTTTCTTTCTTCACACTGCCTTGTTCTTCAAAGTTTCTGTACAAGAGAAGGATGGTGTTCCTTGCTGGTGCCCACTTAGTCTGATATACAGCTCGAAATTTCCTTTGTGTCGCCGTAACACTTTCTTATTCTCAATAAATTATAACTCTTTTGGCGCGCTGCTGAACGGAGAGTCGGCCATGGTAGAAAGCTCACTAGAATGCAGGCACTCGGATACAAAGCAGCAGTGTCACCTCTACAGTTATTTCCATGAAACGGGGAAGGTGTGAGCAAAATTTGAACAACATGGTACATAAGTTGCATTTTATATTTGCTTTTCAAATGTGTCAACTATTCGTGTGCCACCCTGTATGAAAGCAGCAAGAATCATTACTGATACAAACAGGTAGTAACAATGGCAGGAGGGTACTTGGAATGAGGAAATTAGGGCTAAGTTAGGAATGAACTCGATGGATGAAACTGTTCGCATAAACCAGCTTCGGTATTGGGGTCTTGTGAGGCGAATGGAGGAGGATAGGTTACCTTAGAAAATAATGGACTCTGTTATGGAGGGTAAGAGGGGTAGAGGGAGACCAAGACGACGATGGTTAGCCTCATTCTCCACCAATTTAAAGATAAGAGGTATAGAACTAAATGAGGTCACAGAACTAGTTTCAAATAGAGGACTGCAGCAGCGATTAGTAAATTCTCAGAGGCTTGCAGACTGAGTGCTGAAAGGCATAACAGTCTATAATGTGTATGTGTGTATATATGTACTGTATCTTAAAGCATTACTCAAAAATACCAGTTTTCTTTTCAATGATAAAGATATTTCCAAATTAACTGTAATGAGTCCTAGATTACTCGCAGCTAAAGTATACTCTAAGATTCATAAGACAAGTGTCCCCATGAGACCCATCATAAACTTCAGACCAAGTCCCACACATAAGATCTCACAATTCATTCTAAGATTCTTGAAAAAGCAATACACATTTTCTTCAAAAAGAACAATTCGAAAGACTATAGAGTTCTGTAATATTACCAAAGACCTAAAAGTCCAATACTATCACTCGATAATTTTATATGACATCACCAACATATACCCAAATATTTCCATACAAAAAACTATAAATCTAATAGAAAGGAACTTGGAAAAACAAGGCAATTTAAGCATAATGGAAATGGAGGAATTTAAAAATAATTTGTTCTCAATAACAATTACTTAAGCTTTCACGAAACTGTATCAACAGCATGGGCTCCCAATGGAGTCACCGGCCTCAGGAATATTAGCGGAAATCTACCTAGACCGCCTTGAAGACTCCAAAATCAGTAAAACTGACAATATATTATTTTGGTGTAGATTCGTGGATCATATATTTGCCATGATAGACAAGCGATCTACCAATGGTAACATTATTAATTTTTAGAACAATATTCTATAAACTAGACTGACATATAAAGTTCATGATTGAAACTGAAACAAATCAAGCCTTAAATTATCTTGACATAACTGTCACTAGACATGATAATCACTTACTTTACAATGTACACAGAAAACGAACCCAAACAGCAAATACCATATAACAAAATTCCATCCCCCTGAATGCCCACCAAAGAGCAGCCTATTATAGTATGGTCCACAGAGCTTTCACTATCCCTCCCTCTACCAAAAACTTAAACAAAGAAATAAACACGATTCATACAATAGCTAAATACAATAGATACACTAGACAATTTTAAAATAAAATCATCCACAAAATCAAACACCAACCAAAACCTAAATTAATTAGAGACAATAAACCTAAGAAGGAATATGGAGTCTTTATATTTAACAATACAATTATCCATCACATTACTAACTTGTTTAAAAGACAGAACATGAGAATAGCATTTAAAACCTCTAACAACAATTCATCTCTCTTTCACAATTCAAAATCTGTCAATAAAACTAATAAATACAATAACTTACGTATTTATAAATTGGAATGTGTAAACTGTATGGTAAGTTTCGTTGGGCAAACAGATAGGAGTTTTAACACCCGTTACTCCGAACATATTAATGCCTTCAAACATAACCGCTTCTTGTCTATGGGGCAACACATTCTCGACTCTAAACATAAATTTTCCCACATCGAAAGTGATATGAAAATTCTTAAAATAATATACAAATGTACCATGATAGACATTACTGAAGAATACTACATATATCTGGATCAATACACCAACCCAAACCATAATCTCAATGAAATAACTGAAAAAACTAACATTCCTACATTGCTTCACAATTCGACAGAATCCTTTAACACTATTTCTCTTTCTTTTTAGACATCATACACCACTACGCACCCATAATACCAACAATTCACAACTATTTTGACCAGTAACTAGTGATGTTCTCTCTTAATCGAGGCTAATGAAAATGCAATAATCATCAGCAAGAGGCCAACACAATACTAAAACGACAAATTTAAGTTTCATGACTTCTTTGTACTTGCCCTTAAATGGTATAAACAAATTTTAAACCCCCTTTTACTTCAGCATTTATGAATAACAACATCATGTATGAATTCATCACCAGTTTTAAACAGATATATTCATCATAGAATCTCATCAAAGTAATTTTATCATTCCATACATATTTGACTGGTACCAACAAAATTCCGTAAACTACTTTATTAAAATATTGACATAAAATAAAAGAAGTGTAATCACTATTATAAGAGCAAAAACTGTGTATGTAAACTGCAAGCAGAACAATATTTCAAACTAATGAAATTACTATTTTTAGTTTATGGTGCCATTTATTGTTATTAGAACCTAGGACTCTATACGTGAATCTTAGGTAATGTCGTAATGATATTGTTGCTATTTTGACTGTTAGTGTTATTGGTATACTATGGCTGAAGATGACCCATAACAGGATCGAAACTGGTACTGTGATTGTAATGAATTTTTAAATGTATTTTTATATGTAAATATTGTATGTCACCTTACAAAATTTACATATAAAAATACATTTACGTGGCTGTGAAGGAGGGACTTTAAAGTTTGATTTTGCCTTGTGTATATATATATATATTGTATAAAATCACCATACGATTAAATAAATAAATAAATAAATAAATAAATAAATAAATAAATAAATAAATAAATAAATAAATAAATATGTAAATACATATACCTGATATTGTAATAGTATTAATTTGGTGGAGACTTCAAATATATAATCATGAACTGTAAAAGTCATCAATACAGACATGAAACTAATAAATTATGATACAAAACTCTCTATATCACAAACATACTTTCATATTTCATTTCAGATTTCTAAATTACGAGATGAATTGAAGTTATTCTTCAATCAGCAGGTGAATCTTGCAGGATTGCAACTGGCATCTGGAAACCCCGTTGTTGGTGTTTGGGTTCATCCAAATTCAAAATATGCTTTCGTAGAGGTTTGTGTGCATCACAGATATTGCTCATTTATTTTGTAGATTGATTGATTGATTGATTGATTGATTGATTGATTGATTGATTGATTGATTGATTGATTGATTGATTGATTGATTGATTGATGGCCAGGTTGAGTAGCTGAGACAGTTCAGCGCTGGATTTCTGACCCCTAATTGACAGTTTTGATCTCCGCTCAATCTGGTGATATATGAAGGTGCTTGAATATCTTACCTTCATGTTGGTTTATTTACCAACACATAAAATAACTCTTCTGTGGGACATGATTCCAGCACCTCTATAAAGTATGAAAGTAATAAAGAAGTTAGTGAGGCATAAAACTTTTATTTTTTAAATACCGTACATCATGAATAGTTTACAGCTTTTGACCATTTGTGGTGGGACATAACGTCCCATCATCTATCCACCCAGACTCTCTCCTCTTCTCTGTTGCCTGGTTTTCTCCTTTGCAATTTCCAATTATTGTGTCTTCCTTTAGATATCTTTCCTTCTTTCTTTCTTTCTATTCTTCAGTCATTCTCTTCACACTATTCTTGATCTTTCTAGTCTACCCAGAATGGGTTCCTCCTTCACCAATAATTCTGCACCTCAGGAACTTCAGTACATAATAGGCTTTGTGCAAAATTCTTTGATTTTCTGTAGCACTTTCCTATTCCATTTTAGACTTTTTTCAAATTTGAGGAATTCCACTACTTTTCTACCTTTAGTAGACGCTCAAAGCTATTTTGTAGAGTCATGAAATTAACATTACAAATCGGTACGAAAGAAATTCAATGAAACAATTTAACCACCAATTACGCTTACTTACGTAAATGTATCATTTTACGTTTCATATCTAAATTAAAGATCAAATCATAGAGAAAAAAGAAACATGAGAATTATTTTGGCTCAGAAGTATTTTGTACAAAGAAAGAAAACAGAAATAGAATCAAATGCTGGCTTCTGATTTTCAGGACTTACAAAGGAAGGGTGTGAACCAGGGAATCGCCGATCTTACGTAAATTTTGCACACATGTTAAATGAGCCAAGAATAACACAATGGCTAAAATACTTCTTTTGGAAATTAACTCATGCGACCTACAGAAATCGTTTTAAAGTTTGTATGTTTGAATTAAGCGTACTTGGCTATGCAGTACTGCACCATGTACTGGCTTCGCTTGTCAAGTGACCACTACTTCATACCCCATCCACAACTCACACTGTCCAACAGATGATTTCAGGCCATGCTGACATACTCTTAAAATCATTCCATGGTGCTAGTGGTTTTTTTATAATGGTAATCAACATAAACAAAGTTACAGTATTTTTGCGATGGAAGAAAAACATTGAACATGTAATATTAAGCCTCTTAATGTTTAAGAACATGATGTGCTGGATGCCATTGATGGTATGGTGATTAGTCTGTTTATTTGTTGGTTTACATCTGTTTCAAAGCTTGTGTATAAATTTTTATATACTGATATTTACAGGTGTCTTTCTAATCACTAGATTGCATGCCAAAAGCCTGGATTCAGTTGCAAATCTCTCAGCAGTATTCATGTGAAGTGAGGGCATATGATGCTGTTGACAGTGATTCATCTGTCTAATCTTTCTAATCACTAGATTGCATGCCAAAAGCCTGGATTCAGTTGCAAATCTCTCAGCAGTATTCATGTGAAGTGAGGGCATATGATGCTGTTGACAGTGATTCATCTGTCTGAAGTAGATGTTAAGCTTTGAGTAGATCCCTTGGTGTTATTCAACAGGAGTAGGCTACATACTGACACCAGGTTTCACCCTGTCCGTATCATATCATCATCATTATTCATCCCACATTCAGAAGTGCAGGTCGCCCATTGGAGTCAAATAGAAAGACCTGCACAAGTGAGCCAAACATGTCTTCGGACACTCCCGGCACTAAAGGCCATATGATAAGCAAGTAATTAGAGGCTGCCTCGAAGATAATGACGTTTACACAGACAGCATGTCGTGTCTCACTTTTGCCGCAAATGAAATGACACGTTATCCTGGCGTAAATGATTCCAATGATGAATATTTGGTAGAAGGTGATAGCAAACCAGGGAGTTTTAAGGATGAACTTTTAGATATTGACTATAAAACAAAGGCTGTTCAATACTGGAGAAGTGAAAAGCAAAAAAATATATATTTGTGGGAAAAGCATGTAATGAACACGGGGAAATGCCAAAATTAAGAGCAATAACACATACTGTCAGAAAAAAACATTATTTTACCCATCAAAATAATTAAATAATTTGTAAAATAAGCATCCAGCAGTGGGCTGTGTAAGTTGCTCATGAAGAACAATGTACAAGGTTTAAAGCATTCCACACATCGCATGCTTAGGATCATAAGGGCGTATCTACAATTTTTGACATTTTGAGGTTATGATATCATTGCAATGCGAAAAGAATGCTGTATTTGAGTGACAGAATGGCGTATCTCTAACTATGCTAGTTTTTAAATTTTGCATGGCGTAAGTCATTAAGAGATTTGTTTTAGTAAATAACAAAAGGGCGTATCAGTATACGCCCATTTGTTACTCACAAACACGTAAAATATGAGGCACATACTTTAGGAACAAAATGGCGTAACACCTGATACGCCATTTTGACTAACTATTATTTCGTTTTATTCTCTATGGAAACCTGTGTGACTAGCGTGTGTTGAACATATCACCGTATTGTGAGGTGAATTAGTTTCTCCATTTTCTAGCACTATAAGAGTAATGAAATACTTAATAGTGTTTTAAAACTAGAATGATACTATCAATGAAGAAGGTGAGTCTAAAATATGAGCCACATAAATTAGCAAAGTATATTACCAAATACAGTAGAGACAATTCTCGACACTCTGCGAAATATCGAGGGACAGCGATTAGGTCTCAATCTAGCGGAGTGACCTGAGGGTTACTGATTCTGTCATAAGAGCACGTGTATTTGTTTGTGAAGTTTTGGGGGTTATTTATGCGTTTGTATTAAGTTGACATAAGTAAATAGTAGCGTGTGTCATTCCTTTATATCTCCTGTCAATATGAGTGGAAAGATATGTGCTGCGTTTGGCTGCAATAACTATGAAGTGCACAAGGATTCGCGGTCTTTCTTCCGCTTCCCTCGTGACAAGAAAATGTAAGTAAATACTGTGTTTGCATATATATTCTTCCAGTTACAAAGATATTTTTATAGAAGGCCTACTTCCTAAACTTCTGACCTGCGCGCCCCATATTTTAACTGGCTTAAAATATTATAATAAGCTTATTCAATTGTATTAGTGCAGCAGTTAACCTTCAATACTGATGTGTTGTTGTAGGTGTGATCTGTGGGTTTTGATTTAATTAAGGAACATGCATATGAATATGTGTGTGGCTGGTTGTGTTCCAAGTTACCCCATTTGGAATGCCGTAATGCGTTGTCAAGCACTGAAGAAAATATGGGTGATTTAAGAAATGTAATGATGATGCAAAGGTGAGTGGCTACTCATTGAATTCGACTTACAAGCTGTGCTGTACTGTCCACATACAAATGCCAAAGCATTGTTTTTCAAAAGAAGACTTGTTTTCTACAACCTAACAGTGTTAAATGCAGTTGCAAATAGTGCTGTCTGTTACACGTGGAATGAGACTATAGCTAAGAGAGAGTCATCTGAAATAGTATCATGTGTTTATAAGATTCTTACTCAAAATGCAAATGGCAAAGAGATTGTTTTTATACAGATACGTGCAGTGGCCAAAATAGGAATGCGTATATCTGTGCAATGTGTCTCTTTGCTGTAAAACAATTAAATATACCTGAAATCAACCACAAATATCTTACTCCAGGCCACAGACAGACGGAGGTTGATTCGGTACATTCTATGATCGAAAAAAGAAGAAGAGTGTTCACATATTTGAGCCAACTGGTTGGAAGACAGTCATCCGCCTAGCAAGAAAATCACGTTACGAAGTATAAGTTATGTCACAAGATGATTTCTTTGATTTTAGAAAAGTAAAGCAGGACCCTATAAACAATACAACAGTAGATGTTAGTGGTCAAAAGTAACATAGATGAAAATTGTGTGGTTGAAGTACGGTACTTGAAAGAGGATCCCGAACATGTTTACTTCAAGAACAACATGCATGAAAAATCCAACAAAATGAATATTGTAGGAAACAAGAGATCAGCACCTAGAAGGAAACAGAACTGTAACAGTCTTAGAGAGGATCTATTCACAACCTCTTCCAATTTCCGTTGGAAAGTTAAAAGATTTACAAGAACTTTGCAAACAAGGTATTATTAATCCCAGTATCATAAATTTTATATGTCCCTGAAGTCAATCACCACAAGCCAAGACAGTGACAATGATCTGGATGATGTTGGCAATTAATGAGTATCCTTTTCCTTTATTGATTCTTGCAATTATTGCTCACGGATTTCATCAATGTTACGTCAGTGCCGTTTTTATTAGCAATATGAAAAATATTCAAAACTGCTCTTGCATATTGCTTTAGTGTAGTTTTGTTATGCTTTAAATCAGCAATGATCTACATATTTGTCTAAGTTTAATGTAGTAACTATTAGTCTTATTATCAGTCTGAATTTAGCATAGTCTAGATAAAATATTGTATGGATGTTCTGTTGTAACTTTGGAGTGTTCTGTATCACAAACATATTGAGTTTATTAGGCATTTTTTCATGTAAAACGCAAGTTTTCATGCAGGGTTGTGTTAATAATGTAATGATCACGTTACTATATCGTAACAATAAAAACATTATTATTATTATTATTATTATTATTATTATTATTATTATTATTATTATTATTATTATTATTATTATTATTATTATTATTATTATTATTATTATTATTATTGTTACGGAGTTTTCCGTGGTAGGTAGAGGTGAAAGAAGGTGCGGGTGTGAATAGGTCTCCAGCTACGAAAGCAAAATTAATTTAAAATTTAACAAGGTTATATTTTCTTTTCAAAAACAAAGAAATAACAAGCATGGAAGGTACAAAGTAGCAAATCAAAAAGGGTAGTTACAATATTTACAGGAATTGGGCTTCGCGCCCTGATTTTACACTGCTTGGGCAATCAGCTCAGTTTTACCCCAAACACGAGTTTTAACAGAGGGGCAGAAAACCCCATTCATACCTAGGAGCCCTTGCTCCAAATTACACAGAAAAGCCTCCACGAGGCATACAACACTTAATTTTCAAAAGAGCCACTCGCTCTCAAAATTTAAGCCTCTCCCAGGCCACACCAAACTCCACCTTCAAGTTGTCCTCACTGGACATAGACACAGGGGTACAATACCCAACCTACTGAGGTCTATTAAATAAAAATGGGCAATTACATGACCTCTAAAATAACAATTTGAGAGGAGGCGATCTTGCACTCCTAATACACTTATTTTTAAAAACCTAATCTGGCTCTAGGCCACTAATGCAAGGGCTAATCCCATACTACCGAGGTGACTTTAGAAAAGAGCAATTTGTTTTACATTAACGAAGAATAGGTTGAGAAAATAAGTTCACCTCAAGACAATGTGAGTGGGAGCTCGAGAGGGTTAGCACTCTCTATCCCAATATGCAGCTTAAAAGAGAATAGAAGAAAAGATCGTTACATTTTAGGAAAAGGTTACATGGAGGAACGCTTCGCACCCGCCCCGAGAGTTAAACTGCTGAGCTAGCAAAGAAAAAATTTATTAATCGGCCATTACCTTATTGATGACCGCTGCCGAGGAAAGAGGCGCTTCCCGCCTCCTGCTATGTACTTTATACACTGAAAGATGGAACAGAAGTGGCCCGGAGACCCTAAAATCAGCAGTTTATATCCTCTCGCGGAAGGTTCTAGGCGTTAGGGGAATGAAAACACCCTCCCACAAACTTTTTATTGGCTCGGGTACAGAAACATATCCAAGTTGGGGGAAGATACATCGGATTGGTCGGAAATAACTCAAAGAAATTCAGGATTGGTTAAATGCAAAACAAGGGGAAAGAGAGGGGTATACAGCCAACTTAAACAATAACAGAAAAAAAATTAGCAAAGACAAACATTTGAAATAAAAATTTCTCCAACAAAATAGTTCCTTGAGATCGCACTAGGTTGCACTATTGTTGATCTTCAGTAGTGTCCTCTAGAAGAGAAAGTTCACACTTCTTACTTCAAGCGAAACAAAACCACATCAAAAATGACACAGTTCAAAAACTCAAAATTTTCCACGTGGTGACATCTTCTGAGAAAGTAGAGAATTAATAGCGTAGATAAAGTTCAGACTTCCTCCAGCAGAGGAGTTTCAACTGGCGCACATTTTAAATTATTATTATTATTATTATTATTATTATTATTATTATTATTATTATTATTATTATTATTATCTCATTTATCCTGGACAGTTCGACGTATGCCTTGCTCTTATTTTATGTTTTAAAGTATCAGACAAGTACTTACGCCACTTGACTCATTGAAAACTGTGAATAACAAAAGGGCGTATGTCAGGGAAATAATTTTAAAATAAAGTTAGGAACAATATTATTCGAACTTGTTTTGAATTACTTGGTTTTTTGCTTAATTCAAACCTAAATGAAACCATTTAATTGCATCATCATGTGCTGGTACTTATCTTGTACTGGTGATATACTTTAAAATAAATTATGTAGTGATATTCCTGATTTTCTCAAAATGGCAGAAATGTAGATACGCCCTTATGATCCTAAGCATGCGACATGGGTATGTAACTTTAGTAATGGTATTGTGTTGAGGAAAATGACATCTGTAACAATGAAACAGATCACCGACAGAGAAGTAGAAACCATGGCAGCAGCAGATATATCCATAGAAGAAGTTAAATCTTTCAAGGAGTGCTACGACACTGAAAATGTTTGTAGCAATGATCAGAGTGAGTTCAGCCTAGAGATGTATACGGGAAGACATTGACTTTAGAAGGGGAAAAATCAGTTACCACCACACACAGTTACACCATAATGCCAACAATTACTGCAAGTGTACATAAAATCAGCTTCATGCTCCGTATCGCACTTACACAGATTCACAACTAAGTATTTTTTATTTTCCAACCTTGTCAGTACAGTAAATTGCTTAAGGTAACATTGGTTAAAATTGGTACATGTTTCGTATATTGTAAAAATCTTTAGCCACATAACACTGTTTAGATGAAAAATTCATATATGACATAGTATCAATGCCTTAGAGAAAGTGTCCTTAAAATTAACATAGAAGATTGACAATATTAAAAATACTTAAGAGAAATTGAAAGCGAAATTATGGGGCTTTTATGCATCACTTTAAAAGAATCGAAAGGTGTGTTTGGTCAGACAGTGAAAAAGAACGTGCTTTCACATGAAAATATTCGTGTTGGTTACACTAAATCTGGAAAAATGGGATGTATTGCCCCCATTTACCCAGACTAACTCAGCAAGCATATGAGAGATCCCAAGGTGGACTGTTCGTTTGCTAGCTGTCCCAATGATAAGAGGCATTTAAAGGACAAGGGTTTATGACAACACAAAAGAAAACAATTTATAACAGGCTTGATTATTTAAGATATACACAAAACAAAAACCATGATTTAACAAAAATCGTCTCTTACTAGATGTTGTCTGAATGACTCACGAATTTACAGATTCAAAAACAGTCTGTTTTACAAAATCACATTGCTGGATTTTTGGTGACAATGACATATCTGAAATATTCTGCAAGAAAAAGTAAATAATAAAATTAACCATATATTGTGGTTGTGTGGAAATAAATAAATGAATGGAAGAACCTCCTTCCTATCCTAGGATAATATGATCTATTGTAATAAATTATCCCATAAATCATCATTTCAACATCTTTAAACATAATACCAGCTGCATTACCTCACCAAAGAATTCCAACTTTGTACATGTGGTCAATGACCATGCTAAACCTAATTTGTACACTATATTAGAGAGAAACACGTCTATGTTGTCGACGATTTTTTAGCCATATTTGACATCATATGAGCATCATAATGAATGTTCTTTAAATGTACATAGTCTCTCACCTAACTCAAGTTTTTGATTAAAAGACTGGAATTAATATTTGAGTCATAAACATCCTTAAAAAATTAATATCTGAAAATTTGAGTTGACTATCATTCTAAATAAGCTTTACAAGATGTTTATAAAAATGTATAGTATTATAATTCCCTTTGCTAGTACTTGCTCATTTTTAGAAAATTGATCAATCTTATTCAGTTCAAACTAATTTACTTAATAAATGGATTAATCCTGTCAGTCTTCCCACGCTGATTGAAGTGGTCCTCTTGGAATTAAAGATGACATTCGTAAGGCTGGTACAGTCGTTCAATCCTTGGTCTATCGTCCTCTTCCAGATGATTTTAGTGTAAGCTGAAACTGACACTCAATTACGATAAGTTTGTGCAAGACCAGAATAAATATTTCACGTCTAAAGCAAAATTTAACTTGGCTCTCTTCACGATGATTAGTTGAAGAATATCTGGAATAAAGGAAAGATTTTACGGTTTCACTAGGGTTAAACATCATTGAGGTTTTGAGGCGTGGCTCTAAGAAACATTATGATTGGTGTTTTATCTACACATTTGCTTCACATAATTGTTTCACTTTGCTTCAGAAAATGTTCCGACATCGCACCCACTTGGTAGACACACATTTAGCCTTGAACGGTGACAAGCACATCGCGTGATCTCGCACACGCTTTTTACAGCATAGGGTAAGAAGAAAAATAAAGCATGACGACGACGACTTGAGCTCACCACCAACACGTTTCTGAATAAAATTCAGAATCTGTCCCTACTAATATCTTCAGAATAACACATAACATAGGAATGACACCGGCTATTAGAAACACATAATTATATTCACGGAAAACACTATTTTGACGGGGACAGTATATAAGTGAACGAATGGTTTAATGGCATATTCAAGCAAAATACACCGCCCATAAAGTTGCGTTCATTCTGGATTCCTTTTCTGAACATAAAATCTATCCAAATTAAGATTCAATATAGCCGATTATGATCCCTCCTGATGCCATAGCTTACTGTCAGCCACTGTATGTATACAGGTTTAGAGTATGGAATGGCTTTGTACGTAGATTATCTGACACTGTTCGATTATTGAATTTGGATTTTGTTTTGATGCAGAGAAACACCATCTTGAAAACTCAATCTCTGACATACCAGCAACTGTTGTCTCCTCATTTTCATCCCATTTGGCAATACACCTGGTACTGAAGCCAGTACTTGTCTTAAAACTCAGAAGCCTTCGAGCATCCTGTGCAATATTGTTTCAACAGTGGTGACTTAAAATGTTCCATTTGCCCTTATCCTCACTTCGATAGATGTGGTTGGTGTACAGCCGGTTTGTCCTTTCAACGTTTCCAACACGAGCATCATTGTTGCAGAAACTGTAAGAAGTAACTTGCTTTTGTGTGTAACGTCCCTTGTTATACTGATTAACCTTTTTCACCATAACAATCTTATTCTATGGCCTTTATTGAACCACAATCAATGCAGGAATTAAACTATTTTTCTTAATGCCACTACATTATTTTCACAATGTGCTATGCAATTACTAACAGAATTTAAAAAGAAGATCAGTGGCCTAGCCCCTCGACAAGTGAACCCAGCATGCGTTGCAGTCCTGCATAGCCAAGCATGCCAGTTCAAACATGCAAACTTCAATGCTTACTGTAGGTCGCATAACTTCATTTCCAAAAGAAATGTTTTGGCTGTTGTATTATTTTTGGCTTCTTTAACATGTGTGCAAAATTTATGTCAGGTCTGTGATTCCCAGGTATGCACCCTTCCCTTGTCTTGAAGTGATTACTGCAGCATATCTTGATGGCATGGAGTCAGTGATCTTGGTCGAGTGCTCCTATGGAATTTTTCTCCTCATTTTACACAATTCTGTGTAGAATTCCTTCTTATTGATGCTGACTATTTTCTCAGCACATCCATCTAACTCTCCCAAAAGATGTTCCATCAGGTTCAGATTCGGACTGTAGGTTGTCCATTCCAGTACACATACTTTCTCCTCACCCAGGACATTCTTGACATGGCCAGAGATGTGTTTTGGACCATTATCATGTTGAAATATCCACTTGGGGGGCAGATATGTTTCTTGCATGAAGAATCATATTATGTTTTATTTGTATACATACCACTGTACTAGAGAACCAACACCATTCATTAATGGTCCATGTTGCACACTTTTTTAAAAACTGTAGTCTGGCCTTCATATTCTCTCAGATGCTAATCTTTCTTTACCCTTAAAAACATGAACTCACAGCCCATGATTTTCCTTCAGATCATCCTTGATTTTCCGAGGGAAATTTTTTAGATGCTGTTTTCTGAGGCTGACTACTTTCTGCACAGTCCCTCATTTCTTCTGAAGGCTATTACCACACACTTGTAAGCTACTGAGAGATCCCAAATTCTTTTGCAATGTAGGACTGTGTTTGGCACTTACTTATTACATTTGACATACCTTGCCTTAACAGAATATTCTTTAGTTTTCAGCACTGCTTTAAACTTCCAGAGTTCTGAATACTAGTTTTCCCGTTTTTTAACAATCCAATTGAGCCTCTATGGACTGCACATTAACAGCCAATCTCATTTTCAGTGTCTAGTAGATCTTGTTCATTTACCGGCTTTGACATTTTGCCAGTCTTTCTTGAACCCATCAATCAGCGCTTTATTTTGCTCATCTGGGTTCTGACTATCATAGAGCCATGATGACTTTTCATAATCCTCGTGAAACTATCCCAGTCATTGATTACATCCTCTGCAATGTCTCTCTCGCACACAGATCTTTCTCACACTCTTGGAATACTAGTTCATTGTTCTCCTTAAGCAGGGAATCTTAGAGTAGTCTGTGGTGAATTATATCTCATATTTAGGCTCTTGAGATCATACAAATTATTTATTTTGTACAGTGCCATTAACAATGTGGCAAGTGTTGTGATTTTACTTTTGTTATATGTGAAAACAAAAATGGCATATATCTCACTATTCAAATATAATTTTATTCTCACTTTAAAGTTGGTTCATTTTGCACTTTCTTATGCGCCACTAGGAAAAAGTGATCAGGACAATTGACAATGAGTCCAGTCAGTGAAGGGTACAGATATGGAAACACTAAGGTCATCAAACATAGTAACAAAACCTACTTAAGACTATTCACACATTATTGAAATACTCCAAGTAGAAAAAAGAAAAAATAAGGAATCTAAAAATGACCATGTATTTGTAGATCATTATTGGATATCCCAATTAAACACCTAGCGATTGTCCCATTTCCTATGGCCTAATTAGGTGGTCCCTGAGCAAAGCAATTTTTTGCCATCCTACAGATTATATCATTCGATGTACTGTGCACTACCTATATTTTAATAGAATAAGTGCTAATAACAAAAACTACACATACAAGGCATTCAAACAAAAATTTTGGTTTTTGAAGGTTCTTTCACCTAAACGGGCTCCTCCAGCTAAAATATTCCAGGATTTACTAGCTACACAGGTGCACTAGCTATTAGTACCTGAAATTAACAATGTTTACTTTCACTTCTGTCTTTACTGCTTAGTACTGACTGGTATGGTAAATCACTATCATTATTCACCAAATATGTCATTTTAATCACTAAGTTCAAACATTTAACGGATAACATCACTGGGTGGATTTAGATTTCTGTTTGCTATACTTAAGTAAAATGCAATTAAAATATAACATATATGCTACAGAAATACTGCAACAGTCTAAGCATTACTTTTGAAATCACCTACAATGCTTGAGAGAAAAATATTCTACCAACAAAAATGTAATTCACACATCTGAACATTCCCAAACACTCAGCAGGCATAACTGTACAATGAACAACAGACATACATCCTTCTTGCATGAAGCAACTACCACTTCAAAGAGACTGGGGCTTTGCCTGGCAGATATGGCAGTGACTACGGAGTTCACCGAATGCTCATGAGACCGCAGCATAAGGCAGAGCTTATCTTCAAAATTTCAGCTCAATCTGGATATATAATGTGAGTAAAAGCATAATAAACATTGTGCAGCATAAACCTTGTTGCCCACCAGGGAAGCAACAGTAGTGTGCAACATATGCCGCATTCCTCACTATATGGGTTTTAATTGTTAAACAGTCGCAAAATAATTATAAGCTAGCATTAAATGGAAGTTTATTGATAAAGGAAACCTTGGCAGTGTGAAACAGTCTGTTGTCTGAACCACTAGTCTACTTCATTTTGATTCTGTTTGCTGGCATTCAGTCAAATCCTTCTCATACAAAATATTGAATACTTCCCTCCTTTCTACTTTCTTCAGTTACATTTCCCAGTTATAATTTGTAACCTTCTGTAGTCCCTCCTCTATGTGTTACTATGATATCTGTATTCGCTATTTATTTCTTCCCATTCCTGTAGTTCTTCTCACTAAATACCCATGTCATCAGAATATCCGCTAATAGCATTACTTTTATTTTACATTCTTCACTCCTTCCTGCCACACTCTGCAATGTCCTGTCTATAAATACAATGAATTGAAAAGTATTCAAGCTCAACAATGCTGCTAATTTCATGACTGAAAAGGCCTAAAGAGCTTGAATGTTTTTAACATTTGCAGTTGAAATTAAATTATGGTTACCTTCTTGGAACTTAATGTTTAATACAGGGTCATACAATTAATGCAGAACAACAGCTGAGGTGCGGCTGAGGCCTCAGCCAGCAAGCTATTGCTTCTTGCCAGCTGGGCAGTATGAGAGCAAGCTTGAGAGACTATCTGATAAATTCTAATACACTTCAAAAGTACTCACCCATGTCACTAAAGTAGATGCTGTAACTGCTTGCCTTTGCTTTCAACACATTTCTGGCATCTTCTGACGAAAGTACCCATTACTCTTAGTTCACTTTAAGAAATCAAATTGATTTCTTGGTGAATGGTATCCTTCATTTAGTCTGAAGTATGCAAATTTGTTTCTGATTGAGATAGCTAAATAAAATTCAGGAAACTCAATCATCAAAAATTTTTGGTCATGCTAGCCTGGGACGGCATATTTAGCAAATGGAGATGCAATTCTCCCCTAGTCCGTCGATACTGCATTGTGCTTATCACATGTATAGCTTGCAGTGGTGTTGCTACCGGCGTGCTAGCTGGCCAGTGTCTTGGGAAGGTGTGGTATCCAACTGATGAGCCCATGCTGCACTGGGGCAAAACACTGGTAAGTTTTAACTGTTGAATTTCCTGAATTTTATTTATTTGTTTATTTGTTTTATACACTTTATCTTTTAATGATCCCCAGAGATAAAAATCACAGTCTCTTAAATTAAGGGATCATGGCGGGCCATATGTTGTTGCTAATAATTCTATCACCAAACATTTGTCGAATTTCCTGCAGTGAAACCTAGGCTGTATGTACCATTGCCAAGTCCTATTGAAAAAATAGCAAAAGTACGTTCTCTCTCGGTTAATTAAGCAAAAGAGGTTGTTCACATATCGATCACTGTTAATTGTTTCTGTTAAAAAATTTGGTCTATTATTTTCTCACCGGAAATTGCGCACCACACCCCTAATTTTTCATCATTAAGAGGTTTTTCATGGAACAGGTTAGGTTTAACGGCACTCCATTATTGGTTGTTTTGATAATTTACATACCCATGTAAGTGAAACTGTGCTTCATCTGAGAAGAGAATATGATTGGGATTAATTTCTCCGTCATGCACTTTACTCAAATCCATCCACTGAACCTAATCCTACACACAGGTTCACCCGTTTTAAGTTCTTGTACCACAGTACATTTATACAGTTTTAACAAAAATAACTTAATAGCTCTTTGTACAGAACCGTAAGAAATTTTGTTGGTGAGAAAAACTGCAATGAGATTTCTTAGAAGAATTTTTGTGGGCGTTGTCCAGTGTCTTCAAGATTTTCTTCGGTTAGCACTGTACATCACTTATTTCCCATTTCACAAAATTTGTTGACTATTCTAAGTACCGTCCCATGACTTGGAACTCAAACACCTGAGAATTTCTCTTGAAATAATCTGTAACAGCACAAGCAGATTCTGTATGGACATACAATTAAATTGTAAATAAACACTCGATGTTGGATAAAATAATGGGGCCTATTATTATTATTATTATTATTATTATTATTATTATTATTATTATTATTATTATTATTATTATTATTAATATTATTTTCAATTTAGTCTTACTTCACTTTGCACTCACTGAAACACACGAAAAAACTGCACTGTGAGACAAAGCCAGAATCGGTAGTCCCCACAGGCTCCCCTCCTTTCCGTGCAGCTACCGGCTTAGTCACTCCCAGCCGCCGCCACTCTGCTTCCAAGATAATTCAAATGACCCAGTACAATGAAGTTGTAAGAGGGCAGTTCCTTATTGCATAAAATGAATTTCATTATAAAGCCTGTATTGTTGTACGTATACTTAAAAGGTGTGGTCAGATGTTCCACCTTTCTTCTTCTTTTTTTTTTCTTTTTCCTCTTCTTCTTCTTCTTTTATTATGACCACATAGGATCAGTTTAGTCAGTCCATCGTTGAGATCTCTTTGAAGGGATTGTTCAGGCTTTGCGGTCCTCCCAGTACTTCTTCAGACGCTCCAATCTTTGTGTCCTTTCCTCAGTTGAAAATATGCATGTTGTTGGTTTGTTTTGTGTAAGGGTAAAGCAGAAGTTTGTATTCTTGAGTTTTGTATTCAATTTTATCTTATTTGTGGTGTGTTCTGTTGTAAGGCCTATTTCCTTCAGATCCTCTTTTACTTCTATGATCCATTTACATCCTGTTGTGGTATTTTTTGAGACGAGATTGTGTTGTACCAGTTGTTTCAGAAGTCTCGAATCCTGCATCCTCATGATATGTCCAAAGAAAAGAAAAGAACTTTAAATTTTATTATTTAAATAACATTTACAAAATAACGGAACATGTTTCATCTATCTTGTAGACATCATCAGCCGAAAAGTTTAAAGATTAAGCACAAATGACAAGGAAAAAAAACACATTAAAAATAATTCGGCCTGCCTACTGTCCATCTCACAACATTATCGAGGTCATTTTGCAGTTGCTCACAATCTTGTAACTTATTTATTACTCTGTACAGAATAACATCATCTGCAAACAGCCTTATCTCTGATTCCACTTCTTTACACATATCATTGATATATACAAGAAAACATAAACTCCCCTCTTAATTATTACAGGGTCAGATAAAGCTCTGCCTACTCTAATTCTCTGAGTTCTATTTTCTAGAAATATAGCCACCCAACAGTCACTCTTTTTTTCTAGGCCAATAGCACTCATTTTTGCAAGTAGTTTCCCATGATCTACCCTATCAAATGCCTTAGATAGGTCAGTCGCAATACAGTCCATTTGACCTCCTGAATCCAGGATATCTGCTATGTCTTGCTGGAATCCTACAAGTTGAGCTTCAGTGGAATAACTTTTCCTAAACCCAAACTGCCTTCTGTCAAACCGGTTATTAATTTTGCAAACATGTCTAATATAATCACACAGAATGCTATCCCAAAGCTTACATGCAATGCATGTCAAACTGACTGGCCTGTAATTTTCAGCTGTTTGTCTATCATCCTTTCCTTTATAAACAGGAGCTACTATAGCAACTGTCCATTCATTTGGTATAGCTCCTTCATGCAAACAATAATCAAATAAGTACTTCAGATATGGTACTATATCCCAACACATTGTCTTTACTATATCCCCAGAAATCTTATCAATTCCAGCCACTTTTCTAGTTTTCAACTTTTGTATCTTACTGTAAATGTCATTGTTATGATAGGTAACTTTTAATACTTCTTTAGTATTAGTCAACTCCTCTATCTGGACATTATCCTTGTAACCAAAAATCTTGACATACTGCTGCCTTCTGCCTTTTGAAGATCCTCGCATACACACTCCCCTTGTTCATTAATGATTCCTGGAATGTCCTTCTTGGAACCTGTTTCTGCCTTAAAATACCTATACATACCATTCCACTTTTCACTGAAATTTGTATGACCACCATTTATGCTTGCCATCATGTTATCCTTAGCTGACTTCTTTGCTAGATTCAATTTCCTAGTAAGTTCTTTCAACTCCTCCTTACTTCCACAGCCATTTCTAACATTATTTCTTTCCAACCTGCACCTCTTTCTTAATTTCTATACTTCTCTGTTATAATATAGTGGATCTTTACCATTCCGTACCACCTTTAAAAGTACAAACCTATTTTCACATTACTCAGCTATTGCTTTAAACCGATCCCAGAGTCTGTTTACATTTTTATTTACCATTCTCCACTGATCATAGTTACTTTTTTTTAAACTCCCTCATACCTGTTTTATCAGCCATATGGTACTGCCTAATAATCCTAATTTTAATACTTCCTTTCTTTCAGATTTATTTTTAACTAGCTGAAGTACCCGTGCTTCGCTACGGGATTCTCAGAAAGACTGACTTTGTGGTTTTCCTAACTGAAGTCAACATAGATGATTACAAAAACGTTAGTAGGAATGTAGCGATTAAAAGCAATGTTATCATATGAAATACTCGATCAAATGAAAAACCTCACCTTTTCTCACTTGTAACTAACAGTACCACGGTGCCGATCTAACAGTCCCGAGTTTCAGAGCTGGAATGACCAGGATGAACCAGCATGTTACGTACCAGTAGTATCAGAAAATGTATGAATCAGAGGAATGGCACGCTAAAGAAGAACGTTATCTAACTCCCCAGCTACTTCCCGCCAATATTAAGGCAGGCTGTTACACTCGGTACGCCCGGGCGAGTTGGCCGTGTGGTTAGGGGCGCGCAGCTGTCAGCTTGCATCCAGGAGATAGTGGATTCGAACCCCACTGTCAGCAGCCCTGAAGATGGTATTCCATAGTTTCCCATTTTCACACCAGGCAAATGCTGGTATGTACCTTAATTAAGGCCAAGGCCGCATCCTTCACACTCCTAGCCCTTTCCTATCCCATCGTCGCCATAAGACCTATCTGTGTCGGTGCAACGTAAAGTAAATTTTTTAAAATACTCGGTACGCAGCAGTAATCCTATCTATCATAGATGAGGGGCAACAGAAGACACAAAGCACATCACAACAAACAATGGTCAATGTAATGGTATTGTTGATCAATTTTATGAGCTTTCTATATTGTAGGCCTTCACATTTTGTTTTTTTTCTACTCTGTGATATTAGGGTGTGTTATAAAATTATTTATAGCGTAGACTGTAGTTCCTTATTCTTCGACTTTACATACCGGTTTTCATTAAATTATGTTTACCTATTTTCTCGTGTCTCGGCGGTGACAGGGACTTAGTAGCAAGAATCAAAATTCACGAATATCTCTGTGATCTTAGCCGGTACGGTAACAATGTATAAGACACAAATGATCGGAAATTTAATGCTATATAACTTCAGTTATGTAGTATTTATCGATACGACCACTAATAACACCAATATTTGAGAATTAAATGTTAGGCCTTCCCCTAAACTACCATTTCACTCAACATCAATAAAATTATTTATAGCCTAGATTATAGCAACTTGTTCCATGGCTTTGAATACCGATTTTCATTAAGATAGGACCGCTAATAACATAAATATTTGAGAATTAAATGTTAGGCCTTCCCCTAAACTACCATTTGTCTCAGCGTGAATACAAATATTTATAGTCTAGAGTGTAGCAAATTATTTCCCAACTTTGCCTACCGATTTTCATTAAATTCTCTTCAGCCGTTTTCTCGTGATGCGTATACATACATACATACATACATACAGACAGACAGACAGACAGATAGACAGACAGACAGACAGACAGACAGACAGACAGACAGACAGACAGACAGACAGACAGACAGAAATTACGAAAAATGAAAAAGTGCATTTCCTTGTTACTGTGAACACGACTGATACAGGAATACCATCCTTTTTAAATTCTGAGCAATGTACAGACAAAACTCTTATTTTATATATATAGACTATGACAAAAACAGCTTCGTTATCACTAATACCATCTATTACTTTGGTTTCTCTATAGAGCTCATCTGGTTTTAACAGCACCACATCCAAAATATTCTTTCCTCTAGTTGGTTCCATCACTTTCTGAATCATCTGCCCTTCCTATATTAACTTATTTGCCATTTGTTGTTCATGCTTCCTGTAGTTCGCATTATGTTCCCAATTGACATCTGCTAAATAGAGATCACCTGCTACTATCACATTCCTTTCAATATCATTTCCAACATAGCTGATTATCTTATCAAATAATTCAGAATCAGCGTCAGCACTACCCTTTCTTGGTCTGTACACTCCAAAGATATCAAGTTGCGCATTATCTTTAGAGATAAGCTTTAGATCTAGAATTTCATGTTTGTCATCTTTAACTTTTTTGTAGCTTACAAATTCTTCTTTCACCAGAATGAATACTCCCCCTCTGACCATTCATAAAACCTTGTTTTTCACCTATTCAATACTTAACTAGCATACAAAATTAAGATTTCATCCTTATTTTATTGCCAAGTTATTAAAAATGTGGTACATGTTTCGCTCACTTTCTGAGCATCTTCAGCCATATTGTCATCACAATGTTAATTAGGAACATTGATTTTTGAATTTGTATACATGATTTTTCATTAGCAAACTTAAATCATACAATTTTTAAGAAACCTGATTAAATATAATTATCTTATACAGTATATTACGTCATTTGGCTGTGATTTAGGATATAACAATTATTAACATTGCAATTAAAACTATTACAATATTCCCGTATGTGACAGCAATTAGTTGGTCTAAATGTAACAATTTTTCACATTCTATTAAAACTAATAATTTTCTTAAAAGTTTCTTGTTTGAATTTAAAATGTTTTATTAAAATCTTGAATAATCATTGTGACTCAAGTTTATATGAAGTTTCTTAAAAATTGTATAATTTAAGTTTGCTAATTTTTTAATTTCGTCTGGCTATTTCTAGCTGGGTGCAGCCGTTGTAAGGCAGACCCTCCGATGAGGGTGGGCGAAGTTCGTTAATGACAAATCATGTATACAGATTCAAAATCAATGTTCCTAATTAACCTTGTGATGACAATATGGCTAAAGATGCTCAGAAAATGAGCGAAACATGTACCACGTTTTTAATAATTTGGCAATAAAATAAGGATGAAATCCTAATTTTGTATGCCTAGTTAAGTATTGAATAGGTGAAAAACAGTTTTATTTTTCTCCTTTCAACACACTCCAGTTCCGTGAGAAAATGTCTGCATCCATTATATCATTTCTTAGCCATGATTCAACTCCTATGACAATATCTGTTAAGTATATATCTATTAAATTACTTAATTCGATTCCTGTCTTTACAATACTTTTTTCTTCATGTCTCACATCTTTACACACACTTATATTAACGTTATTTCTTATAACCAATTTCTTCTAAACTTGTACATACTTTGATTGCATGTAATGGCTTTTTGTATCACATACTTAGCATCATTGTATTTCTCAAGCAGCTCCTTACCATTAGCATTGCTGTTATCTTTAATTATTCTATTTGGAAAGCTTATTATTCATCTGCAAGCTTTAAATATATTAACTTTTCTTCAAGTTTGTACTCCTGTTAGTACAATGCTAGAAAGAGAAAGATGTTCAACCTATTCAATACAATAATATTGTTGCACGAATTAATGTAGCAACATATTTAATATGTTATGGGACTGGTTTCGACATATGTCCATGTCATCATCAGCCGACACAAAAATGGCAAGAAGTCAACACATTTGTAACACTTATGACACTTTTCTTGAATTAAAAATAGAACCTCATGTAGAGGTTCTTGAGCTTCTAAATTGTTCGAGAATGTCGTGTGTAATTGCAACGTGACAAGGAGGTCCCATGCTGAGAAACCAATCAAAGAACAGTGATACTGTGACATGTACAAGTGACTAGTGGTGATGATGCATTGTGTAGTGGATTGTTCTAGAAAGAATTGGAGAAGGTATATAAACTGATATCTTGTAAACAGCAAGGCTTTTGACTCTCGGCTTTTTCAGTGTGTTGGCCAAATGCCCTCTCGGAATGCAAACTGATAGTTAGACGGTCAGAGCGAACTGTTAAGGGTGCTAGTATAGCTTGAGTAGAGCCGCAAGTGTGTAATTAAAAGTACTAGCAAGTTAGAGGAACAATAGGCTCTTGAACTGAGTGTGATTCGTTGTTGAACGATTGCAGGGTTTTTGACACCAGTAGTCAATTAGGTGTTGGAATCTAATCAATATAAGCAGCAATTATTCGTAATCGGGGAAGTTTTACCTCGCCGCCGAAGTAATGGGTTCCAGGGACGTTCAGCCCAGAAGAAAGAAGACCTCTGCTGTACAGAGATCAGCTACATTCCGTAGTTAAGTATTCAACCAGTGAACATATATATTCTTATATAATATAACGGCTTGAAATACTTACAGAAAGATCTGAAGTTTGAAAAGTGATTTGAGATTTAAATGGTGTCAGAGTACATGGTGTCAGAAGTGTATATGTAATTGTATATGTAACCCCCTCCCTTTTGGAGCTGGTCACATTACTTTAAAGCACATATAAATCAAGGTAATAAGGTAATAATCAAAGTAATAAACCTGAAGGAACATGTGTCAACCGATAAGACACCAATTATAACATTGAAAGTTTCGAAAACCTACACATGGCTAGAAGGAAAAATAAGCAGGATTACTAACACGACAACTAGAGAAAGGATGTGGGGAGCGGACTGGAATCCCTAAGAGGAGGTGATCTTACGTAACGTTGTAGGGAAAAGGGCATGTGAGCGGTTACCCTTCAGTCTGCATTTACTAACAAATAAAGAAATTTTAACGTAGTTGGATAACAGAAACTTAAAAATAAAGTAACATGGTCAATAAAGAAAAACAAAGGGTAAACGAACCACGAGGTTCCTATCTATGGTTCTTCAGAAAATCCAAATTGTATATTACAAGTTCTGATCCACAAGAAGGTGTCCAGCGACAAACCATAAACTATTAAGATTACATTAGGAAAATAAGAACAACTTCTGCAATTAAAATTTTACAAGGAAAATTTGACAGGGAATATAAAATCAATTAACAGTTTTACAAGGAAAATAGAAAAGGAGATTTACAGATTATTACATACAATTTACAAGGAAAATTGACAAAGGAATTTAAAATTTAATGCAGAGGCCTTTAGAGTTGCTGTCCTCCTAATACACATCAGCGAGAGACGCATAGCTCCAAGCGGCTTACACTAAATTGACGCAGGACTATGGGAGGCAACCCTGGATGGAAAATGAAATTTTACATTACACAATTAAAAGGTTAATAAAAGGGAATTGCCTCCAAAAGAAAGGATATGCCTAGCTGATGAGCTGAGGCATTACAAAACAAAACGTGAAAACCAGGGTCTAAGGTAAACTCCGAAGCAAATAAAATTACATGTTCATTTAAAATTCAAGAAAAGGAAACATGCTTACCCTGAGGTGACTGGAGCCGCTGAAGGGACCACACTCGAAGTGCGTCCGACCATGAGGACGTACGAAAACCAAAGATGCGGACCAGAGCCCTGCTCCTTCAGAGGAGCGAAAGGCCGGAAATTGAGAAACACGCAAACAGCCAATTAGGGAAGCTTGCTATGATTCGACCCAAAATTTTCACCAATGAAGGAGGTCGTTATTCCGGCCAATTAAAACAAATTATCTTATATGGGCCACAAATTCTACAGGTTTTGATTGCGAAATGCAGCGATTTTGTTATCGAAGCCTCCACGTAGCAAATACAGGGTGATACAAAAGATTGTTTAACAGATTGCAAGTTACAATAAGCATAACTACAGGTGATCTTCAATACCAAAATAAATGTCTTTCTTCCAACACTCATAACGCTTATGATTATGATGATTTCTTGTGAGTCCTAAAAATTCTTATTAATATATTTTACATAAATTCACAAAAAAAACCCACAAATATTATATTGACTTCTTCAAAAATGTCTTAGTTTTTGCAATGGTGATTTTACAAAATTTAGCATCACATCCACATTATGAACTTCTCACCACCACCATCAAGGGTCTTAGAATATAAGTGAAATTCAATCTGATTATATGCTCCCAAGTCCCCATTCCACCGTATTCTTAGGATACGACAAGTATATCAGCTGTGTTTTGGGAATTAATGTATATCGTAAATTTATTGTTATCTATTTGTACACTCCATTCTTACTGTACAGTCTTTCAATTCGCAGTCAAAAAAAATCTAATCTAATTGTTATACCCTGAATTAATTTATATTTGTTTCTACACTCCATTCTTACTATTTGTACTTGAATATCTTACCAGATATTAATTTATATCTATTTGTATGCTCCGTTCTTACTGTACAGTCTTTCTATTTGTATCCAAAAATCTTACTAAATTGTTCTTGCTAGAGCATACATTGTTATATCTTTCCACTGGTTCAAAAAGAAGAAAAGTAATGTTATTTGAAATTCCGTTATCTTGTTTTGCTTTTATATTCATCAGTCCTGACGGTCCTCTTTCTCTACCATTGAACCCCTCTTATTTTCATTCCACTGTGCACTTATATACATTTATGGCATTTTACTGATAATTAATCTTTGCCTACATTAGTGTTACCCCCATGGTGATGTTACAATCTCCCATATGCCAGTTGGCCACACATAGCTGTGACGCCTGTAAAGTTGGAACATGCGGACACCCATATTCAAGGTGATCAATGGATCACAGTCAAGCACCACGCTGCTGAATTTGACATCTCTGTTGGGAGTGCTGACCCACTTATCCAACAGTTGGAGTATTCAAAGCTTTGTTCTCGCTGGGTTCCTCGACACCTAACAGAAGACCATGAAGAGCAAAGAAGAAACATCTGAGCGGAATTGCTTGCTCGTTATGAGGATGAAGGTGACAATTTCTTGTCAAACATTGTCACAGACAATGAAACATGGATTCATCACTTTGAACTGGAAACAAAATGGCAATCCATGGAGTGCTGCCACACAAACTCTCCCACAAAGAAAAAGTTCAAAACCGTACCCTCAGCTGGCAAAGTCATGGCTACGGTCTTCTGAGACTCTGAAGGGGTTATCCTGTTCGATGTTCTCCCTCGTGGTGAAACGATCACTTCTGAAGTGTATTGCAGTACTCTAAGGAAATTTAATAAACGACTTCAGCATCTTCATAGTCACAAAAATGCAAATGAACTTCTCCAAGACAACTCAAGACCTCACACAAGTCTGCACGCCTGACAGGAGCTCACAAAACTTCAGTGGACTGTTCTTCCTCATCCACCCTACAGACCGGATCTCGCGCCTTCTGACTTCCATTTGTTTGGCCCAATGAAGGACGCACTTCACGGGATGCACTATGTGGATGATGGGGAAGTTATCGATGCTGCACAACGTTGACTCAGACTTCGACCTGTCGAGTGGTACCATGCAAGCATACAGGCCCTCATGTTACAGATGTGTAAGGCCATGGCATTAAACAAAGATTTTGTTAAAAATAGGGTATTGTAGCAAAAGGATTGGGGAATAACACGGTGCATTTGAATCTTCAATAAAATCAGCCTGCTTTTATTAAAAAAAGTGTTACATTATATATTGAACTCCCTTTATACATGACCCTTGCAAAGAGATATAGAAAAAAATTGCCTGCACCAACAAAATTGTAACATAGTGCTGAAAAGTGCTATTTTGACTAAATTAAATCATCAAAGATGTGGGACTGCCCCATAAAATTCCTGCAAGTGATACTAATTTAAAACATTACCAAAAAGGTAAAATTTACTTTATGAATGAAGGAATACTGGGCTAAAAAGAAAAGGAAAGCCCACCAGAGTTAAGAACCACATGGTCCATTGTAGGCCAAAAAGAAGAAGAAGACTGTTTACCTTATCCCATTATCCCGCAACTTCAGCTCAAACTTCCCTGTGGAGCAAAAGCTCAGACGGTAACACATATCCGCTCTGACTTGAGAACCAAGATGAGAATCAAGATGCTTTCATGTCCACACTATCAGCATGCGGTATTGTATGTGACACCCTTCCAGAACAATGGAACAAATCAACCAATCATATTCAGAATTCAAGACAGAGCTGCTTCTCGCATCTTCTTACATGAGGGTGGAAAATTCTCACACTCTACAGACAAGGGTTCATTCTGGCATCAGCAAGTCATGAGAAATGAAGTGCCTGGCCTCCTATAGGCTGTTCGAACAGTTCTCTTCACAATATTACTACCCAGGTTTTGAAACAAAGACCTCCTTTTTGCAAATGCAACCCCAAAAGATAATTTTGATCATTTTTAAATTTCCACACTTTATAAATTGGTGCACATACATTTCATATTCATAGTGTCATTCTTGTAGGTATATGATAGCCAATATCATTGTTTGTCTTGTTTCACATTGTGACACAGTGGCATGTTAATATTGTGCTGGTATTGTTCTGGCCTTTATCTTTATTTCCCTTCTTGTAAATCACTGTCATTATTCTCATCCTCCAATTCTCAGGGATCTTCTTTTTGCTCCTAAGTACTCTTGCCACAGGATTCCCCATTGTATCTTAACCACTCCTGTTGCTTTTAATTTATCCACTGTAATATTTTCCTCACCTAGAATCTTCATTCCCCTCTATATATTCATCTCATTTGTACAACCTCTGTATTTTAAAATTTGTCTCTTCAAGATCTGCCTCATATTTTACAACAGCATTGTAAACGTACAGTTTGGTTCTCACACTGATATCATGATTGTCAAACACTCTTCTTAGGAGACGACCAAAAGCCGCACTAGCGCATCTTAAACGATATTGGATTTCTGCATCAATGTTTGCACATGTCGAGAGATGGCTTCCAAGGTAAGGAAAATGATTTATGTTTTGCAGAGACTGGCCATTGATTGTAATAGTCGGAGTTCTCTTATTGGAATTAGGCGCTGGCTGGTAATTCCTATTCTTATCTATGGTTGCGAGACCTGGACAACCTTCAGGAGAAACCTAAAGTGTCTGGAAAAATACCATCAACGATGCTTGCGGAGAATACTGAAAGTTAAATGGCAAGATCGTCGAACGAACATTAGCATCGTCGAGGATGCCAACACTACAAACATAGAGGCAAAGATAGTCAGGCATCAGTTACGCTGGGCTGGTCATATCGTCCGCATGCCAGATACACGCCTCCCAAAGAAAATCTTGTACTCCCAATTAAAGAATGGCCAGCGTAACCATGGAGGGCAGCTTAAACGATATAAGGATGTTCTAAAGTATAATCTTAAAAGATGTCGTATTGATACGATCAACTGGGAAACTACAGCCGAGGATAGGCCCAAATGGCGTAGCATTGTATACAATGGAGTTGAACATCTAGAAAAAGATAGGAGAAGATTAGAAGCTGAGAGGAGGAACTGCAAGAAAGAACGAGCGAATGCGAGGGATGGCATTCTTGTACAACCATCTGCTGCAACTACTTGTGTGTGCTGTCACTGCAATAAAATCTGTGCATCCAGAATCGGACTGTTCAGCCATCTGAGACGACACAATTAATATGTCCAAATGACATTGTATTTATATTCTACATGTTCGTTGATGAATAGATGCCTATGATGCATGTTTTACAGAAGCATAAATTTATGGTGGAATCTCTAAATAATAATAATAATAAATAACAAAAGAGTAGTGGACCATCATTAAAACTCAAAGGAAACAGTTGAAATGACGTGGTCCTTAGTTGGCTGAAACGAAGCGAGAATAATAACAATAATAATAATTGTACCGGAGGTACACCTTCAGTGCGCATTTGAACAACCATCTATGTTATCAGTCTGTATTGGAAGAAGTTTGGACCTTTAATCTTCAGATGTCCCTACTATCGACTTATGTACCCTTTCTGGTGGGAGGATGGACAGTTAATTTTCAAGGGATAATTCTATTCTGTATGTTTGTTAACCTGAAGTGTTTGTAGATTGTTTTCTTTTGTGCTGAAGTTGTCAGCACTACTACGGCTTCCTTATGTTATGTACCAGTCAGAAATGTTTGAAAAATTTTGGAAACCTTCTCAACATAAAAGAAAATCTTCCTGGTGGTGTCACGAACAACCTAGCTCATTGGGAGGAGGAAAATTATGTTGGTGAAATTACGCTTGAGAAAGAGGAAAAAGTAGTAAATAAACTCCATTCTCATAAAGTAGCAGGAATAGATGAAATTAGACTTTCAGTGGTGAAGTATAGTTGGAAGGCAGGCTTCATAGAGTAGTAAGATTAGCATGGAGTGTTGATAAGGTACCTTCAGATTGGACAAAAATAGTAATTGCACCTATCTATAAGCAAGGGAACAGGAAGGATTGCAACAACTATTGAGGTATCTCATTGATTAGATTGATTAGTATACCAGGCAAAGTATTCACTTGCATCTTGGAAGGGAGGGTGCAATCAGTGGTTGAGAGGAAGTTGGATGAAAACCAGTGTGGTTTCAGACCACAGAGGGGTTGTCAGGATTAGATTTTCAGTATGTGCCAGGTAATTGAAAAATGCTACGAGAGGAATAGACATCTGTGTTTATGTTTCGTAGATCTAGAGAAAGCATATGACAGGGTACCGAGGGCAAAGGTAGATTATTAAAATCAATCAAAGGTATTTATGTTGACATTTGGGCTGCAGTGATAGTTGATGGTAGAATGAGTTCTTGGTTCAGGGTACTTATAGAGATTAGACCAGGCTGTAATCTTTCACCTTTGTTGTTTGTAGTTTAAATGGATCATCTACTGAAAAGTATAAAGTGGCAGAGAGGGATTCAGTTAGTTGGAAATGTAATAAGCAGTCTGGCCTGTGCTAACGACTTGGTCTTAATGGAAGATCATGCCGAAAGCTTGTAGTCTATCTTGGAAACTGAAAATAGTTGCAATGAGTATGGTATGAAAATTAGCCTTGCGAAGACTAAATTGATGTCAGTAGTGTAACGTCCTCCCTCAAATCACAAGAAAAAATTATTCTTTACCTGCTCAACACTCTCGTACAACTACCATCTTCACCTTCCAGCTACCTACTAAGCATGTTGAGCTTCCATCAGCTTATCTGTCATGTAACTAGTGACATCATTGAACTGTCTTGTAGCTGCCCCATGCCTCCACTGTTCGAGGACATTCCACCTGTCCTCTTATAAATATGCCAATTGTTTCCCCCTCAAGTGAGTCTGGCTTTGATAGTGATCTGTTTTGGAGGGCAGACGTGCATGTCTTGAGCACATTCTTTTAATTCCGACCAACTGAAATTGTGCATCGTGTGTCTTTGGGTGAGCCAAGTGTTATGTTTATTTGAAGCATTGAACATTCGGAGCTTGTCTTCTGTTTTTCCCTTCAGGCTTTAACTTGAACTGGCTGTCTAACAAGTTTTCTTTCCCCACCCTGAAGGGGTGGGCCGGCCTCCTAGAGGGTTACACCCTCTCTCTGGCCAGGAGATGCAGGCAGCTTGGGGAGGTTTGATGGATGAGGGAGGTGGGTAGGAGGATGTTAAAAATAGAGGAGATAGTAGTGGATGGGCCTCTTTACCAAATTTTATTGAATGTGCATTTCCAAAAGTTACAAAGAAGAATTAATAAATATAACATCAATGTTGCTTTTCATTATGAGATAATTTTAAAGGGTAGTATACATACATTCACACGCTAATATAAGAAGATTTCTGTTTTTTTCTTCATCCTATGCCAATGGATACATAAAACATGGTTTTGATTGCATGACATCCTTAAGTGATTCTGAATCTGGTCGTACATAGTGCATTACAATGATTCATTGAGATATGATGTTATTGTCCATTTCTTGATGCTTAGAGTAGCATGAAGGGGTTTATACAAGAGTTTCTAAGGGTGTGAAGCTAAAATGAGTATTTAAGCCTGAATATGTAGTGAGAAAATGGAGATTGAGTGTCTGATTAGCTGCAGCTTTAAGGTGTGTGAGAACCAGGTGTTCATTGTATCGATGGATATTTAGCAAGGGGATTGTAACAAATCTGACAAGATCTTCAATTGTAGGATGGGGAAAAAGTGAACGGCTGGGCGTGGTTGGTGGGTCAATAGTGCGAATCTGGATGATTTGAGGGAGGTTTCGGACGTCCTCTACGTCGGCGAGAATAGACTGGATGGGTGCCCCTGCAAGTGTTACAGCGGGCGGGGTGAAGGGTATTGGGGCACTTGGTGGTGACATGATGCTGAGCGCAATGACCACAGATTGGTTGATTTACTTTGTACTGGGCTGTTGTATGATTGTTATAGATGAAGCATCTTTCACATCTGATTGACTGTGAAGGTGGACCACGAGAAGGTTCGACTTTGTGATGGTGGCGATGTATCGATACACCGCTGGTGTTGGCAGAAGAATCCGCACCATGAATGTTGGACCCGCCGCATTCCAAATACAAAAGGCCTTCCGAGCTGGCACTCCCTCCGCATTGAGCTCGGCAAGAATCGTCTCTTCTGAGAGTGAAGGATCCACACCACAGATGATGCAACTTAGTAGATTATAACATGGTGGTGGAGGTGGTGGTGAGAAGGGTTGAAGAGGGATAGCTGATCCGAACGGATTTGCTCTGATTGTGGTGGCAAGTTGATTTGCTGCTGTTTCCCCGTTGATTTGAATGATGATTCCTTCTGAAGTCTCCCTGATATCAGTGGTGTCTTCTCGGTGCATGTTGCAGCGAAGAAGAATGGAGAAGATTGCCTGAGGTGTCTGAAATTCTGGGGAAGGGTTAAGGAGGAGAGATGCATGTGTGCCGGAGGGGGTTTGCTGGAGAAATCAGATATGGTTTATGGGGCATCTAGTGCCAGAAGTGGAGGAATATTCAAGCAGAGAGAGATGGTGGTGGTGGTGGTGGTGGTGGTGGTGGTAGATGGGGAAATTTGCTGTACGGTGGTGTCCATTAGAAGAGATGTTGCAGCTGCTGTGGGTGTCTGCGGTGGTGGTGCCGCGTCCACTGCCAGGCAATGCGGATCACATGCCTCCTCGAGGGCCGATTGATGCGTCATCCTCTGGTACTGAGTTATCGGGTTGTCCGGATGCGAAGCTGGATTTGCTGGCAGAAAGCATGCTTCATAATTCAGGGCAACATAGCTGGACGTGAGAAACATGTGGAAGGCTACGGCGCCGGTGTCTACGGCGAATTGTGCGAAGCTGGATGTGGTGGTGCAGGTGGTAGCTGTAGTAGTAACAGGAGAATGTGGCGTGTAGGGGTACATGATTGTCATTTACTTCAGACCCCGGAGTAATGTAAGTAAGAAAGAAAGATTTGGTAGAAACGGATCAAGGCTAAGCTGTTGACTAATCCCCTGTAGTGCAGTGCTGCCAATGGGCACATCCTGAGGTGAGACCTCACCGGTTTGTGTTCGTCCTCCTGGCTAGTCCACAATTTTCAAGAGGCAATAAACCTCCGTGGCTGCTTTCAGTGTTGCAAACAGTCAGATGGCAAAGGATGAACTTGAACTCTTTTTCCTTTCTTTATCTAATATCATGTTCATTCTTCTATTGCGAGAACTTAATTTCAGTCATTTAAAATTTATTTCTATGGAAGTTATAGTGCAAAGACATGTGGACAAGGACTTGTTTTCTATATTGTTACACCAAATCCTAAACATTGAACTGTGTTCCATTGCTTCTTTTTGCTTTAGTTTAATAAATACTGATGCAGGATTCGACCTCCCTCCCCTCCGCTTGCACTTTCCCTGTTCTCTACTTGTTGTTTTTAGGTAATTCTTCTTTGTGTGAATCCTTGCTGGTGGGAAATGCATTAATTAACACGCCTGCATTTTATTCAGTTGTAATTCTCTGTGGCCGATTTGATCAATTGTGTAACCTCATTTATGAGCATCCAGTTCTCTCTTTGATACATATTGTTCTTTTGATTTCAGTGCTATTGTTTTTGTTACTGCCTGTTGTCTTTTAAATACATGTTATATAATCTCAGATGATCTTCTGAAGTTAACTTTACTTCTTAAATTCCACCGTACGTAATAGTGGGTAAGAAATTTAACAGAACTGAATGTCATATTGGTGATACGAAGCTGGAACAAGTAGATAATTTCAAGTATTTAAGATGTATGTTCTCTCAAGATGGTAACATTGTAAGTGAGATTAAATCAAGGTGCAGTAAAGTTATTGCAGTGAGCTCGCATTTGCTATCAGCAGTATTCTGTAAGAAGGAAGTCAGCTCCCAGAAAAAACTCTCTTTACATTGGTCTGTTTTCAGACCAACTTTGCTTTAGAGAGCGAAAGCTGGGTGGACTCCGGATACCTTATTCATAAGTTAGAAGTAACAGACATGAAAGTAACGAGAATGATTGCTGGTACAAACAGGTGGAAACAATGACAGAAGGGTATTTGGAATGAGAAGATGAAGGCTAAGTTAGGAATAAACTCAATGGATGAAGCTGTACGCATAAACGGGCTTCGGTGGTGGGCCATGTGAGGCGAATGGAGGAGGACAGCTTACCTAGGAGAATAATGAACTCTGTTACGGAGGGTAAGAGAAGTGGAGGAAGACCAAAACGACGATGGTTAGACTCAGTTTCTAATAATTTAAAGATTAGAGGTATAGAACTAAATGAGGCCACAGCACTAGTTTCAAATAGAGGATTTTGGTGACATTTAGTAAATTCACAGAGGCTTCCAGACTGAACACTGAAAGGCATAACGGTCTATAATGATGATGTATGTATGTATTTTTGTAGCCAATTAAAATTGGGGGTGTGTACAGTCATTCTGCCTAGAGAGTGCTGGAACTTTCTCCTGTGCTGTATAAGCCTGGGCGCTTTTGGGCCATTTTGTCTTCTTCATCGCTCCAGTCTTAGAGTGCATACAGTGTAAGTGGAGGCAGGGATAATGGCAGACATCTTTTCAAAACGTGATAGCTCCAGAAAGTGAATTTGAGCAGAAGGTTTCAAAATTATTTCTTATGTAAATTTCTAAAGTTTAAAATCACCTTTTAAATGTAAATTTTCAGGCAATTCTAAGGACTCTATTCAAATTTCTGCTGGAAATATGTAACTTATGGAATAAAGAGTGTTCACCCCCTTTTAATTCCCATTCAACTTCATATGGTGGTGACTATGATTTTCTAAAACTCTAAATTCTTCAAAACAATTTTGGAACTTAATATTTTTGCCATCTAATCACCCTCTGTAGTATAGGCTTAGCCTCTGTGACTTCGTACCATAAGCCCATATAGGATTTTAGGTGTTTTTCAAAGTGTATGTCAGAAGGAGTGCAAGTGTTTCGCCTCCTAGTATTTTGTTCATGGCCGATTTCTTAAACCTCTTCTTTTGTACACTAACACCATTTAGAATGGGCACTTATTGCCTCTGTTGAAGGTGTCATTATTTATAGATAAGACTGCCTTCGAGTGTTGAGAAGAAATGACAGTAAACACTGTTTGGAAAGTTATGTATTATAAAATTTGGATAAGAAACTTGTGCCTTTGAGGGGCCGGATTGTAGTCAATTTTGAAGCTAATCTCCTGAAGTGTAATTGAGTTTAGCAATTATGCTCTTTGATATATGATTAGGACTTACAGTGCTACCTTGTTATATGAGCTGACAAGCTCCTGAACTGTTATTGTTGTTACTTATTAGATTAGCTATCAATTTTTGAAGTCAGAAAAAATAAAGGAAAGAAATAAAATTTCAGAATTTAGGCTTTAAATTATGCCCTCATCTTTTCTCTGGCCACCCATTCATGCCAGCACCATCTTACACCTCTGCAAACCATCAAAACATGCTAATAATAATAATAATAATAATAATAATAATAATAATAATAATAATAATAATAATAATAATAATAATAAATACACTTTAAGTTTATACCTGTAGCATAACACTCCTCCCCATCCTTGGATTAAATTCCAAAATTTAAATCGAGCCTGGTCAAGATACAGTTAGTTCTCTTGGTTCATGGAATGGGTTCTTTTTCTGCCCCAAACATTGCTGCTATTCACACACCATAGATTTTCAACACTACCCACCACCATAACAACACGCAATAGCCCATTAACGGCAAATGCTGCCCACTGTAGTCGGGGGATGCTGTCTTATTTGGACTGCACCAGACTTGTAATAGCTGTACAAAATTATAACTACAGAAATGTGACCTTTTGTTTCAAAAACTCAAGTGCATTTTTCAGGATTCGAATCACAGTTACCTTAGCATCAATTCATTGACAATATCACTCAGCCATCATGCCTCTAAATGTGATAATATGTATAATGTCATAACATTCTGTGCAGTAATAAATGAAAATGAAAATCCACAGCCTGTTTCCAGTCATTTAACCGGGTCAGCAGCAAGGTTAGGAATTGTGCCGACTGCCGAAGCCTGCCGCACCCCTCTGGGACAATGATTAATGAAATGAAATGATACTGGAGAGTGTTGCTGGAATGAAAAATGACAGGGAAAACCAGAGTATCTGGAGAAAAACCTGTCCCACCTCTGGTTTGCCCAGCACAAATCTTACATGGAGTGACCAGGATTTGTACCACGGAACCCAGTGGTGAGAGGCCGGCGCACTACTGTCCAGCAATAAGTAAAATTTAAAATTATATATATGGTATATTTAAAAAAATATTGTTTATTTACATGCCTCCCCTCTGAACCATGTGGGCTTGCGATGGTGGAGAAGGTTGTGCACCCCAATGAAGCAGTAGCTAATCCTTAGGTGCAACCAGATCAGATGGATATCCATCGAGAGACCAGATTAATTAATGTTTCATGGGGTAGCAGCAACCTTCTAGAAGTTGCAAGGGCTGGAGTCAGGATGATTGACTGATGTGGCCTTGTAATGGATTATGTATGTTGATACTGCTACTCAGCTGAAAGCAACGGGAAACTACAGCTCTAACTAACTCACCTGAATGAATTAATGATGTAATGATGATGACTTCCCCTGGGTAAAATATTCCAGAGGTAAAATAGTCCCCCATTCGGATCTCCGGGTGGGGACTACACGAGAGGGGGCAATAATCAGGAAAATGAATACTGACATTCTGTGAGTCAGAGCATGGATTGTTAGAAGTTTGAATCATTAGAGAACCTGAAAAGGGAAATGGATAGATTAAACTTAGATGTATGTGATGTAAATGAAGTATGTTGGCAGGAAGAACACGATTTTTGGTCAGGCGACTACAGAATTCATCATCATCATCTTCCTAAACCATCTCCAGTTTCCCGGGTGTGGTATATGAGCCTCCTCCATCTCATCCTGTCCTCGTATCATTTTTCTTCTACCAAATTGTCCCAATCATGACCTCTCAGCAGTACATCGTTCTTAACTAAATCTATCCATTACCTTTGTGGTCTTCCCATGGGTTGTCTTCTTTCTACTTTTCTGTCAAATTGCTTCCTTGCAGTTCTGTTTACTGGCATCCTCTTCATGCAACCAAACCACTTCATTCTTGATATCTGAATCTTATTGAGGAGAGAATCATCTATTCCTACTTCTTCTCTAAATTTCTCATTCCTAATCTTGTCTCTCCTGGTTTGCTGGATCATAGTGTGTAGGAATTTCATTTCAGCTGCCTGAAGTTTCGAATTATCTCTATTGGTCAGTGTTGTGGTTTCGAGACTGTGGCTTGGCAGAGTGATATGTAATAGCAACTTCTGGCTCGGTGAGGAAAGCAACGGGAAACTACCTCACTCCTCATTTCCCTAGTACGCCTCTTCAGTGATCGCCTTGGCCATCTATGACAGCTGATGGCAGAGCTGTTGAGGATCCAACCAGCATTAGGGCTGAAGACTGAACATACACATGTAAGAATTGGTGTATAATAGGACTTGTACAACGTCATTTTTGTTTTCATGAGTATTTGCTCATCCCACAGCAGGTGTCTTACCTTGTGGTAAAATTGCGTTGCCTTATTGATTCGATTGTTCACCTCATGTTTTGCTAGGTTGTCATTTGATAGAATGCTACCCAAGAATTTGAAAACTGGAATGCTGTCGAGTTGGGCTTCATTTAACATGACTATTGTTCTACTCTTTCCCAGTACATTTTCATCATCACCGTCTTGGTCTTGCTGATGTTTAAACCATATTTCTTAAACTCCTCATTCCAGCTTTGCATTCTCTCTCCCAGTTCCTCTTCTGAGTCACTCCAGATCGCAATATAATCTGCAAATGTGAAGGCTTTGATATCTCGATGTTCTTTCCTTTTAATAGATTTCATTACTATATCCATCACAATAATAAATAAAAGTGGTGACAATGAGCTGCCCTGCTGCACTCCTCTCTTTGTTTCAAACCAGTCCGACAAACCACATCCCACTTGAATATAACTTCTACTCCCACTATACAATATTTTCACTTTGTCTATGAAGCTGTCTGACACTTGAAGTTCTTTCATGCATTGCCAAATTCTTTCCCTTGGTACACTGTTGTATGCTTTCTCAGTATCCAAAAATATTAGAAATAAAGGCTTGTTCTTCTCCCAGTATTTTTCCATTAGCATGCTAATTCCAAATATAAGGTCTGTAGTTGACCTTCCTGGTCTGAAACCATACTGCTCTTCTTCCAAAATTGGTTCAACAGTATCTCTGATTCTGGTCTCTATTATTTTTTTCATTATTTTCAGGACATGAGACAGTAGTGTGATACCACAATAATTAGTATATTTTCGTCAGCTTCCTTTCTTGAACAGGGGTACAATGATGCCCATCTTCCAGTCCTCAGGAATAATATTTTCCTCCCATATCTTGTTAAGCAGTTCGTAGCAGTGGCGTATACTGAGGGCTACCAAGGCTATCAATGAAGCCCAAACCTCAAATGGGAATGATAGAAATCTAAAGCACATTATAATGTAAGCATCTGACACACTGTATCATTTACAAACCTTGAAAGCAATGAGAAAAAAAACGTCGCACGTATTTCTGAGAACAAGGCTTCGGAGACTGATATGGCAACCCAGACTCTCGTCCCTCACCGCTTGACTCACCTCAGGCTGCTCGCTGCTGTATTCCTGACAGGCGCGGGGACCGGGGAGGATAGGTGTGCTAGGCTTCGGACCGTCAGATCGCCACTACTAACTGTCAACCATGCGTTACTCATCGTATATACTTCCTCACCTCATCCTTCTAACTTAATTATATAGATAACAGAGCACTGGTATTTCGCTCCCATTTACTTCTACATCCTTGTAGCATACTGTGCTTGTAGAAAGATACTGCAATGCTGTGTTATAGGAGCAATATAGTTTCATTTTTATAGGTAGATCTGCTAAAATAAAATGCAAATTTTCAGGTTTAGTGTTCTGTTTTATTGGTTGGAATCAAATCCGTGATCATGGGTGAGACACCACCACTGATCCCCTGAGGAAGCTAATTAACCAGTGAACAATGCGTATGACCGCTGTAAAATTCAATATTTGTAATTAATAATAATAATAATAATAATAATAATAATAATAATAATAATAATAATAATAATAATGCATGGCATCTGTATAAGCTTGGTGGTGACCTAGTGAGGATAAAATGAATTGGCGAAGACGTCGTAAACCCCAGTCCCCAAGCCAGAGGAATTAACAGTATGAGGTGGTTGATTCTGAAAATTGAACCCGGGCCCTCAGACCAAAGGCAAGCATTTTATCCATTTAGCCACAAAGCTGGCCTTCAATTTTGCTAAACCTATCTTGACTGATCAGGTGTTGAGTATTGGCAGTGGCAGAGACCAGGGCAGTAGCTTGTGAAGCAGCCTTGACAGCACAGCAGGCTTCTCCGTTGGCTATTGGCTGCAGATAAAAACGCTTAAGGCTTGACTTTCACTAAACCAACTATCGAACGGAGGTAACCTAAGTCCAGTGGTAGCCGACGTCTTGTTCCCAGCATATGCCACTGGTCTGTAGACTTATTGAATTCCTGGAATTCCCACTGCTTTCAGCATATCTGCACTTAGTTCATCTATGCCCACTGCCTTTCTTTTCTTCATGCTCTTGAGTGCATTTTCAACCTCAAGCCATGTAATTGGTGGTTAAGTTGTCGTTCCTCAACTTAGGTCTCCTCTATCCATTGTAATGTTTTCTGTATCTCCATTCAGCAGCTTTTCAAAATGGATCTTGAGTTCTTGTTTAATTTCTTCCTCTTCTTGTGCCAGAGTTCCATCTTCACGTTCTATTGCTTTTATGGTCTCTTGATCCCTTCGCTTCTTTTTCGCTACTCTGGATAGCAATTACAGGTAGCAGGTAGAGACCCTCCTTGGAGGCAGCTCTACCCAGGGAGTGGCGCCCCTGCCTATGTGAGTCCCAGAGCACACTGACCCATGTGTAGTATTTGGTAAGGGTCCCGGCTCAGGGTTACAAGTGAAGACCTCAGCGACATCAATGGCGTAGAAGGTGACCTTCGGTACGGCGGAGATGTTGGAAGAGGCCCTGTACTTAGGGATTAATACGAGTACAACACACAAAGGGCACGATGGTTCCACATGTTAGTGGTGGTACCCCGACAGCGTCTGTTCCCCATGTTAGGGGCGGCTGAATCACAATTCACCAACACGTCTGGCAAGCGTGGTGTTTTATTGCCGAACATCTTCCGTAAACTCCTATGACTTCGAATTTTCAAACGAAATTACCCCAGGTAAGTAGAGTGAGAGACTCAGAATCTCACACTGACAATACGTCAGTCTGCCTCAAGGATTCTGGGGGAGGCAAAAATTCGAAAAAATGACTAGAAAAGTAAGAATGGCCACATACAACATAAGAACTATGAGACTAGCTGAAGACCTGGAAACACTAGAACAAGAACTGCATGACATAAAATGGGATATTCTGGGTATTTTTGAGACTCTCCTTCAAGGAGAAAAAGCTGAGACCCTTCCATCAGGTCATGTCATCTTACGTAATAATGGGGATGCTTCTACACATTGGGTTGCTATTCTTGTCAATGAAAATATCAAATAATTCATACACAAGATGATTTGTCTCTCTCTCAGAGTGATATATATCATCCTCAAATTGAATAGTAAATTCTCCATACAAGTCATACACATTTATGCTCTAACCAGTACTTCTGACGAAGAGGAAGTGGAACAGCTGTATGAAGATATCACCAAAGCGAAAAATTCAGAAAAGACACAACTCTGTATCATCATTGGAGACTTCAATGCAAAAGTGGGTCAAAAGGAAATCGGAGACCCAGAGAACATTGGTACATATGGACTAGGTGATCGAAACGAAAGAGGGGAAAGATTGCTAGAATATCTCACAGCCAAAAATCTCTATTGCATGAATACTTTCTTTAAAAAGCCCATTCAATGAAAATGGACATGGAAGAGCCCCGATGGACAAACCAAGAATGAGATAGATTTTATCCTGACCAACAAGAAGAAATATTGTACAGATGTTACTGTTCTCAATAGATTTGGTACAGGAAGCGACCATAGGCTAGTTCGAGCAACCTTCATATTTGATTTCAAACTTGAACGGTCCAAAATGACAAGGGGGTACACTTTTCCAAGAGTAGAGGACTTAGAAAAACATCAATCATCATTTCAACAAGCTCTTACCAAAAAACTTAACCCAACAGAAGATTTGAAATACTTGGACATGAACGAACTTAATGAGAAAATTACAGTCAGTATTCAAAATGCAGCAAAGGAGATCCAATTGAAGAAAACTAATAAGAGGAGTCGACTTTCACTTAATACCATACAGCTCATTAAGGACAGGAAGACAATGGACAGGAATACAGCAGAATACAAAAATCTTAACAAGACCATTCACAAGGAAATAAGAAAAGATCTAAGGAAATTTAATAATAACATGATCATGCAGACAATTGAAGAAAATAAAGACATGAAGATTTTAAAGAACAACATGTCTACAGGAAGACCAAAAACTGCAAAACTTAAGAACCAAAATGGAAAAATAGTCACAGATAGGCAAAACATTACTGAAGTTGTTAGAAATTTCTACTACAAGCTGTATACATCAACCCTTAATAAACCACCCAGTGATGAACAACTAGCCCAGAATTATACACATGAAGTAACACGGGAAGTAACCACTGCTGAGATTGAAAATGCACTTAAACAACTAAGGAATAAAAAATCCCCTGGGGAGGATAAAATAATGAATGAAATGCTGAAATTAGGTGGAAAAGATCTGCTAGAAGCCGTGAGAATACTCGTCAACAAGTGTATTAATTCTGGAAGAATACCAGAATATTGGAACAATGCTGAAGTGAGACTTCTCTTCAAGAAAGGTGATAAGGAAAATTTAGAGAACTATCATCCTGTGAGTTTGTTATCACATGTTTACAAGCTCCTGACTAAAATTGTAACCAACCGCCTCATAAGACAACTGGATTTTTATCAATCTGCCGAGCAAGCGGGATTTCGTAAAGATTTCTTAACTGTTGAACACATCCAGACTATTCGTCTTCTTCTTGAGAAAACCACTGAGTACAACATCAAGATTCATCTGGCCTTCATTGATTATAAAAAGGCTTTTGACTCAATGGAGATTTGGGCTATCATGAAGGCACTTCAAAATGCCATAATAAACTCAAGATATATAAAGCTCCTGGAAAACATTTATGATCAAGCAACAATGGTGGACGAAGACCTCATCACCAATAAAATCCCAGTTGGCAAAGGAGTTCGACAAGGTGACACAGTCTCTCCAAAGCTGTTTACCCCTTGCCTTGGAAGATGTATTCAAAACCCTTCATTAGGATAATGAAGAAATAAAAATCAACGGGTTATATTTGAACTACCTGCATTTTGCCGATGACATTGTGCTCATAAGTAAAAATCTAGATGAGCTAGAAAGCATGATCCAAGAATTAAAAACTGCATCTGCTAAGATTGGTTTGGAAATGAATATTAATAAAACAAAAATACTAAGTCCTGACAGTCAACCACTTAAAATGGGAAACCAATATATAGAAGCTGTCGATGAGTACATCTATCTTGGACACAAGATAAAACTTGGAATAGATAATCAATGTGCAGAAATTCCTCGCAGAATAGGTATGAGTTGGACAGCATTCCAAAAACTTTCATCCTCACCAACAAGGATGTTCCAATTAACCTGAAGACCAAGGTTTATAATACGTGCGTGCTGCCAGTTGCTACTTACGGTCTGGAAACGATGACTCTGACGAAGGAAAGTGCTCGCAAGCTTCAGTGAACACAACGAGCCATGGAGCGACAGATGCTAGGGATCAGCCTTAGGGATAAGATCCATTCAGAGGACATCAGGAGAAGAACTAATTTAACAGACATCCTAGAGAGAGTAGCAAGACTAAAATGGCAATGGGTAGGACACATAGCTCGACAAGACTGCAACAGGTGGACCTCTAGGATTGTTTACTGGAGACCATGGGACCATAAGAGAGGCATTGGAAGATCCCAGAAGAGATGGCTTGACGACATAAAGCTGTTGGCTGGAACACGCTGGTTCCAAGTGGCTGAAGACCGAAGACGATGGAAGCATATGGAAGAGGCCTGTATCCAGCAGTGGATTGAAATAGGCTAGAAAAGGTAAAGAAGAAAGTATAGCAATTTCATATTTCCTCTGCTGTCCTCTTCCAGCTTGTCTGCAAACTCATTCCATTTCTTCTCTTTTTCTTCCCTTACAATGTTCTTTACAGCAAGTTTCTTGTTCCTCTATACTCCTTGAAGTCTTTGTATTTCTTGTCCCTGTTTTTGTTTTTCCTTGTCCAATGCTTTCTTTATTTGGTTTCTTTCTTTCACCACTGTTTTCGCTCTATCATTCCACCATGGTGTCTCCTTTTTTCTTTTGATAGAACTTGTAACTCCACATAGGTTTTTGGCTTCTCCCACAAAAGTGTCTTTTAAGGCCTTCCACTCTTCATTAACGTTGGTTACTTCACCCTTCGGCAAACTCTGTTGAATCCTTAGTTTGTATTCTTCCTTTATTTGGACTTCTTGCAACTTCCAAGATTTTACCCTTGGTTTTTTCATAATAATTTTCTGCGTTTCATTGGTCTTATGTTTCAAGTCTACTACCAACAATCTGTGGTCACTGTCCATGCTTTCATTAGGGATGACCTTTACATCTGTAATGTATCTGCCACCATCTTTATTCGTGATTACAGCGTTCTATACTGGCCATCCCAACTGTACCTTGTTACTCTGTGACTGTCTCTTTTTTTGAAGAATATATTTATTATAAGATCATTTCTTCTGCACAGATCTAATAGTTGTTCTCCTTCTGGGTTCCTTTGTCCAAATCCATGTGAATCAATGATGTTCTCGTACCCAAGTCTGTCTACCCCAACTTGCGCATTTAGATCTTCAGTAATAATATTTTCCTCATTAGATGTATCTTCCAGGTCTTGCCGAAATTTCTCTTTGTCTTCCTCACTGCAGCCTGTCTGTGGGGCATACACTTGTATGACGATGTACTTAGTGTTCTCTGGTTTCATGAACATTTTAATGATTCTATCACTTTTGCAGATAACTTCAGCTGTAGCATCAGTCCCTTCATTAATTAAGAATCCAACACCATTTTTCGCTACATTCTCCTGTCCACTCCAGTATAATTTATATCTTACACGAAGTGTCTTACTTCCAATCTCTTTCCATTTGGTCTCACTTAATCCCAGTATTGATATTTTTCTTCTATCCATCATGTCTAGGAGTTCTTCTACCTTTCCAGTTAATGACAGAATGTTCATAGTTCCAATTCGGTATTTGGATTTCTTTTTTATTTTGAGTTTCCTTTCAGAATATTTTATATCATCAGCCTTATGGTCATCGTACTTTACAATTGTCTGAGAGGACGTGTCAGTCCGGTCTATAATCTTCTTTCCGAGGCTCTTTTTCTTATTGAAAGCAACTGTACTCAATACTCTCCTGCTGACTTGCTAGGCCTAATGCATAAGAGGATTTTCTTTCAGGGCTTACTCCCTTAGCCTTTGAGGATGCCTTCCTTGTCCTACAAGGCAGTAGGTTCCATCTGTACACCCCAGAAGGATGGGTTGCCTCTTCCGCCATCTCCGCCGTACCAAAGTCCATCTTCTCTGCCGTAGATGCTGTTGAGGCCTTCACCCTTGATGCAGGGCAAGGGCCCTCCATATTTATGACCCCTGGAGAGAGGGGTCCCAGTATTTTAAAACCCCCAGGAATTGGGCTACCTGTTGGTCCGCAGGTTGTATTCGTTATTTCAACCAGCCCTACATACTGTAGGGGCCCCCTATCCGTCACCTGGGGACACGCTCTGTAGGGGGTCAGGTTCCTCTGGTTACTTATTGGAAGGAGTGAGGTTATTTGCAGAATTCTCAACCCAAAATCAAACAGCAGAAATGCAGGAGTTGGTTTAATAACGAATAATTTCGACTGGCATCTGGAAGTGATGTCAGTACTTGCACCATTTGTTGAGAGGTGTTTGAACTTGCAAACTGTTGCACATAAACCAAGGATCACTAAACTGAACACTCACTGCCAATTACAGTAGTGCAAAATATACTTACATCACCTGTAGAACAATGGAAGAGCATTATGTTGAGTAATGAATCTTACTACATGTAATGGAAGTCCAATGGACAAATGTCAGGTGAATATTACTTACAAGAATGGATTGTAAAATTTGTTACCCACCCTGTGACAACATTTTAGAGCAGGCCTTTTTCATTTTCAACATGACAATGCAGCTGTTCATAAAGCGAAGGCTATAACTAAGTAGTCTGTCAAAATGGGAGTAAATGAAATTGAATATCTGGTTCCAAGGAATGATCTAAACCCAATTGTGTGCCTCTGGTAAGAGTTACAGCACCAATTGACAGTTAGATCAGACCGCCTCAAAACAGCTACAGAATGGTTCACCATATGGCAAGGGGAATGGAAGAAAGTACCTAGAGACATCTACCAAAATTTTTGCGGGGAAAACTTCATAGAGGCTGTGACTGCAGCAAAGGGTGGGCCTGCATCATACTCATTCCATAGCAGTGCGAGTTGTCAGTACGTTAGGGTGTCCAATCATTAATGGCAATTAGTGTACTGTATATCAAAAGACAAGAACATAAAAAGGAATACATAGGAGGATGAACACATTGATGGGTCAGTATGGGAATAGAGGCCAAAAGAAAGAGGAGACAAGAACAGTCATGTAAACACAAAAAAAAAAAGGACAGTCTGCACTTCTTTATATACTGTTGTCTTCAGATAGATGGCATCTCTTCTTTTCAGTCCCAGTTCTTCTACATTCATTTCATCTCAGCCTCCTATGAGCTCATTTCTGCTTCCCAACTGTGCATCAGCACTCACTGGGGCCACCTTGACAGACGTTCCGTCTTGATGTGGGAAGAGATACAAGACAAAGAAGATGAATGCTGGTGATAAAAGACTAAGAACACAGGAAAAAATGGATCCCTACAGGTTAATATAACTTCCATCCTTGTCAACAAGTTCTCCTTGCTGTTCCTGTGAGATTCACAAACTTCATATTAACATAAACATGGCTTTCACAGTGCGAGCAACATCACGGCATCCATCTACATTAATATGCTTCCCCATTAAGTTGATTGAGCAAGTTGGCTACACAGTTTTGGTCACATAGCTGTAAGCTTGCGTTTGGGAGATAACGGGTTCAAACCCTACTGTTGGCAGCCTTGAAAAATGAAATGGCGTATGGCTTTTAGTGCCGGGAGTGTCCAAGGACATGTTTGGCTCGCCAGGTGCAGGTCTTTTGATTTGACTCCCGTAAGCGACCTGCGCGTCAGGATGAGGACGAAATGATGATGAAGACGACACATACACACAGCCCCCGTATCAGTGAAATTAACCAATGATGGTTAAAAATCCTGACCCTGCCAGGAATCGAACCCAGGACCCCTGTAACCAAAGGCCAGCATGCTAACCATTTAGCCATGGAGCCACATGGCAGCCTTGAAAATGGTTTTCTGTAGTTTACCATTTTCACACCAGGCAAATTCTTGTGTTGTGTATTAGTTAAGGCCACAGTCTCTTCCTTCCCAATCCTAAAGTGAAGGCCATAGTCGAGTGGTTTGTTGAAATGGGAGTGAATAAAATTGAATGGCCTGCTTAACGCCATAATTTAAACCCAATTGTGCATCTGTGGTATGAGTTACAGCATACAGCATGAGTTATAGTCCTATCCCATGTAACGTAACACAGATAGTAAACCATTAACTTGTTCAGTCAGAAATTATGTATACTCAGTTTCTTCATGCTACCAACAAAGAATTTTTTTGAATTTCTCATGATATAAATAATTTTACTTTTGTTTGATTCTGGCATGAGAGTGCAGTGATTTCTAGTTTCATCTAATCAAAGAACACAAAGTAAAATACAACACTGATTAGAATTGTATTACATGTCTTTAAAGAAATATTGATCTGCTGTGTGTAATTTTGCTAGTAAATACCTCAGTCCAAATACAACAAGGTATTTTATAAACTGGTATTTTTCTCTGTTTTTCAGTTTAGATCAATGGAAGAAACTACTAAGGCTATGTCATTAGATGGTATTTCTTTCAATAACCAAATGTTACACATCAAACGACCCAGCAATTATAAACCTCCTCAAGGTATGTACTTTTGATTAATTGAAACCTTTGTGTTCAGCATGGAGATATGAAGGTATATGATAATATTATCTTCATAAACTAATTCCCATATGAAAGTGAGTTGCCTCGGAGATCAGTGGTAGAGTGTCCGACTCATGATCCGAAGTTTGCAAGCTTGGTTGTGGATGAGGCAGTCGAGTTTTGAAAGGCTGTCAAAATGTTTGGCATGTTAATGATCTCTGGTGGCACACTCAGCATAAAAAAACCAAACCAAACCCCATGATGCAACAGCCCTGAAGGACCTTGGCCTACCAAGCGACCTTTGCTCAGCCCAAAGGCCTACAGATTGAGGTGTCATGTGGTCAGCACAACAAATCCTCTCAGCCGTTATTCTTGGTTTTCTAGACTGAAGCCGCCATCTCACAATCAGAGGGCTCCTCAATTGTAATCACATAGGCTGAGTGGACCTCAGATCCAGGTAAAAATCCCTGATCTGCCCGGGAATCGAACCTGGGGCCTCCAGGCATGCTACCCCTACACCACGGGGCTGGCCACACTCAGCATCACTCAACAAAATTAAATTTACTGGACCATAGTATCTGTCCAAAAGAATTCTATTTTTGTTGGTACATAGGAATACAATCAGATATCAAATTAGTTGGCAGGCCACCTAGATAGCACCATCACAGAACAACTAAGTAGCTAAAGCCGTAAGATTATTATTACAACCTGTGACAATAAAGTTCAGTGAATGAAGTCAGAATGGTCGATCTGGCAACACTGGCAACACACAAAGCTGCACCTGCGTAGCAGCAGGTTTTGATCACCTGCTCCCAACATTGTTGAGTTGAGCATTGTGTGTGTGCCGTGTAAGACCTGTTTGACACAGTGCATGTTTAATGCGTTGGTTCTGAAATGCGAACAGGAACATACACGACCAAAAGATCAATGTACAGTTTTGTTTTAAGCTTGGCAAGACACCAGAAGAAATGCATGCAATGCTGGTACGTGTTTATGAAGATCAAGCACTGTCCTTGAAGTGTGTAAATGAGTGGTGCACCCGTTTTCAAGGAGGCCGGAAAAGTGTTTCTGACAACCCCTGTAGTGGAAGACCGACGACCGCTGTCTGTGATGAAAACACTGAGAAGGTGAGGACATTAATCACAAATGATCAGCAATTATCTGTGCACATGATAGCGGATGAACTGCAGATTAACCATGAATCCGTGTGACAAATTGTTACCCAGAAGTTAGGGAAGAAGAAAACGTGTTCTCGTCTTGTGCCACATCACTTGACTGACGATCAGAAGCAGGCACGTTTAGAGGCTTCACAGGATTTTGTTGAAACGGCGGATGCGACACCAAATTTCTTGAACTGTATTGTCGCTGAGGATGAAACCTGGTGTCTCAGGTACAATCCTGAAACGAAACGGCAAAGCATGGAATGGTGTTCTCCAGGATCCCCTCGTCGGTAAAAGGTCAGAGCCTATTCCCACGACTCAAACTCGCTTTGAAAGAAAAGAGATTTGACAATATTCCTGACATCCAACGAGACGTGACGAGGCTTTTGAACACCATCCCAAAGGAAACCTTCTTGCAAAGATTCCAGGACATGTATCGCCGATCTCAGCAGTGCATAGTTATGGGAGGGGACTATTTCGAAAGACAGTAAGGTCACTGTCATGCATTGTTCATCTACGTTGTTAGTACAGGACTATTCACCGAACTTTATTGTCACAAGTTGTATTATTATTATTATTATTATTATTATTATTATTATTATTATTATTATTATTATTATTATTATTATTATTGTTATTGTTATTATTATTCCTATGTGAGAATTGGTATGTACAGTAAAATTATTTTAAAATTTTTTTGAAATGCTAGTACAGTATGTGCATAGGAAGTTTTATGTAAACTTCCATTTTTCCTACATATTCTGGGGTAGCTTCTGGCCAGATGCCCTTCCTGACACAATGTGATTGTGATCAAGTGTAAAATCAAACCCAGGATCAATGGGGAATGAAGCCTCCCTTGGCCTTCTGGGTAGCAAGCCCACCCAACACAGAAAGTTCTATATTCTGATAAATATTGATTCCTTCCCTGAAAACCATGTGACAGTGTCAAGGCGGGGAAATTCGCATGTTCCACGGAAAGTAGATTGCTGATAATGAGAAATACACCCATATCACCCGAAGCTATACAGCTCTCTTTGTATGATTTTATTTGATATACTGATGATGGTTTCCTACACCACCAGAAGTGTGAAAACCACCCAATTGCTTTATGACCAGTTGGGATCAAATTGATAGTTTGTGTTATGAGTTGGATATGGCTATCAGCGGTTGTCTTCAGTGGTACCACCTTGGCTAGTTCCATGACTGGATATATGGCTAGATGTGTCCGGACAGACGGTTCTAAAATTGGAGAGAATGTTGAATGCGCTCATTCACTCTGATATCAGCATTAGGGTCTCATTTCATAGTGTCTGCAGCATATACACTGCGGAGCTCCTCACCCTCTTGATGCAAGTGTAATGGACTAGTATAACTTGGAAACAATTCTCTAACCCATGGGTAAATAATGAAAATATTGAGCTCGATTATTATTATTGTGGTTATTATTATTTACGTAGTTATGTACAGACTTTATTTGGTATAGATTGTGGTCTTATTATTTGTGTGTTGTATGTGATGTCATGTTATGAGATGTCTGATATATGTATGTTAATAACAGTTTATTTAACGTAAGAATACGTAATTAATAGTAATTTATTTACCTGTATATATGATGTATAAATCCAATGCAATGTTGTGCAATACATGGTAATAGCCCAGAACAACGTGGAACTAGAGAGTTACAGAAAATTCCATTCATTGTAAATATGTTATTGGAGACTCAAAATTACGTGAAAACATGTTTTGTCACATTCTTCTAGAAGCCTGGCCAGGCAATGTATATAAATAGGCAGTCTTGAGGGTTGAATGGAGTGGTTTAACAAGACTTGTATGGAAGTCGTGTTAGCCGAGTGTTTGAAGTTAAGTATGTGAACTCTGTTGGGTTGGTACTTGGATGACATGCAAGTATTGCAGTCTTCTCCTTATCCTTCATAGTAGTGTTTTGTTCAAGAGGACAGTTATTAGTGTGTGTGTATATAATTAGTAAATAAAAATAAAACTGTACACAATTTACAGCATTTCGTGTGTGCATCTTTGTAGCTACAACATTGGCGACCGTGACAAGGACATGAGAATAATATTCGGTAGTGAATACAAGTGTTAGTGGGAATCAGAACAAAATGCAAGTGATACTGGAAGATATGTCTGTACAACAGCTTAAAGACAAACTTGCAAAGAGAAATCTTCTGACGAATGGCAAGAAGAAATCATTGAAGGCACGATTATGGGAAAATCTCATTGAAAACTGTGAAGTTTTTTATTGAGGTGGACAAACATCCAGACTCGTCATCGGAAGAGGAGGTAAATATAACTACATTGTGTTCCAACTTAATGACCATGATGCAGGCACTCAATGACAAAATATCAGATGTTGATTCATGAGTTAATTCCACCTTAATGAAACATAATGACAAACTTTGAGACGAAATTTATCAAGCTAATTCAGTTTTAACCGGACAAATATCACAAGTGTACACGCAGGTTTACAAAGTAGAACAGTGCCCAGAATCAAAAATTTCAACCATAGATGATAAAATTTCGCAGATGTACTCCCAGATTAGTGACGTCACCAATCAATTAACACAGCAGATATTGGACATCAGGTCAAAACTGGGACAGGTGGAACAGATTGATGGTAGGGTAAACCAGCTGGAAGGGAACATCTCAAACCTCAAGGAGGAGGTGGAAACCCAGGTTTCCGGCATAAAACAACAGGTTGTAGGGAGAATTTTGACCATCAAGGGAGATGTGTCGAATACGAGAGAAAGCATCCTTCACGCAGAAGAAGATAGATTAACTCGAACAGGACCTATTGCCATGCCTCCAACCCTTCAAACCTAACTGGCAATACAGGACACCTAGACCCGAAGGTGGTTATAGAGAGCATTCTGGAATTCCACAGATGACTGGAAGAGAACCCGACTAGCTTCATCGAGGGATCGGGTCAGTCTACTTGGAAGGAGTAATCTACCGTAGGACATCTTCGTTCAACTCATCACACCGCAGCTAAAGGGGCAAGCCACTACTTGGTGGAATAACTCGAAGGGCTTAAATTTATACTGGGTGGACTTCAAGAGAGAATTCCATGCTAGGTTCAATTCTGAAGGGGTGAAGTGTTGTGTGAAAAGGAAGCTACTGACTGAAACACAACCCACCGGCATGAGAGCTAGCATGTTCGTCCTCCAGAAGTACCAGCTCTTCAAGCAGCTGCACCCAGAAGGAAGCAAGAACGAGATCATACCAGACATTGTCGAGCTACTCCACGAAATGATTAGACCCCTAGTGAAGAGCACCGGTAGTCGACTCGTCCCGAGGGAATTCAAGATATGCTATAAGAACATCCAGGTTGACGCAGGACTCTTACTGTACAGATCACACCTCTCCGACATGCCTGTAGCAGTGGTGATCCCTAGACGGCACACAATGGACATCCTCGAAAAGTTCCACGGCAGCACTGAAGCTGGACATCCAGGAGGTGAAGAGACATATCAGTCTATCCGATGAAGATTCTTCTGGGTCAACATGCGGAAAGAAATCCTTGATTGTGTAAAGGGTGCTACATCTGTGCCTGGACCAAGGCGAGCAACAGGAAGGCACATTCCAGTCAGCGAGGAAGACGGCCACAACGCCCTTGGGAGGTCATAGCCTTGGACTTGGTGGGTCCTTACCCTGGGGTAAAACGGAACTACTAGTAATCACCAACCTATTCACAAGATGGATTGAGGCCTTTCTGACACCAGAAGCCACGACGGGACGCATCACCAGTCTTCTACAAGATGAGGTATAAATTGTAGTCTTATTATTTGTGTGTTGTATGTGAGATTATGTTATATGTCTGCTGTATGTATATTAATAAGAGTTTATTTAATGTAACAATAAATAATGAATAGTATATAATTTATTTACCTGTATATTTGATGTACAAATCCAATGCAGTGTTGTGCAACACACGGTAATAGTCCAGAACAACGTATCTTAGGAACTAGAGAGTTACAAAAAATTCCATTCGTTGTAAATAGGTTATTGGAGACTCTCAAAAGGACGAGGAAACATGTTGTGTCATATTCTTCTAGAAGCCTGGCCAGGCAATGTATATAAAAAGGCAGTCTTGAGGGTGGAGTGGAGTTGTTAACAAGACTTGTGTGGAAGTCGTGTTAGCAGAGTATTTGAAGTCAAGTATGTGAACTTTGTTGGGTTGGAAGTTGCTTGACATGCAAAGCAGGACAGGCATTCTCTACCACAGAGTAACATAATGCCATTTTTTGGATTGTCACTGTCTTCCAGTTTAACCTCTGACCGTACTATCTTTAACCTATGAGTGGCTTCTCTGTTTCTCAAATTGAAAGCACACACTTGTGTCTTTGATGGATTTGGTTAAGCTGGTTTGTGTTGTAGTATCATGACAGAACATCAAGTGCATTTGTTAGAATGTTCTCAACTGTTTCAAAGTCTATATTATGAGTGGCGAGAGCGAGATCATCAGCACACAAAAAACTCCTGCTGTTGGGGGTGATAGGTTGATCATTGGGAGAGGCCATTCTTCTGTAATCCTTGGAAGTCAACAAAGAACCTGCAGTTCTGCAGGAGACTGGCTATAAACGTAGTAAGGTTAAAATTCTTGGTCAAGTTGTAGATCTTAACTGACAGTATTCGGGAGATAGTAGGTTCGAACCCCACTGTCGGCAGCCCTGAAAATGGTTTTCCATGGTTTCCCATTTTCACACCAGGCAAATGCGGGGGCTGTACCTTAATTAAGGCCACAGCCGCTTCCTTCCCACTCCTAGCCCTTTCCTGTCCCATCGTCGCCGTACGACCTATCTGTGTCGGTACGACATAAAACAATTAGCAAAAAAAAATATATATCTTAACTGAAAGCTGATGATTGATGATGTCGTACACTGCTTTAAATTAACAAATACCACTTCTGTCATCTTACAAGCTTCAAAACCATCTTCTATAAACTGGGTAAGAAGCAGTTGTCCATTACATCTTTTACCAGGATGAAATCCAACATGCTGAGGGATAAGCAGGGGATCAATTATAGGCAATAAATGTTTAAGATCATTCCTTCCAGCAATTTATAAATCCGACACAACAGTGCAACTGGTCTGAAAATTTTTGGATTGTTTCCTTTTAATAGAGCAATCACTTGGTTCTTCCACCTTACCTTTGGAATTTGACAACTGTTCATGCAGTTGTTGAAGAGCTGGAGAAGTCATTCCTTTATTGTTAAGCCGAAGTGGTTAATTTGCTCAATTCATAAATCGTTGACGCTGGCTGATTCCAATTTTACTCTGTTTGATAGCCTTCTCTAATTCTTCCATGCTGAATAAAGATGCAAGGTGGTTATTTTCCTCTTGCTCACTTCTTTGGAGTTTTGGTGTTTTGGATTTGTGAGTTGCCTCCCTGTGCAGTAACTAATGTGCTATTTGATTGACAGTGATGTTATGATATAAAGTGGTATTTTAATTTTTTTCAGATCACATATTTTCTATTTCAATCCATTGATCCCTTTTTGTCTCTCTTACACAGTAGCAGAGATGAGTTTGTTTCCTGCTTCTAAAGTTGTTGCACTGAAAGGATTTTCTGCAAATAAGTTGTTGTATTCTGTGATAAAAGTGACTTGATCAGAAATGAGCCCAGGGATATGAGATGATAGACAGCCATGAGGAATAGATAATTGGAACATCCCTTTGCAGCAATGGTGAAGGCATCATAGTATTCTGATACTGATTCTATAGATGACACCTCGGCCAGTTTGCTTTTCTAAAATTAAATCTCCTCTGAAAAGGTACCTTCTGAGATGTAACAGCAACAAATATTTGACAGGTTATTGATCTGTGCTGAGAATTTGGTATTGGAGAACAGACAGATTTTACACATTGTTTGCTGATATTACTGGAACTGAATATGAGGTCAGGATTGTAGCCCCATCTCTACCTGCCACTGTTAAATGATGCAGGTAGTTTTGCATCATCTACTGTATTAGAGTAAGTTGATTCTTTTCTGTCCATTGTTGAACCACTGCCCCTTTTTCATCTTCATGATCATAACCCCAAACATTACTGTGGCTCTGAAGTTGCCAATCACAATCTGCACATATTTATTTGGGAAATTGGATGGTTTAGGTGCAATTAGCTGCTTTTATAGTGAGAATTTACATGAACCCACTACGCTGAGATCCCAGGTGGCAGATAGGAAGGTCCTAACCAGTTTGCCAGCTGACTTCTGCAAAATAAAATAGCTCTCGTGGACCAAACTACAATCTCCTGTGGGTGGGGAACGCAGGCGAAGAATACACCCATGGTATCCCCTGCCTGTTGTAAGAATCGACTAAAAGGAGCGACTAAGGGATGATTGAATTAGAGACATGAGACTACTTGTAATTAGTAATACCATCACGTGAGGAACACCATGAGTCGCCTTTACTTGCGAGTAGCACCACTATGTTAGGTATACAATAGGTTTGTTATTAGTAGCAACAGAGGGCGAATCAGCATGGGTTTTACAGTACCCATGATTAGTACCACGGTATGTGGAACTCCACGGGCTTAAGTTGCCTGGGATTAGTAACATTGTGAGAAACATCACAGGTCTGGGCGTTGCCTGTGATTAGTACTGCTGTATGAGCAACACTATGAGTTTGTTGCCTGTGGTTAGTACCCAATATGTGAGAAACACCATGGGTTTGTGTTGCCTATGAGTGGCACCGTAACTTGAGAAACACCATAGGTCTGCGTTAATTGTACATATTACATTACCTGTGAGTAGTAACACAATGTAAGTCTACGTTACTCATGATTAGTACCGCTACATGAGAAATACCCTGTATCTTACTTTCCTAGTGATAAATACCATTATGAGGGACCGTTGACCTGGATTTTGGACCCCTTTAGACAACAAGCATCATCGATTCAGGATTGTGCTTTTGAAGCAGCCCCTTGGTCGGTATATACTATTGTTATAAGATAGTTTCTGGCAAGGTGGGACATTGTGGTTTGAATCCACTGATTGCTTTAAGTTCATAATCATTGTTCATCATCTCGTTGTTTTTTAAATTCTAGTAATTGGAATAATCTTGGTATTATTTTTAACTTTCAATATTATGAGTTGGATCCGCTGATTATTTTAAATACATATTCATCCATTTATTTTATTCTTCATTCACATTTTGAATTCTGGTCAGTGGATGAGTTTTGGACTTTTAAATTGTCATTACATTTCATCTCATTTCGTACCACTAAGGGCCGATGACCTAGATGTTAGGCCCCTTTAAACAACAAGCATCATCATCATCTATAATGAGAATTTCAATGTTCCTTTCCTCTCCAAGTGCTGTAGGGAGAATCTGTACATCTGGATGAAAGAAGATTCAATTTTTCGATGGTAAGACACCTTCCATTTATTTTGGGTCTATGCATGTTACATCTCCTGTGTCTCTCCTGTATGCACAATATATGGCACTGATGCTGACTACATAGTTCTTATAGTATTGTTTATTTGACTGATGTTATGCCTTCTTTGTTGACAGATATAATAGTTAACTGCAGCCCTGGATAGGGCTCATATGTAAATGTTTCTGGAGTAAAATGATCAGCCGTCAGATTATTCCGAGTCATTCTCTGACGTTGGCCAGAACTCGCTCGATTGATTCTCTTATTCTGAGTACTAATCATTGTAATCTTCAGGGAGGCTCCTTTCGCGTACTCCACATTATTTATGAAAAAAATTGAGAGAGACCCACCTAGTACTATACCTAGGTCAGACATGCCGCACTTGAAACTTTCGCCAGTACAACATTAAATTTTGAAGTTGATATCCACATTGAAGACATCAACAATGATTTAATATATATAGAGTTTTGTTTTCTGTAAGAGGAACTCTGACTAGTTAACTGCAGTGATGCAAGAGGTGAAAACAGAACATATAAATTGACACACAAGTCACTCAGCTATGTAATGAAATGTATATTAAAAAATTAGGAAATCAAAGGTTTTATATCTCATGAAAAAGCAATGATTAATTTATAATCCTCAGAACTCAGTGGAGACTGTGCTGCCATATCCTAAAAATAGGAAATATAGTAAGAGAGAGACTAAACATGGTATGAACACTATGGCTTTGTACAAATTATTTGATAAAAGCATGTAATATATAGATAATAGCTGAACTATTTGCATTACTTGTGAATTGTAATGGTCATGAAAATGTTTACACATAAGCCTTGGTAAGTGTGTCAGACTACTGCCCTGGTGGTCTTGGGACTGATTCCCAGTACTACCGTAGCAATTTCCTGTCATTCGAGTCTGGATTGAGGTCCATTCCCCCTTATGACATGAAAGATTAACATACCTCTGAAACAGACACTGAAAATGGTGGGATCCGACTTATAATTGTTCCCATAAGAAGACTGCTGGTAATTCTAGAGAATTATAATGTTCTGAGTAGAGACGAGAATTATAGGCACTAAAAATAGTTAAAATAGACAGGTATATAGGCTCTTAAATTAGCCAAAATAGGCAGTTAAATAGGCACTAACGTGTAAAATAGGCATGAAAAATTTCTTATAATTTAATAACACACTCAGTTACTATAAAAGGAAAGGAAAAACAATCTTGTTCTCCTCTCATGCATAATGTTTTTGTACTGAGAGAAATCTCTCAACATCACATGAAGTGATTGGACAAAACTTCAGTGAAGTCACTTCATCTGGTTTTATTTCGCTAACAGCGGCTGCCTTCCCAGAGGTTCGGTCAAAACTTCCCCTAACTTCTTCTGAAATTATAAATGACTCCACCAGCGGCATGCCACTCTTCTCCAACTTGATGATTGCTCTCGGCAGCTTGTTGAAATTTGAAGATGCTCCGGTTTATGCAAGGGCATATTAGCTCCCAACATTGCAGTGCATAGGTCTGAAGAAAATGGTTGTTGGTCGCTGCCCAAGGTGGACTGGTAGAAAGGCTGCGCTGATACAGATTTCTGTACTTGTATCAGATACATCGCAGTATTTCTCAGTTGATTTATGTGGTATTTTTCTCACATTTGTTCTGAAAAATAATAAAATTGACATAAATTGCATTGTCCCTACATCTTAAATTTCTACAGTCGGGCTAATTGACAATAATCTATATATATAAAATAAGAGTTTTGTCTGTACATTGCTCCAAATTTGAAAATAATGGTATTTCTGTATCGGTCATATCCATAGTAACAAGAAAATGCACTGTTTACTTTTCCATAATTTCTGTCTGTCTGTCTGTCTGTATGTATGTATGTACAAGCATCACGAGAAAATGGTTGAAGAGAATTTAATGAAAATCGGTATGTGAAGTCGGGGGATGAGCCTCTACAATCTAGGCTATAAATTATTTTACTCACGCTGAGAGAAATGGTAGTTTAGGGGAAGGCCTAAAATTGAATTCTCAACTATTTATATTATTAGTGGTCTAATGAAAATCGGTATGTGAAGTCGGGGGATGAGCCGCTACAATCTAGGCTATAAATCATTTTACTCACGCTGAGTGAAATGGTAGTTTAGGGGAAGGCCTAAAATTGAATTCTCAACTATTTATGTTATTAGTGGTCGTATTTTAAAGAACATGGGTATGCAAAGTTGGGGAATAAGTTGCTAGAATCTAGGCTATCAATAATTGTATTCACGCTGAGAAAAATGGTAGTTTAGGGGAAGGCCTAAAATATATTTCTCAAATATTGTTGTTATTAGTAGTCCTATCTTGATGAAAATCGGTATGCAAAGTCAGGAAATAAGTCACTATAGTCTAGGCTGTAAAATATTTTATTCACGCTGAGTGAAATGGTAGTTTAGGGGAAGGCCTAAAATGTAATTCTCAAATATTTCTTATTAGAGGTGTAATCAATGAATGCTACATAACTAGGGTTATATAGTATTAAATTTCCTATTATTCATGTCTTATACATTGTTACCGTACTGGCTATGATCACAAAGATACTCATGATTTTGGATTTTTGTTACTAAGTCCATATCAGCGCCGAGTAACCAGAAAATGGGTAAACAGTATTTAATGAAAATCGATATGTAAAGTCGGAGAATAAGTTTATGGTATAAAATATTTTACAAATCACAGAGTCGAAAGAAAACTAAATGTGTAGGCCTACAATATAGAAAGATCATAACATTGATCAACGATAACATTACATTGACCATTGTTTGTCGTGATGTGCTTTGTGCCTTCTGTTGCCCCTCATCTCCGGTAGATAGGATTACTGCTGCGTACAGAGTATTTATTATTTTATTTCCGTCGCACCGACATAGATAGGTTTTTGGCGACGATGGGATAGGAAAGGGCTAGGAGTGCCTTAGGCCTTAATTAAGGTACAGGCCCAGCATTTGACTGGTGTGAAAGTGGGAAACCACGGAATACCATCTTCAGCGCTGCCGACAATGGAGTTTGAATCCACTATCTCTCGGATGCAAGCTCACAGCTGCGCACCACTAACCACACGGTCAACTCGCCTAGTCGGACAGAGTGTAACAGCCTGCCTGAATAATGATGGGAAGTAGCTGGGGAGTTAGATAACTTTCTTCTTTAGCATGCCATTCCCCTGGTTTATAAATTTTCTGATACTACTGGTACGTAACACACTGGATCATCATAGCATTGGGGCTATTCAGTCCCTACTCTGAGGCACTGATTCGAATGAACAGTGTGCATATTTAGCGGAATAATGACAGATGAGTATTCATGGCAATCTGCGGCCTGGTCATCCCAGCTCTGGAACTTTGGACTATTAGATTGTCACCGCAATCTAACCGCAGCACTGTTCATTAAAAGTGATAAGACGTGCGGCTTTCCATTTCATCGAGTATTTTATATGATAGCATTTCTTTCAATCGCTATATTCATACTTACGTTTTTGTAATGACCTATGTTGATTTCAGTTAGGAAAACCACAAAGTCAGTCTTTCTGAGAATCCCGTAGCGAAGCACGGGTACATCAGCTAGTGCTTAGTATATATCATGCATTTGTTTCATAAAAAAAGAAGACTATTAGAGATGATGTTTCTAGAAGAACAAAACTTTAAAGTAGGAACAAGGGAATTAGTAATTTATATGGAAATATATCCTCAAGGATATTCAGTTATTATTTGGCAACATCTTGTCGAGTTCACCGGGTGAAAAATATAATAAAACGGCGTGAAACGATATCAGAGTAGCGTAGAGGAGAGATTCGTTCTTTATGCTTGCCAAGGACCCACCAAGCTGGCCCTAGCACTATTCTTACTTGTATATAAGAATGAAAACGGAGGCACTATAAATCTCAGATTTGTGAACATTTTATTTGTTTCTATTCGCCGGCTTTGGTCAGCCGGGTCAGCTGTCATGAAGACTACTTTCTGTTGCCTGCAATAGATCCTGCTATTGTGTGCCCAAAAGGCCACCACACTCGTTGAAAATTAAAATCCACGTAATTTGAAATTGTCGTGACATGCGCCCATAACCTTATTTTACCTGGCGAGTTGGCCATGTGGTTAGGGGCGCACAGCTGTGAGCTTGCATCCAGGAGATAGTGGGTTGGAATCCCACTGTCGGCAGGCCTGAAGATGGTTTTCCGTGGTTTCCCATTTTCGCACCAGACAAATGCTGAGGCTGTACCGTAATTAAGGCCACGGCTGCTTCCTTCCCACTCCTAGCCCTTTCCTATCCTATCGTCGCCATAAGACCTATCTGTGTCCGTGCGACGTAAAGCCACTAGCAGAAAACATTATTTTTGTCACAATTTAGCTAGACTCTATAGGGGATGTTAGAGGCTTGTTAACCTAGGATACTTACGCCCCTCAGACCCCCCAAGCACAACGGTTAATAACCGGACCTCACCAATATGACCAACGGTCTTTTTGCTGGCCTTTTCTTGTAAAGATAGTCTTGGCAACCTTGTAAAACACGCTGTGGCATCGTCGTAGCTGGGCTACATTGGATCTGCAACCTGTGTTTCGTGAAGGCTTAGCGGAAGTGTAATAAAATTCCTGATTTTTTAAAGGGAGTTTCAAAAATTGCATTTCAATTGTAAATCTCTATTTATACAGGAAATGAATCACAGTTCAAAATACCGATTTAATTTTCATCCATTCTGTGACAATAGACCACCCGCGTTCTAACTCCTCGTTCAGTAATTTAATGATTATTTGCATTTTAGCAATATAAATTATTGAAAGTTCACGACTAATACAGCATTGCAACAAAACAACTTGCCACAATACATAAATGAATAGGCCTATATATGCCACAATGAAATGCAATCATAGTTCTCAATCACAAAAAAGATAAAACAAAGAAACAAACTTACCTCCTTACATGAAGCTTGACAGACTACCCTTCCATCCGTAGTGAAATTGGGATCACCTGTAATCGACTGGTTCAGCTAGTAGGACCTCGACGATTTTTCTTTGGGCATTGCCGCAAACACACTTTCTTTTTTTTTTTTTTCCTCTTCCACTTCCCAATAAATCACAACACGTTCTGAACGTAAAGTGTACGCGTACAATAGTTCGCATCGAAATGAAGGTACAGGGCATATGGGTTGTGCAACATAGTTCGAAGTTGACTGGTTCTTGCATATCTCTTAGGAGGTTGGAGGGGTTGAAGGCTTCGAGGTCAAATTGTTCCTTGTTTTTCCTGCTGGAAATTTCCCTAGAACTATTTCTGGTGACTTCTGAGAATTCCCATTTTTTGTTCATGGAGTAAACAGATATTGAGAAAAGAGAAGATAATTCTGTCGAGCACACTAGGTGCAATATAATGCACTGGAAGAAAAATGACTTTTTTTAAATACAGTCAAAAGGCATCAAATAGGCAATTATACTCCAAATAGGCACAAACCCCTGAAATAGGCATTTATAGGCACAATAAAACCAACGAAAAATAGCTAAAAAGACCCTAAAACGGATTTATATCACAAAAGCCTACGTTTCTGAACACAGGAATAAAATAGGCAAATTCCCGTCTCTAGTTATGAGACTAGTTTATACATCTCCTCTTCATATAAGTTTGGAGCATAACTTTTAGTTTCTGTGAACCATGTTTACTCAGTGGATAAGATGTTATCTATACCAGTGGGTATACCAAAGTTCAATCACTAGTAATGGCAGAGATTTAGAACCAACCCTCAATCTTCCAAGTAACTCCGAGACAACTGGTTACACTGCCTTCATTCTATCACTGTCAATTAAGTCGCATTTTCCTTATACCAAAAGGGGCTTTTTACCTTAACCATGTTTATTAATTCAATATTTTAGTACAGAAATTTACTGTAATGATGTCTTTCACAGAGTTAAAAATGTTGACTTATCATTCCTTTTAAATCGTTCATTTTAAGGGGTGAGACATCATGACCAACAACCCATGCACTTGTTGGTTATATGTATTTCTATTAGTAAGGCTAGACTTGGAAAGGAAGTAGTTGTGGGGATCATAATAGCTGACTGACTTCTTACCTAGGCGGGCCACGAGTTGAATTCCAACCAATGCTTGCGGCATTTTGGAAATGAAAAGTCGCATCTCTTTGGTTTGGATTCCAGATAACACTGGAAGTCCCATGTAGTGATAACGAGTCAAATATTTCAACTCATTTAACTTGAGTTGAATATAGATAAGTCAACTTAAGTGCTGAAGCATGAGATCAGAGATAGGAAATGGCCTGAATAGCCCCAGGTGTGGCTGAATGCTTTCTATTGACTGATTGATTCTTAACCTAAACAAGAAACCAGTTATTAAATTTATTTTTGATGATGATGATTGTTGTTTAAAGGGGCCTAACAGCTAGGTCATTGGCCCCAACTTTTATTTTTAACAAATTACTGAAACTTTTTTCCTCAGTTTGTTGTAAAATTAATTTTCTTTAGAAAGAATTGAGACTATTATTTGGTTTACATTTGAGAATAATTCAGAATGTTTGTTTTCTTCTTTATTAAATGTTTTTTTCTTTTAACTGACAGCAAGTGTTAATCTAACATATAAATGATTTCTGAAAGAAAAGAAAAAAAACCATTACACTAAACTCTCGCTAATCCAACCTTTCATTGTACATGGGGGGTGCCCAAATAGAGAGAGTATCAGGTTATTGAGAGTGTCTTGGAAATTTTGAATGCCTTCTTTGTTAAATCCAATATTATGAGTATAGCTTTCATACATTTAAGAAAAATCTAACAGAAAAATGAAACCCTTGAGTCTTCTACACAAAGTATCACTCGCCATGAAATTTTTAAGAATCAAAGAATTATTTAGCCACCTAATCAATACCTTTATTTGACTTTGGCAATTTTATAAAATCATTAATAGTACATGTTTTGACTGCTTTGCAGTCATCATCAGCTACATTCACTTAGGTATAAAAAAGGTGAAAGTATGCACAATATATGTTCTCATGTTAGCCTTGATATCTTCTTGTAGGAAACTTAAAACTTTGTCTATTGAAAAGGATGAGAGTGGCGAGGGGGGGTGGGGTAGGGGTTTGCAGGGGTGGGGAAAAATGCTTAAAAAGTTATTAAAAACTTCTCCTTAACTAAAATATTGTTAATTTTTTCCAATTGAGAAGATAAAAACATCTTTTAAATCTCCTTTTTTAGCTTCTACGCAGAACCGTATTATTGAAAAAACACTAATTAACTTTTTTTAAACTAATTACTTGTGATGTAATTAAAGTATAATTAAAACTTATTCTTAATTAAAATACTAATAAAAATATATGTCAGCTTCCAGTTCAGGAGATAAAATCTTCTTTTTTAAGTCCCATTCATGCTTGGTGGAAAAAGCTGGTTAACTTGTTATTCTATTGCTAAGGGTGGATTCTTCTAATGTTCTTGCAGCTCAATGTTGGGACATGCTTAGATGTTATTTGTCCATGAACTTGATAATTGGGCAACTTGTAACACAATCCCTGTCTGTGGATTTCCATCTTTACTTCCCGCTATCCTGGGTGTGGGTCTGTGCCAGTGTTCTCCGTCCTCGATCTGATCAGACACCAGATTATGTTGATAAGGTTTCTAAATACCAGTTACTCAAGCTGATGACATATTTGACTTGTAACATCACTAGTCCATGATTTTGGTCACGATATCAACAGTCCCCTAAAACTACAAGCTTGTTTGCTTGAAGTAGCTGTAACTTAATGTTAGGTAACATTGTTGTATTTGAATGGAGTTTAAAAATCTATTATGTACTGTATTGGGTTATAATAGTTATTTGGCTCACTTCCAGGTACTAAAGAAGTTGTCTCCTCAAGGTCTGACTGCCCACTACGCATCCCTTGTAACAGCTATGATAATGAGGTAAAAATATTTTTAAAGATAGTACTCTTTGATCTCAGCAAGCTAATGCATGTTATGTAGGACAGTATGGAACACTGACCTAGAGCTAACTAGAAGGTAACGTCTTCTCTCTGGCCAGAAGATTCAGCAGGTTTGGAGATTTGAAAGAGTTAGGAAGTGGGTAGGCAGGTTCATATTGGTGAAGGAGCTGGGTTGGAGTTTCGGCCTCTTGGCTAAGTGCTTTATTGATTTTTCAAATTGTACAATTTGTTATTACATGGTTTGACAATTTTCAGTTAGATTTGCTCTTTAGCATTTTCTAGGTCACAATTTTCCAGTTTATGATTTGCTTTTCCATTTGTTTTACAATATAGTTACAATTGTAGTTTTACAATTTTGCTCAGTTACAATCTATGGTTACATTTTCCAATTTACATTTTTCCATATGTTACAATATGAGGATATAGCTTTACAATTTTTATTTTACAATTTACTCTGTTTCCATTTGTTAAGATTTGATGTGGGTTAGAGGATTTTTTTTATTATTTTTAATTCAGGAAACTGGATGTTAAGGTTATATTTACAGCAAAAAATTACATGAATAATGATGTTTTATGGATTACATGAAATATTTACAATATTGATTATGTTTTACAGATTATATGGAATATTTACAATGTGTACAATGGTTTCTGAATTGAATTTTTACCAATTCTTATGATTACAGAAGATATTTACAGTGCATATTATGGGTAGCGTATGGATAGTATTTGTACATGGATATTTATGATGGGTTATTACTTATTTATTTATGAATCAGGTTGGATATATTTACAAGTTTGTTGCAGTAAATACCTTCAGGGTAGTATGTATTGAGCTGGTGTTTGCTGGCTGTCTGAAACAGAGTGAACTATTTTATTATTTTATTCTCAATATGACACTTGGTTTGATTAGAGGGGAGGGAGGAGGTCGACGAGAGCTTGCTTAGTTTTTATGTTTTATAATTGATTGCCTTGCTGTGGGGGGGGGGGGGGATTTTGGGGGTTATCAGGGAATTATGGGAGTTGGAGTGGTGGGTTTAGTGTCACAATTTTCTTGTGTTATGAAACACTGAACTGGCAGGTCAACATGATTTTGCAGTAAAATAAAAAATATGACTTTTTAAAATGGAAATCGATGCCCTGAGTCCGAAAATGATCATTTTTTTCATATCACATCTAGTTTTGATGCATTTCTGTTTTGTAGTATCTGCTTTCATAAGATATAACAATGAGAGATGTTCTCACACCACTCACTTTGGATTAATAGTACATTATGCAGCGAGGGAGAGAAACACATGATTATTCCCATGTATGAAGATGGTAGATCAAGACATAAGCAAGGGCTGAAGTTCTTAGCTCTGTTTTCTAGAAATACACAATATTAATAGTGTGAGGGAAGTTGGTCCACAGATAAGACATAGTATTAATATTCGTGTTATTTATTTATCACAATTCTGTTCAGAAATATGGAAGGTCTAGAGAAAAAGAGTGAGCCCCCATGTACTTATAAAATATTCCCTAGACCTATCCTAAGTTGAGATATCATTTACATAGTTTACAAAATTCGTAAATGGTACTGTGCAAGATATACTGTGTATATATAATTTCCTACTGCTCATTCATTCTGTCTATCGATAGTTAGCTAATCATTTATTCAATCATTCCTGTGCTCGCATACTTCCTTTCACTCTGCCAATCATTCAGTCATTCACCCACACACTCACAGACATATAAAATTGTTCCATTAAATTACATTTTTCTTTATGTACATTTGAAATTTTGGAAGAGGCAAGTTCTTGACATCCTCTGACAGAGCCTTTCATAGCTTTGTGGAATGCTAATAGAAACCACCCTTCTGAAAGGCAGAGGTTCATGCAAAAGGCGGAAAAAGGGTAGCTCCTTCGCCTCTCTGAGCTGAGCAATAAACAAGTGATAGATGTTGGAAGGGATCAATTTCTATAGAGGTAGAGAGGGATTTCTAGGGAAAGATCATGTCAGTTTGTTTGGCTATTGTCTCATTGGAAGACAGCCTTATTCGATGGAAGGGGGAATGACAGTTAATTGGCCTTTCGGTGCAGCATTGTACTCCCTGCAGCTTTCTCATACCTCCATTGTTGTGGGATGCCAAGCAGGTAGACCACACATAAGTATGGGCCGAACCATGCAAATGTAAGCTGATCTTATTGCTCATAGACTGAACCCTCTTAAATTCCTATTGCACCGTTCCTGCGTCCAGGTGAGGATACATGAGATCCAGACTAGCTCTTAAATGATTCTATCTGATTAATGTTGCTCGGTTGTGGGTTCCGTTTGAGAAAGTATGCCGATGGCCTATGGTAAATCTCAACCTACGCAGAAGGACGTCTCCAACACGCTATCAGTCGGATACCATACTCGCATGTCGCCGAAATTAATCGCAAATTTCAGGTTAATACGATATTTCAACTGATTCGCATGTGTCGCCAACAAAATCGCAATCAAAAAATGAGTTATTACAGTCTTACATCTAGTTCTTATACTAAGTAGGCATTAAAAGAATTATGGAGTTTTACTACTCAACTTTTATTGACTATTCAGTCCAAATATTAAGGAAATGTTACCTAAGATATCGTTAAAAATGCCTCATACAACGTAGATAGCTTCGTAATACTATAAATATCTCCATCAGTTACAATTAAGTTGAAATAAAGAAAAATAGGTTTGGAAAAACTCGAAATAAGTAGTTGAAATCTAGGCCCTAACTATCGATTCATTAACCCTGGCCTGTTGAAAATCTAAGTCAGATATAAATAATGTTCGAAGAATCAATTGAAAAATTAAAATATATTAATCAAATAAAACATACTAAATAGAGTTGTAAGAATTAGATGCATTCAATTGTTTAAAAGTGAAAAGAAAATTACACTCATTTCTATATACATCATTTCAGATTATAGTTTTAAAACAGAATGTAGAACACAGTGAAAATAGCCAAATAAATAATTCATTAAGACTTGGAATCTCTTTTCTCTGAGCTGAATTGCTCCTCAAAGTCACTTAAAGTTCTGTCATTTAACCTTTAACTCAAATATGACTAGTGAAACGAATGTCATTTTGTACTAAACCTAATATCTGTGTCCATACACAGTAGAAAATCATATGGGAAAGCAATGTCTGTTTTCTGAGGACTTCAGTTAACTAATATGCTTGAAAGTTCACTTTGTTTTTCATGTTTCATAAGATCTGATCTCCATATAAGCAAATTCGGTCCGCTCTAAGTCGTGATTGATTTCAAATTAATACTATCATATGGCTTATGTGGTTAATTCACATAATTATTATCTTAATCCATGGTTAAAATTCAATTTAAGTGCGTGTCTGGCTGAATGTAGCATTGCCAAGTGTATTTAATTAACTTTCTAACAAATTATACCACAAGTGGAGAAACTGGCATGTTAGAAGACTCTACCTTCATCTAAAAATCCGTACATGAATGACTAAGTCACCAGTGATGTGTCAACGTACTCACATAAAAATCAGGAATTAGGTTACCATGTGTGAGAGTACTTGAAAATGGTCATAAATAACTCAGTGAAGGCCTAAATATTATCGTTATTAGCCTCTTGGCTCATCTGATGATCCTACATACTCAAACAACACTGTATTGATGGCATTGAGATCGTATCCTAACCTACTTTGTGTATCTGGGAATAAAAACAGCAATTGAAAGCAGTACGTTTCAATATATATCTTAGAATGCATAATTTGCACGTACTATCATCTCACAGAAGACTACTATGACCAACCTCTCAAATAAAAATAAATATCACCATCACAACTTAACATCCGCTTATATTATTATTTCATTCACCATTTACCATTCCAAATATCACATAATATCCATATCAATGCATTTCAAGCACCCATCTCATTAAATACGATGCATATGTGCCATAACCTTCACATATAAAAACATTATCCTTACCGTCATAGTGTCAAAGAAACGTGTATCATAATACTAAGCTTACTACTATATTTCGTCATAAACATTCCCTAAATACGATCTCTTAGCTTGCTATTCCGATAAAGCCATCACACATGTATATTGACACTCATATTACACTTTAACACTTCACTGTTAATGATTAAAAATATCTATTACTTTCTCTCACACCACATTGATAAATTTGCGAACGGCTTTCACTGGTATTTTACGCCTACATATGGGATTGACAGTAACATCAGATGAATACCTACATCCGTGTAATTACACTTCAATATTATATACGCACGCACAATGTCACAAAATATATCAACACATAGCCAAAAATAAAGGTTTCTACTTACGAAAAAACGACTCATAGGGGACTTAACTTTGCTTATTGGGCCCTGTTTGCCATCTCGCTGTTGGTCATTGGGAATGGTAGGCCTCGCTCCATGGTTCTGCTTTAGGTAATCGGGTCCATCTCGTCTTCTCAGCTGACTTTCAATCCTCCTGGGTCATCAACCTCGTAAAGCGCCACCATAGTCGGAGTAGTCTCTGCCTTGGTCTTTTACAACATCATAGTGGTCTCTGGTACGTTAGGAACAGAATAATACAATGTATTAGTTAATATTGTCATCCTGCAATTTATCTTCATTTCATAATGCCTATGATATCAGAATAAAATATGCTCTGGGACGATTAGTTTCGATATAGTAGTTCTAACTGTGCTACTATTTGTAAAAACTCTTTCGCTTGCCGAGCGAATGCGATTTCTCCGTGCTTATTAGAAATGCACTTGACAGCTAGTTGGACTCTGCTGTTTACGATGTGCAGTATCAGACAAATATAAAACTCTAAGTCCAGCCATGACGTATTTGTTGTACCAGACTTGCTAACTCCTTTTTGCTGGTCTTTAAATTTCGCGCAGTTATTCAATCTATGAAGTTGACGTTGAGCGGGCTGCCACGGATTTTTATTCTCCGTCAATATCTGATCTTAAAATCTGATAAGCTGGCTTCTTTCTTTGCTCGACTCCGTCTTACTTGCCGTAGTGCTAAATTGTGTAGAATGTTCTAATGGAAGTCTCTTTTTCCTTAATAATTGGTTTAAATAATCCGCTTCTGTCATTCTTTTCTCACAGCCTTCTAAGTATGGTTCTTTCGGTGACTACCGGTTGAAAGGATTATCATTTCGGTTTGTACCGATGTTAGTTGCTTTCACATTGACCTTTTAATGGCTTGAACACCATTTTTGTTCCTACTGATGCAAATATAGAACGGTGGAATGGCACACTATATAGGAACCCCAGGATTTTTGTTGGCTTGCACCTTGCCTCTTCACACTGTAAATTCCACTTTAAATTGACACAGACAGTTATTCCAAGTAGTTTCAAAGCAATGCACTGTGGAATGATATGTTTCCCTAGTTTATAACTATTCGCGATGGGATTTCTTGACCTACTCATTCTTATATATGTACACTTATTTACATTTATATTCAGGCTATTTACACTGCACAACATTGACAGATTCTCCATATCATATTGTAGAGCAAGGGCATCTTTCTTATTTCTTATACACCTGCACAGCACAGTCTCGTTGGCATATTGGGTTATTGAAGATAAGACACAACCTGGGAGTTCGAAAACAAAGACAGTAAAGAGGAGAGCCCTGATCACAGAATCTTGTATTATTTCCAGATGTTACTGGAACAGCCGGTGATCAAGCACCTCCGTACACCACACACTGGGTCCTATTCCCCAGGAAGGATCTTATCCATGCCAATATATTGCCTCCTATGCTGAGCTGTTGTAGTTTCCAATCAATCAATCAATCAATCAATCAATCAATCAATCAATCAATCAATCAATCAATCAATCAATCAATCAATCAATCACTACTTATCTGCATTTAGGGCAGTCGCCCAGGTGGTAGATTTCCTATCTGTTGTTTTCCTAGCCTTTTCAACAGAAGCTGCTGATGTGTCATTTAGTTGAAGGCTTTGGACCAATCTAGTGTGATACAGTCAATTTGTATCACATCAGGTTGATCCAAGTTAAACTGCCAGTCATCAGCGACCTTTGTCAATAACGTTGTGCAGGAATGCCCTGGGAGAAAACCATGCTGATTAGAGTTAAGCAAGTTATTCTCCCTTAAGAATTCCAGCATGCTGTTTACTATCAACCACTCCATGCATTTACAGGCAATAGATATTAAGAACACTGGCCCGTGATTTTTAAAAACTTTCCTTATCACTCTTTTTGTATACAGTCACCACATTAGCACTTTTCCACTCACATGGCATGGCTCCTTTAATGATAGAGTAGTTGAATAGTGCGCACAGGGAGGGAGGTACAGCTTCCACACACTGCAGTAAAATCTGCCAGGTATGTTGTTCAGGCCTGTCGCAGTATGGGGTCATATTTTCCATAAGCTGGTGGTCATTAGGGTATGGAGAAGAACAAGTTGCAGAGGGGGAGCGGTGGAGGTGATGACCTGGCTACATGCAAGTTAACGGCTGTATTTGGCTTAACATAGTTCTCTCTAAAACTGTCATTGACAGCCTCACAGATGTCTTGTGGGTTATTTACAACTTTACCATTAGCATAGAAAGAGCTATGTGATGAGTTGCCATGTCTCCTTATTATTTCTGCTTATTTTAAGGATGTAATTGTTGTAAGATTCATGAATGAGCTGCTTCATGTCATTTATCACTCTCTTGTACCTCTCCCATGTAAGGTCAGTGGTGCAACTTCTCCACTTTTTATACAATGAATTTATTTTTCTGATCATTTTAAGAATATTTCTAGTGATCCATGGAGAATATCTCTTACTCGAAATGGTTACTTTCAGTATAGCCTGGTCTATACATCAAAAGAAGGTGTCACACCATTCGTTCAACGCTAAGTCCATGTCCCTGGTGTTCAGTGAGCTTGGAGTGGAAGGTATTGAAGGAACAATGATGATAACAAGTTCCAGTCAGACTTCTTGTAATTGTAGACTGCCCTCATCGTGCTTTTTGAGTTACAGTGTGGCTATATTAGCTGAGTGACCACTGAAACCTGGGATAACTTTGGTTTTATGCACTGAAGATGACTGATTGGTGAGGAATAGGTGTATTGTAGAGCATGAGGTTAGTCTGATATGGGTAGGTTCTTTGGTCAGTTAATAAAGAAATAGGTCATAGAATACAGTAAGGAAGTTGCTCACGAGATGATTTTTTTGGAATAGGGATTGAACTATATCTTAATTGAAGTCACCTATTACATGAATAGCTTTGTATTTATACTGGATGGGTAGCACAATACTGAGTGACTGTAACAGTTGATCTCTGATATGCTGTACTGATTTCGGAGCTCGATGAACTGATCCTATGAGAAACTTTGCACCATTGCTTGTAAATTCCACCCACGCAGCCTCGGCATCAGTCTCAAGATGCTTCAAGCAAACAGGATACAGTTCCGGTTTCATGGCAATGAGCACTCCACCCCCTGATGTCCAGATCCTTCCAGAACAGGATATACGAGTCCAGGAACACTTCTCCATCATGAATAGATGGTTCCAGCCATGTTTCTCCAACACACACTATAGCTGGATTTAGTGCCCTGAGACTCGACCTCAGGAACTGCTGTCTGGAAGCTTTCTTTAAACTGCACGCTTTGAAAGATAGTATGGTGAACATGTCATTTTCCTCGGTAGTTACATAACTATTTACACTATATACACTCTGTGATGATGTGTTAAAAAAACAATTCGGAGAACTGCAGTAATGAGCAATTCCAACAGTGCCAAAATTCTTAACCTGAGGGAATTTTCTTTAGTTTTGAGAGACTTAACTTTCCACTATGTGCGCGTTTAGTGTGTCTTTTACATTCATTTGTATCCATGCGTGTGTGCATTAATTATGTGTTTGATTCCAAAGGTTGTCAAAAGAACTCATTTGAGAAGCAACTTTACTTTTCTTACTTCCAATTGAAAGTTGGAGATTAAGACAAATCTTTTGCGCCTCATATTGCATGCAATACCTGTGTCAAGGGATTTCATTACTGGTATGAGGGCAAACAAAATGCAATGCCGATTGCCATACCCATCCAAAACGATCATTATGACGACTGTTATTTTTGTATGACAACATTGTTGGTTACAATAAGAAAAACAAAAACAAAATTAAATATCCAAATCTTTTGTCAGGTATTTGGCCTGTTCCTCTTGGGCCTGACTCACCTGTACTGGTACCTACTCCACCTGGTAACTTGAGTGATGAAACTGATAGCAGTTCCTTGCAATCAGATGTTGAAGAAATGGATTTCGAGCCCCCATCAGTATGACACACCAAGAAACAAATTTACACAATCCAAATTGAATGATTTGACAAGAGATTTAGAGTTAACCAAAGAAAAGAGTGAATTACTTGGCTCAAAACTGTGTGAAAAGAATATGCTGGCATTCACAATTACATTTTCCTGGTATGGAAATCTTGAAAAAGAAATTCAAAAATATTATACACAAGAAGATCAACTTGTATTTTGTATCTATGTTCAAAATCTTCTGCATCAATTGGGAGGGAAAGAATGTGATCCTAGCAAATGGCATTTTTTTTTTCTCCAAAAGAAGTCTTAAAGCTGTTTTGCTTCATAACAGCAATGTTATGGCTTCAATATCACTTGCACATTCCACAAAGCTGTCCAAAACATAGGCGAGATTAAAGTTGGTGCTTGAAAGAATTAGATATCATGAGCATGAGAGACAAATTTGCAGTGATTTGAAGGTCATTGGATTGCTGCTGGGACAACAGAACTGCTACACAAAATTTACCTGTTTCCTATGTGAATGGGATAGCAGGGCACAGAATAAAAACTAGGATACTGTACATTGCCCTGAAAGGGAGCAACTTCAATCTGGTTCCAAAAATGTCTTGAATGTAAGTTTGTTGACTGTGAAAACATTTTACTTCCATCCTTGCACATCAGTTTGGGAATGATGAAACTGTATGTTAAGGCATTAGACAAAATTTGTCCATGCTTCAAATATTTATGCACAAAAGTTTCCACATTATCAGATGCAAAAATCAAAGATGAAGTATTTAATGGACCATAAATTTGTAAGCTGATGATGGACAAAAATTTCACAGAAATGAGCACCAAAATTGAGGAAGATGCATCGAACACATTCGAAGAAGTAGTGACAAAGTTCCTTGGCAACATCAGGGAACCTCTATACAAAGAATTTGTAAGGAACATGTTGTACAAATTTAACCAACTCAGTTGTAATATGAGCCTAAAGCTTTATTTCTTAGCATCACATCTGGACTACTTCCATCCAAATTTAGGAGCTGTAAGTGAAGATCAAAATGAAAGGTTCCACCAGGATCTCAAAGATGCAGAACAGCTCAACCAGGGATGTTGGACTGTAAATATGTTAGTTGATTACTATTGGTTGATTGCATGTTATGACCCTTCCCGAGAGCACTCACGAACTTCAAAAACATGCAAATTCTACAGGAAACAGAAAGCTTTAAATCCTGGATCCAGGAACTGCTAAGATCGGTCAAAAACAAGTGCCATCCTCTCTCTCCACAGAAGGGTGTCTACAAGATCCTGTGCAACTGTGGCCAAGTATACATAGGAAGTACAAAACACAGAACTGAACATGTGCTGCTAGCAGGCCATGACATACAGTACAGTCACACCAAAGTACTGTCATCTACTGTGTCTTGTCACACCCCGCTACAAAGGAAAGCCATTGAAATTCTGAAGCATACTATCAGCTTCAACTGTAAGAAGGAATCTGAACAGGTCACCAAAGCCTGATTTCCAGTCCTGAAAGCTTTAAATCCTGGAAGACACGATGGTAGCGGCAGACCAGGAAAAGCAAAGGGTGATCAGTTGCCTGTCTCCGCCAAGGTAGGTTGACCTACGTCGGGCTCCTTAATGCTTCAATCATTGGCCAAAGAGCAGCCAATCAGTGACTGCCCCACCAGCATGGCAGAGCAATAGGTGAGCAGCACACTGTAGCCTGCACTATACAATAAGGTGGAATTAAAACACCTTTCCATTCCAGTGTGAGCTTCGCAGCCATCGAAGTCAGTGGGAACCCGTGAAAATGCTGCATGCAGTCTTCGGTGAAACATCGGGACCATCATATGCTCCTGGCCCAGGGCCTACAAGCCTTGAAAGCCTCAACTGCTATATTGCCAATCATTTCTCTCTTACAGAGAACAGACAAAATATACAAAAACGGAATAAGAACACATTAAAAAATATGTTAAAAGACACTGGTTCTAATGAGCGTTCTGTCCAATGCTGATTAAAAACATTAACCGTTGTCAAATTGCTATGCAAGTTTTTGTAATATATCCTTGTTCTATTTTTGTATATTTTGTCTGTTAACTATGGTGAAAATGTCCCCATGGGGAAAAAATATGTCCCATTTTATTATTATTGGTATTCTGAAAAGAATGAAAGGAATTTTATTGTAAAGGTGGAACACTATAGTACTATAACACTGGTGTATTGTATGTATAGCAGAAGCCATCCCTTCTGAATAAAGCCATGCTAGCCCATCAGCTGATAGCTAGCAAATGTTACAAGTTGTACATCTGAAAGTAATGCATAGTGACTGGAAGCATTCTTTGGATAACTGCAACCGTTGAAAGCCAGGCCTGTATTTTTAAGTATATTTCATGCTTGTCTCATACTACATGTGCCGCGGTGAAAGGCTCTGAAATCATAATGTGTGGGCCTCCTCCCTCCAAGTTGAGGTCCACCTTAAAGTCATGCTTGTGGCATTTTCTCCTGCTACTCCTACAAAGTCCAACGGTGATGGGATAAGGACGATTGAAGCAGATTTAGAGTGAAATCGGAAGCTTCTAGTCTGGACCTGCAAGTTGGCGGCAGATGTGTGATGGTCACCTTTCCTAAGACTTAGTGGCTACTCAGAGATTCAGTCCTGCATCTGTGTCTGGATAGGCCTATTTAGGATCACCACTGCCCATTACAAACCACCACTCTCATTTTTGTTCCGTATTGAAAACAGGGATCTCACTTAGTTTACAAAAGGAGTATATATAGTACCCCACCTATTCAATACAATTAGTACCACGTTATGTTGTTAATTAAACATAGAAAATCTAAATATTATGGGGACATGTTTCACCCTTCTTATATTGGGCATCATCAGCAATATTAATTTAATCTTAAAACAAACATTGTTTTGAGGACAATGGCATATATAATTTGTAAAAATTGAACTGTGATTTCTTATGATATTAATATTACAGAATAATAGTTATAAAATATGATGTTGGAACTTGACATATGCAATACATGTTAAAATCATTGTAAACAAATATAAAATTTTGTCTAAAAGAAAGTTTGTGCCATTTAAAATCGGCACAGTCTGGTAAGAAAATTCAGCATATACTTGCTGGGGCAGTTGTCAACATAAGTTTTCAATAGACTAGAATGGTTGAAAACTTGAGGTGAATTTTGTTTATATTTTGCATTCCGGCGCTAAAATTGGCCAAGAGAAAAGGCGCATGTTATAAAATTAATCTTCATTTAGTTGATTGATCTAAAATATTATCTTGATATAACCAATGCAAACAGACGTGATGTGTTGTTGGAAGCTGCTTTTGAGACGAGTATTTCCAAGTATTTGGCAGGTAATGTTCGATAATCACGTGGAAATGTAGTCCTTTTAGAAGATGTGAAACACCGGGGAAAAGAATGTGGTTATATCATTTTCCGTATTTATGTCTATCTTACTGTATTAGCAGCATTGGTCCAAACAGGAAGTATTTATATCAAGTTTGGTTGACAGCTATGCTGGAACATCCACCCATACATACAACAATACATCCATACATACATAATCTTGGTTACTTAGGACGTTTTCTTTTTCAACTCTTCTTACCCCCTACATGGCTATGGTGGCTGAACTTGGGACTTCAATGTCATCCTGACCCCAAAAACTATGGTTCGACACTATATTCGATTATTTTTTATATCTCACTCCCCACATCTCAGCAACCCCGAAAAGTATGGATTCGACTCCATTTTCAATTATTTTTAAATCTCATTCCCCCATCGCCCTCCTGCGCTTTCTCCACCCCAAAGGTGGCTGAACTTGGACTTCAAAAAAATCCAGATCGTCAACATTCAACTTTGTGACCCCAAAAGCTCTGGATTTGACACTATTTTTGATTATTCTTATATCTCACTCCCTGCTTGCCCCTAACTCCTCCTGGCACCCCACCCCAAAGAGGGCTGACCTTGGACTTAAAAAAGAACACTCTTTTTGTTTATTTTTATATCTCATTCTCCCCTCACCCCCACCCCAAAGGGGGCTGAACTTGGACTTTTAAAAAACTCCAGAGTGTCACTATTCATCTCAGTGACCCCGAAAAGTATGGATTCGACACTATTTTCGATTATTTTTATATCTCAGCCCCCTCGCCCCCTGCCTCTAAGGGTGTTTGGTGTGTCTTAGCCCCACACAGTTTGTCAGTGTACCAAATTTGGTTGAAATTGCTTCTGTGGATTAGAAGGAGATATAATACATACACACACATATACAATGACATTTATATATAGATAGATTATTTCAGTTTTTGTAGGGATCTCTAATTGTTTTGAAAATAAAATAAGCACATGTTACTCACTGGTAATGTAGCTTTCTATAGGAAAGAATTTTTAAAATCGGTTCAGTAGTTTTTGAGTTTATCCATTACAAACAAATATACAAACATGCAAATCTTGTTCTCTTTATAATATTTATCCATGGCAAAATCCATCAATGGAAAACCCACGAACTGTGACTTGGTCGAAGATCAATGCAATGTCCCTCTGGACATCCAACTACAGCATACATGAAATGCCCTGACTTCTAACCAAATTTATGTTATGATGACGTCAATTAATTCAATAAACTTGTGATGTGGTCCTACTTAATCATTGAAATGAAATGGCGTATGGCTTTTAGTGCCAGGAGTGCCCAAGGACAAGTTCGGCTCGCCAGATGCAGGTCTTTTGATTTGGCGCCCGTAGGCGACCCACGCATCATGATGAGGATGAAATGTTGATGAAGACGGCACATACACCCAGCCCCAGTGCCAGCGGAATTAACCAATTATGGTTAAAATTCCCAACCCTGCCGGGAATCAAACCCGAGACTCCTGTGGCCAAAGGCCAGCACGCTAACCATTTAGCCATGGAGCCGGACACTTAATCATTCAAAACCATTTATGAAATTTATGTATTTAATATTCTTCAATGACTCTATTTCAATGTGGAAGTAATCTCTGTCAGACACGGTCATGAGAGAGCAAAACTTCTCGAGAGTAACATATATCTTTTAACACTCATTCGTCACTTAAACATATTGGGCTGCTCATTCTGGCTAGCTCCATAACACAGCAAGTACATATTTTTTCTTTCTTCAAACTAATTATGCCTATGTTGGGCACTCTGTATAATTCCACTGGTTCCATATCTCACCTGGATTAACAATGTATTCATCACATAACCATAATCTGGAATATGCCATTTCTTGTCTCTATTATATGTACCCTATACTGTCTTATCTCTTATCTCTCCTTATTCATTCTGCCCTTCACTACCATTCTGAGGTTTAAAGAATCACAATCCTACCTTACACGTCCCTAAATAAATTCAGAATGAAAAGTCACAACTTATAAATTTATTCACAGCACAGCTATTAATTCACATTATGAAGACTCTAAATATAAGCTGTAATCGTTACTGTTGGTCATGAGTTCAGGTCTGTATCACTGCACTCCATATGGGTTTTCTTGAAGACAATTTTCACATGTAACATGCTACTAATCTAACATGCCCCATGCAAACTACTGTGAATGTATTTAATGCCATCTATGTTCAATGTTACCCACTACAATAAAACACACGCTGCACTTCAAAAGTACCGCAGACTATATTTAACACACAGTGCTAAAAAATATTAAGATAAACTAACATCATATATTCAGAAACTATATACACAAGTTAACACCCCCATAGGCATTAGTAAAGCAAAACTAATCCTAACCCTAACTGGTCCTTGCTACTCAAAATGACTTAAATAAAATTCAAACATTACATGCATTAATTTACTATTTACAAATTTACGAGACAACTAGCTATCACATGTTTACAGATTTTAAAAAAAATCAAGGGGTTCTCATCCTGCTCCTGACCACTTCATGATTCTGCATGCCGCTTTGGCTATCGGGTGAGCCCAAACGATTTGATGTTCACACCATCACACCCATGGCATTCACACTGGTAAAGCTATTCTCCTTGAAGTAAATAAAACTACAGCTATTTTTATGCACTGAACTACTAAACCTGTATTGTACTAACTTATGCTATCTATACCTGTAAACTACAGCATAATTCACACGTTCAACCAGTACCTGCAATCCACAATTTCATCAGTATCTTAACTTAACTCTGTGTCCGTCTTCCTTAATTCTACTAACTCAGCTCTGCAAATATTTCCAGTTTAAATTTTAACTTTGTCGCTTATTTAATAGCACTTAATTCAAACAGCAAATCACTTCCTCTATCAGACACATATTTCATCACCAAACTCGACAAAAATCAATAACTATTTTCCTATTTCCATTTAAGGATAATCCCAGTGGATTAAGTCCATAGTCCAATTCAATATAGTTCTTATAGATTCATGTACAGAAATGCTGAGCACTTTAAAGTCCACATCTTACGGACGATCGCTAGAACACGACCTTCTAATCATCTTCTACCATCTGAGTGTACTCCTAGCTTGGTGTGGTGTGCCTTCTGCCTCTCACGTCAGGATTTCCCCCTAGACATTGCGCCACACTTCTGAATCTCTTACTATCTCACATATTTAAATAGGCCAAGTATCCATTAAATTTTCATTTATTATTTACATCATTATGAGTGGTTCAAGTACATTATATAAGCCTTTCTTCTGGAATTTAACCATCTTTTACCATGTTACAAATTTGTTACAACTACTATTTTCCCTGTTTGATATATTCATGCTGGGCTGTGATTCACTCGTTCAAAACTTCCACCAGTATCTCACTCTAGCTCTGTCTTTGTGTGTTCCCAGGTTTCACTTTCTTTGGTTTGGAACTTTCCGATGATCCATATTGTGCAATATCCGATGATTAGCTACATGAAATGTAGATGAAGATGAAATGTTCCTTTACCATATATTAAATCTGTAACTTTTATTACTTTTTCAATGACAGTGAATCCAATTGGGTTCACTATATTGGCCTCAGTTACGAGATATTAAATGATCACTTTGTTTATGACCTCGCCTGTCATATTAATAGCAACAACTGTGAATATTTCTTAATGAAAATAAACTTGTGTCCTCATTCCGAGATGGTGCAGCTCTTTATAGGCACGCCCCCAATGGAGGTGAGTTGCTTGTACCATTTTACCGCGTATCAACATTCTGTCATTTTTAAATCTCTGACATTACTGGGAATTGAACTTGGGCCCCCAAGAACGGCAGCTAATTGTGCTAACTGTTATGCTGGTAGACATTCTTAACTACAAAATATAAGACATATTGCATGACTGATCCATGCTTGCAGTGCATGGATCGGTCATACGAAACTGTTTGGAAGCAATTGCACAAATTTCAGTTTCAGTTTTTTTTTTAAAGCTTGATTACTTTACTCAACAAATGACCTTAGGTCCTTGTAATGATGTGTTAGCGTAAGGCATTACAATTTTATTAAACTGATCCTCAAAGTTCGTCACTTCAAACCACCCACTTACGTTTTAATTGTAACTATTTCCGGTGATCCGTCTGTCTTTCCGTGCCCCCTCTAGGGACACCATGACCTTGACATCGGTGTGGGAGCTTGTGTGCTTGTTGATCCCGAGGGCTGTGCCAGCTTAGGGTTACCCATGCTGGATTGGCCTTAGTGTAGGGCCAGACTAATAAGGTGTCCCCCGAGTTGCTTGAGAGGTGTCTGTGCTTTTTATTCTTCATCACTATTTCTACCCTTCTATTCTCACCTTCTTAAATTTCATTCTTCTTCCTGTCTGGCCACCCTCTCTGCCTCGGGTAGATTAGGTTAGTACGGAGGTTTTATCCTCCCCCAATCACAAGTTTCGGGTCATGGCGAGGTGATGCATGACTACTGTGAGAGTAGTTCCAAGCGACCCCCTCCAGATACCGGGCGCCCTCTGGAGTAAATAGCCTTACCTTCGGTACATCTCCTTGACTCTGCCGAAGGTCGAACTCATATTTCCGGAGTACTCGTGGGACCAAAAATGGAAACTCTCTCTTCTAATTCTTCTGTTCAAAAGGGTGGCACCCTTCAAAAAACAGCGTCTAAGATTGCTAAGAAACGAAAGTGGTATACTCCAGTTTCAGTGGATTATGTAAGTGATGAACGTCTTCCTCGATTCCTGGTTGCTTCCAGGGTCGATGGTAAGACTTTTCTTGATGAATGTCCTTTCATGATTAGCAATTCCATCGAAGAAATTGTTGCTGGTGAAGTCGACGAGATGCGCAAGCTCCGCGATGGATCCGTACTTATCAAGACATCTACGGCTGAACAGTCCAGACGGCTACTTAAAGCCAAGTTATTCGGAAAGGTAGAGGTGAAAATCGAGAAGCACCAAACCCTTAACTCCTGCAAGGGAGTTATATTCCACAGGGATTTGGTTAAGTCTTCCGATGATACGATGATCCGGTACCTAGCGCGTCGGGGTGTAACCGACGTGAAGAGGTTGAAGAGGTGTGTGGGTGATAAGCTACTCGATACAGGTGCTTTCATCCTTACCTTCGACGCCGAGACCGTTTCTGAATGGATAAAAGTGGCAATGTATCGTCTGACTGTTCGTCCATATATTCCGGCACCAATGAGGTGCTATAACTGTCAAAAGTTTGACCACACCTCATTGTGATGTACAGGTTCGACACCCTGCAAAATGTATGGGAAGTGCGAGCATGTTGGGGTTGAATGCACACCACCACCTGTGTGCGTCAACTGCCCGGGTACACTTGCTCCAATCTCCAAGCAGTGCCCCACATTCAAGAGGGAGAAGAAGATCCAGGAGAAAAAAACGCTGGATAAGCTATCTTATCCAGATGCCCGAAGGAAGTTCAAGTTCATGGCTGCTCCAGAGTTCTCCATCTCCTTCGCTGAAAAAGTTGCAAACGTGCGGATCACTCCACAGAGTTTTGTGTAGAACACCAGTACTGAAAATGCATCGAAAAGTCAAAGCCAGCAATAAAATTCAATAATTAATGAAACTGGAGATTCAAATCATGAAGCACCGAAAAGAGCGTTACTGTCGACGTTGCCTGGGAAGGGCCCTACCCAGGAATGTTCGACTGGGAAGTCCTCCCCAACAGGGTGGGGGGAAAGACTTCCCCAAATAGGGCTGGAAAGTCCAGCCCTCCTTCCAACGCCCAGATCATAAAGGAGGAGAAGGTGAAACCACAGAGCTCCCTTAAGAAATTGGAGAAGAAGCCTTCTCCAGCTCAGTCGGGGTCCACTGGATCTCCGAAGAAATCCGGCAAGCCATCTGCCAGCTCTCCTCCAAAAAAGAAAGAAAGAAACAGTGGGCAAGAGCGAGAGGCCCCGACGCCCTCTTGTTCGATCACTTTCTGAAGAAACTAGTTCTCCCAGGAAGAAGGCCCGCTGTTCCCGAACAATGAGATCGCTGCCCGCGGAGGGTCCAGACACCGTGCCTCCTTCTTCTGAGGAGACAATGGAGACTGAACCACTCATTGTCGTGGATGGTGATTGTGACAATAACGATACCGACAAAGACGGCGGAACCTGGCAGATAATGGACCGAACGAAGGGCAAGAAATTGCTCTGAATTCGAGGCTTTACCTATCCACACAATGGCACTATTGCAGTGGAACTGCAGTAGTTATCACTGTCGCCTAGTTGAGTTACGTCAATTGATATCCGTCTATGCGGCCTCCATAGTTTCTCTACAGGAATCTTGTTTGAGACCTGGACACGACACGACTATGAGAGGATATCGTCTTTATTCCAAAGACAGATTAGCCGTGGATGGCGCGGCAACTGGGAGTGTTTGTACCCTAGTTCGCTCCGATATCTTCAGCGAAGAAGTACCACTCCGTACTCAGCTAGATGCAGTTGCAGTTTGCATTCCCTTGCCAGTAATGACAACAGTTTGCAATGTGTACATTCCACCGGATTACAACCTTGAAATTCGTGCACTACAAGATTTGATCACTCAGTTGCCGCCCCCTTTCCTCATGCTGGGAGATGTGAACGCTCGTTACATACTACGGGGTTCTCCATCTTCCTGTGCTAGGGGGAGGATGCTCGAGCGAATGATAAACCTGTTTGATCTTTGCGTGCTTAATACAGGGGAACCGACACATTTCAGCAGCGCACATGGCACATTCTCACACCTAGATGTCGCTTTGTGCAGGCGTGCCCTAGTTCCCCTGCTACGATGGCAAGTACACGACGACCTCTGTGATAGTGACCACTTCCCGATAATTATTTCTCTCTTGACTCAAAGACAGTCCGAAGTACCCAAGCGCTGGTTACTTCGGCGGGCAAATTGGCCAGAATTTTCGAAATGCGCAGTGATGGCTGATGATATGCTGGAGTCTGTTGACGACCATGTTTCTTCCATTACTACTGGGATTTTGGCTGCTGCGGAGGAAACAATTCCTTCCTCATCCGGTATTTGTCACCGGAAACAGGTCCCATAGTGGACGGACAAAATTGCAGTGGCCATACGTGATTGCCGGCGGGCTTTTAAGCATTATCGTCAGAATCCTACAGTGGCCAATCATATCACTTTTAAGCGTCTATGTGCGAAGGCCCGTTTTTTGATTTGAGAAAGTAAGAAAGCTACGTGGGAAAAGTATGTGTCATCCATCATGGCATCGCTCTCCAGTCTGACCAGATGATCAGTGGCAGACTGATGAGAGTGAAAGCCACACTGGTAGTTAGACAAGAGACCCTCTTTTTCCATGGCCCACACAAGACGCCGGTTAACTATGCTTTCAAATAGCTTACAGAAGCCATTTGTAAGGCATATTGGCCTATAACTATCCAGAAGTTTTGGATCTTTACCTGGCTTGGGAATTGGTATCACAATTCCCTCACGCCATTGAGATGGAAGCACTCCCTCACTCCATATTCTGTTGAATAGCGACATTCAGGAGGCCTTTCTCCGGAAGGAACACCTTGTCGCCGTGTTTTTGACCTGGAGAAAGCTTATGACACTACCTGGCGATATGGGATTGTCTCCACACTACACCAGAGGGGATTTCGGGGAAATTTGCCAACGTTTATTGAGAATTTCATGTCCCTCCATCTCTTTCGAGTCCGAGTAGGGAATGCATTTCCTCAATGTTACGTTCAGGAAAATGGAGTACCTCAGGAATCGGTAATGAGTGTCACGCTGTTCGCAATCGCCATCAACGGCCGCTGCTGGGCCCGCAGTCGTGCCTTCACTGTATGTAGACGACTTAGCTGTACATTACAGCTCCGGAAGGGTGGCGTTTGCTGAGAGACAGCTACAGCAAGCTATTAACCGAGTCGACAGATGGGCCCTGCAACACGGTTTTCGATTTTCAGCAGCGAAAACCTCTGTTGTACACTTCTGTCGACGTCGGCCTGTGCATTCCGAACCAGAGCTCCGCTTGCGAAACAGTGTCTTACCAGTGGTTGACACCTGCAGATTCCTGGGTCTCCATTTTGATAAAAGACTTACATGGCAGCCCCACATCTGTCAGTTGAAGGTTGCCTGCATGAAGAGACTTAACATGCTTAAGTTTCTCAGCGGCACTTGGTGGGGGGATGACCGGCGGTACTGCTACGATTTTACACGGCTACGGTCCTCTCCTGGATTGACTATGGAAGTGCAGCTTATGGCTCAGCATCAAAATCTACGCTGAGGCTTTTAGACAGTATTCACCATAGTGGAGTAAGGTGGCAACGGGTGCTTTCCGTACTAGCCCCATTCCCAGCCTACTCGCTGAAGCGGGAATTCCACCTTTACGGATAAGGAGGCAGCAGTTACTCCTCACGTACACTGCCAAAATTCATGAAATGCTGCTATATCCAAGCTATCAATGCATCTATCGTACCCAATACCACCAGCGGTGCCAAGACCGGCCGAATGCCACACGGCCGGTTGGGTTTCGGATTGATAGCTTGTCATGATTTGAATATTGATATCGGTGGTTGTCTTGAACAAACTCTTAGCGAGGTACCTCCATGGTTGGTTCTGCGACCAGATATACGTCTAGATCTGCTGCGTGGACCCAAGGTGAACACGGATTCCTCCGTTTATCGGAGACTTTTCCAGGACTTCGTTCACCAATATCCGGCTGCAAGACTTATCTTCACGGATGGTTCTAAAATCGGAAATAATGTTGGTTGCTCTTTCGTCATTGATGATATGAGTACGAAGATCTCGCTCCCTAAACTATGTAGCGTGTACACTGCAGAGCTTTACGCCATCTTAGAGGCTCTGCAGTTTGCTCTGCGTGACGAAAGAAGCCACTTTCTTATGTGTACCGATTCGTTAAGCTCTCTGCAGTATATTGAAACCTGTTTCTCACAACACCCACTTGTGCAGCAGATACATGACCTTCTAGCCAGGTTAAGGGATGCTAGCACCAGAATCACTTTCGCGTGGCTTCCAAGCCACGTTGGGATTGCAGGAAACGAACTTGCGGATGAAGCTGCAAAGGAAGCTGTACATTTACCTCCAAGACCAGTCAATGTACCTGCTAAGGATATTTGTTCTCAGCTACGTCAAACCATCTTGGTGTCTCCTGGGAATCGGAGTGGCTAGATATCCGAACTCCCAACAAGCTGAGAGCAATTAAGAAGACAACTACCATGTGGCAGTCCTCTTTCTGACCTTCACGGAGAGAGGCCATAGTACTGTGCAGGCTGAGGATAGGTCGTTTACGATCCACGCACTCTTATCTCCTAAAGAGGGAAGACCCCCCAGTGTGTTCTTGTGGTGCCGACTTCACCGTGGCCCACATCCTCACAGAGTACGCCGATCTCTCTGGCCTAAGACGGAGCCTCGGCCTGCAGGAAACACTCGAACGCATACTAGCTGATGACGCGACTACTGCTAATCTCGTTATCTGCTTTATGTGCGACAGTGGACTTATCAAGGGTATATAAATTACAAGTGTACTGTTACTCAGGGAACGTACGTTCCCTTTTGATACGTTAGTAATCTTTTCGGCCTAATTCTATAATTGTTTTTTGTTTTATTTTGTACTGCATTTCCAAATTCCTTTGTTGAATAAATATTTTTGTTTTATATTTTAAATTTCTTTTCCACTTATTTGTTCAGAGAGGATGATTACCTCGTTGTACTTCCTCTTAAAACAAAAATTACCACCACCACCACCACCACCACCACCACCACTGTCTTTCCGTGCCTTCCCATTTTCAAACCAGGCAAATGCTGAAGCTGTACCTTAAATAAGGCCATGACCGCTTCCTTCCCACTCCTAGGCCTTTCCTGACCCATCGTCGCCATAAGACCTATCTGTGTTGGTGCAACGCAAAGCAAATTGTAAAAAAGAAATAATTAAAAAGAGGTCCCTCTGTGTGCACAAATAACATACAGGTGTTTGCTTTCATAGTCAGTGAATGACAGTAACACTGCTCTATTTGCTGCTGCTATCATTAAAACTCTGATGCTTGTTTTTGATAAGCCTAAAACCCAATCAGAATAAGTAACATTTCGTCCACTACAACGTTCACTAGGTTTGGTAATCATAGAAGTTTGTTTTATTGTAGTTGGTAATATTTCACATAGGAATTCCTGACAAGGTTTTCTGTTGGTTCTAAAAATATTCAAGCGGGCGAGTTGGCCATGCGGTTAGGGGCACGCAGCTGTGAGCTAGCATCCAGGAGATAATGGATTCGAACCCCACTGTCGGCAGCCCTGAAGATGGTTTTCTGTGGTTTCCCATTTTCACACAAGGCAAATGCTGAGGCTGTACCTTAATTAAGGCCACGGCCACTTCCTTCCCATTTCTAGGCCTTTCCTATCCCATTGTCGCCAGAAGACCTATCTGTGTTGATGCGGTGAAAGAAAATAGCAAAAAAAATATCCATCAGGATATGCAAAGTAACAATTGCCCTGACTGTCATAGTTTTCTCCCTCAATTCTCACTCTGAGAAGTGTGATACCCAAAGAAAGCACTGTCACTTGCTCCCGACCAGGTCAGCCGTGGTTTAAATCCCAGCCAATGCATGTGGAATTTTTTAATAAAAAGTCATGTTTCTGTAGTTTGGATTCAACAAAAATCGGAAGTCCCATTGTTATCAACAATCGCCAAAAATGCAAGCTTTGTTTCTTCACATGATAATGTGATTTCTCCCCAAAAAACCACAAATCCATTCTAATCTAGGGTGGTTATGGTTAAATCTATTCTCAACCTTCCTAGCATGGTTTAGGTAACCTCTCATTGGAAAAGTTCACATGGCACATGTTTTTTCCTCCCTAGTTAGTGATGTCGGCACACACGCATGCACTCACCTCCATGTTGATATAAATTTTCTAATTTGTCATTAAAGACTGTATAGGACTGCCTACTTTCCAGATGTCTTCCAGATGCTCATTTTCCCCTATCAGAGAGATTGTACCATATTTTCTATAACAAAACAACTTTGTTTATAAAGAGTTGTGTCATTAAAAACTGTACAACACAAACAATATGTCATATCTGATGAAGAAATGGCAGCCAGGTCAGCCAGAATGAAGAGGTTTTGGGAAAGGAAGAAGATGATGCAAGCTAAATCTTCAGTTAATTCTTTGTTAACGTAAATGTATTTGGGTTTGATTTAAGTGCTCCAATGTGGGCGTAAACTATGTAAATAAATAAATAATAAAGAGTTGTAACTTAGGTATAGTATATATGGTACCACATACAAGGGCGAACATCCACTTACCATATATGTGTAGGCCTACTCTGTAGTGTTCTATAACGAACAATTCTTCATTATCAACAATTTCTTAAATTCCTCACTTTGATACTACCTCGCCTGATGAATTATAGACAACAACTCCATCTTAGTGTTCAGGTTACTAGTCTAGCCTTTGTTTATATGCCATGAAACTGCTTACATTATTGTCACAGATTCACAGGAGCGCTCAGTTTCCTCAAAGAATATGGATGTTCAATACTATCCTACTATTTCTATATTGTTTCATGTTAAAGTAATTATTGAAATATACAGTATGTATGGATAAAGCAGGAGAATGAATAAGACTCATAATAACCTACTTTATTCCTGGTTTCAGTTTCAATCTAAAGAAGAAGCTACAAGTGCTTTGTTCCTTGGTGGAATGAACCACGGCCATCATTCTCCGAACTACACTATATGTATGTATCTTGATCAACTCTTTTTAGTTATAGGTGACCTTATCAATAAATTGTGCTTGAAGTGATGCAATATGTTCTTTATCTGCAGCTGATTTTTCCTCTGGAGCAGTGAGAGAATTATCCAATGGGTCAGCAGGAAGGTCAGATTGCAAGCTGAGTGTCGGGAATTTACCATATGGAATCGCAGAGGTTTGTATGCAAGATTGCTGCTCTACAGCATTCGTTATATATAGGTCAGATAACATACATTGATATGAAATTGCTCCAGGTGCTGCCCAGGCATTTCTTTACATTGTTTACTTTTAGGATTTGTATTGCCTGTTAATTATGTGTGAAGTGATTTGTTTTTGTTTTTTGTAGATTTCTTTATTCTGACGTTGACTGATTTACAAACTTATTTTTTTTTACAATTTGTTTTGCGTCGTACTGACACAGGTAGGTCTTATGTCGATGATGGGATAGAAAACGGTTAGGAGTGGGAAGGAACAGACAGTGGTCTCAAGGTACTATATTATTATTTATAAATTTCATTTTCCATATTGACAGATTCAAAGTATAGATAACAAAAAAGCAAAGAATCTACACAGAAGATAGAAGAATGGAACCTATGTAACATGAACTAAAAATTTTTAACAAGTGTCTACCTATACCAAATTTTAATGTGTTAAAACTTTTTAAGTGTTTTATATTATGACCCATATGTTTTAATATGTCCTACATACTCATGTTCTAAGTTATTGTAACTTTTTACCGTGACTACTGATATTTTAATTACATGCTACTGTATACATTTCCATCCCCCATTAGACATCCGGATATCTAATACAATAACAACTTGTGAATTATCTAATGGCTCGAAACAATTCATGTACTAGCTGATGATGGCCGTTAAAGAGCTGAAACCGGTACTAGTTTAATCTATTTAAAATAAATTGTGTATTGATTGGTGGAAAAACACTTTTCTTATCTATACTTCAAGGTACTATACGCGAACCTTTTCTTGATACATGAGCTCCGTAGTGCTGAATCAGTAGACCTCGGTTATCTTCGAGATGCGTACCGTCAACCTTTGAAACACAAACTATGAATCACTTACACATTGCCGTGAGACATCTGGCGTACACTTTGCGTACTAGTATTGTTGTTGTTTACAGAGCAAAGCCAAACTATAGAATTCATGCTAGGAACAAGATTTGCATCGAGAATGTGTATGCGACACAGTTGTCTGCTTAAGATGATAAAAGTTTAGAAAATTCATATTGATCGATCATATTATTGATTCAATTCAGATTCCATTTCCATTCAGTTGGCAGTGTAACCGGAACCGGGAAAGCTCCCTCCTTACTCCTCACCCCCATAAAACTTGGTATCAAGAAAAAGTTCACGTATAATACAGCCCCAGCATTTGCGTGGTATGAAAATAGGAATCTACGGAAAACCACATTCAGAGCTGCCGACAGTGTGGTTCGAACCCACTATCTCCCAAATGCAAGTTGACCCCTACCTGATCCAAACTGCGCAGCCACTCACTCGGTTTTTATGAACTATTTTGTAGCATTAGAGTTATTATTGTGTGTTTAATTTAAAGTTTTAATTTTAGATTATTTTGTTTTGTGTGGAACTTTGTCCTTGTGGCTGCCCAGAATGTCTGGAAGTAATTGATCCTTTCAAATAATAATAAGAAGTGCTAACGGTGTATTTACACATTGGGGCTGTCACCAATCAGCCTAGAGAACCCCAAAACTGTGAATTCAGTCATTTTGGACATTTTCTTTCTCATCCCTTATAAGCTGTATGCCAATGGAGGCTGAAGTTGGACTTAAACAGCAGTGTTACAGTTTATCTCAATGAACCTGGGAAGTATGCATTCGACACTAATATCGGTCGTTTACATGTTATTCCCGTCCAGCCCCCAACCATAGGGGGTGGTAGGGGTATCTTGCCCCCCACAGTATTTTGCTCCAAACAGTAAGTATTTGTATCAAGTTTGGTTGACAGCTGTGCTGGAACATTCACCCATACATACAACAGTACATACATACATAATCTTGATCATTTAGGACATTTCCATTTTCACCTCTTCTTACCCCTTACATGCCTATGGTGGCTGAACTTAGACTTCAGTGTCATCCTGAGTGTGACTATTCATCTCAGCGACAACGAAGACTATGAATTCAACACTAATATACAAAAGTCATTCAAATACAAACAGGATTTTTGTTCCTGAATATCAACAGTTGGTAGAACTGGCCCTGCACTTCTGCTATGCTTAGATGGGACCGTTAGGAGTGGAGAGAGCATGCTGTTAGATATTTCCCGCCATTTTGTCAGTAATGCTCACGATGTCAGAGCAACAGGTGCACCCCTCCACTACGGAACGCATAATTATAAAATTTCTTGCTCATGAAGGAGTTACAGTGGTGGAACTTTGCCAGAGAATGACTACACAGTTAGGTGATCAAACGTTGTCAAGGACGCGTGTGTATGAGGAGTATTATAAATTTATCATTTCTGACAAATATTTCAGGTTTCCTATGGGAATCAAGATCTATATCATGTATGAGGAGTGGCGGTCGAAACGGGATGCAGCACCAGTGAAAGCTAAGACTCGACTGTCAACTGGCAAGGTTCTTGCAACCATTTTTTTCGATCGGCAAGGCATTTTGCTGATTGATTTTTTGCATGAGCAACGCACAGTCAATGCTACTTACTACTGTGAACTGTTGAACAAGGCAAGGGTTGTTTATCGCCACAAAAGACAAAACCAACCAATTGACGATGCACGGCCCCTTACTGCAGTTCTAACTGTCTCCAAGCAACAGGAAATGCACTGTACTACATTTGATCATTCTCCTTACAGCCTGGACTTATCGCCCTGCGATTTCCATTTGTTCGGACCGCTAAAAGAAGCTCTAGGAGGGCAATGATTTGAAAATAACAAGAGTGTGGAAGACTTTGTGCGCAACTGGTTGGTGACACGACTCTGTTCTTTTTATGATGAGGGCATAAAAAGCTGCCCATATGCTGGGACAAATGCATTTACAAAGCAGGAAACTATGTGGAAAAATAAATTGTAATTGCCTTGTGTGTTTTAATAAATGAATTTAAATAAAGAATAAAATCCCGTTTATATTTGATACCTCCTCGTAGGTCATTTTTTATTATTTTTACATGTTACTCCCTCCCCACTCCACCCCTACAGGTGGTAGATGTGTCTTCCTCCCATGGTAAAATAGTATTAAGTCAAATGTGTACCAAGTTTAGTTGAAATTGCAGGTTTGCCCATAGTTTTAATCGTTTAGATTTGCAAATAACTCTACGTTAAAGTATTACTCTTTAACTGTGTGCAACCCACTAAGTACAGAATGTATTGCTGGCTAGGGTAAGCCTTTTCCTGCAATTACTGGAGTGATAATTTAATGATTTTATTGTAGGATTACTCAAAGTTGACTGGATTTAGAGAACTATCAATGCCTGATGATTCATTGGCATATAATTCTGGAGGGAATAGAACATTTGGCACTATGTTTCCTGCCATTTTTTATAAGTAGAGAATCTGGACACTCGAAAACTATTAATATCTGACTTATTCAATCTTTTCATAAGTCTCTGCATTGGACTATGGAAGGCATAATTGGTTCTATGCCAGTTAGTTTCTAAAGACTCATCGAGTCTTGTACATTTAAGAGAAACAATGTTGACTTTCTCCAGTACTTCAGAGCATTTTCTTTGTGAGAAAATAGTTTATGAATTAAGCTACCATCGAAGTTTGCATGTCACTCTTGAAAAAGCATTCTAATTCCATATAATCTATGCAGTCCTATGGAATAACAATTCTGTAAGAATTTCTAAATAAAAATTAATGTTGGACAGACTGTACCTTAAAAATGGAAACACTATAGTTAGGATTCCATAAATAAGTACAATATTCCAGTAATGGACATACATGTGTTTATAGGTGAGCAAATTGGTAAAATCTCTGGAATACCTTGTTATGAAATCAAGTCTCAGCAAGGATTTTTTTTTAACTTGTTATATGATCACTGAAGTTCAAGGTGCTTGTAATTAATACACCTGTCATTTATGTATTCCACAGTATGTATACGAATTTAGGAATTTAATTTATCTCTCTTATTGTTCCCACAATTCTGGAGACTATTGTTCAGTTTTCTCCACCTCTTGCAGTCCTTGACTAGATGTGCAGCATCAGAGATGCAACCCAGTTACATTCTTGTTAATGTTTTACCATTGAGTGGGAACTTGTCTGTGATCTCTCATTCCCATGTTACACAGTGTGTCTGAAGAATTGTGGAAATCTTTATTTACATATTGATGATAATCAAATTCTGAGGTTGAGCTGGTTAACAATGGAGTTGTTGGTGCAAAATGCTGAAATTCATTTAATAATTGAAGATAATTTTAAATTTCCATTTAGAAAAATGGATCAACTTGCAATTTTCCTAATTGAGTTGTAAGCATTTATTAGGGAAAGAAAACAGTGAGTTTATCTAAGTATTCTTGCAATCTGAAACAGTCACTAGATACATCAGTTCATGTAAGAATTTCATAAGTTGCAAACATTAGAAATTTTGAATTTGCAAAATAATATCTTTGTATCATTAATTCATTCACCGTTGCCCATTTAAATCTCCCGGTGGCCCTAGCACATTGCCCAATAGGCATTGCGGTTTCACTCTGTGCGTTTAATTGGAAAACAATTTGTATCTTCTGTCATTTTAAAGATTTTCTTATGAAACTAAAACTACATTGTTCGTAAATCTTTCCTCTATGTACTCAGAAAGTTACAGGCTTATTACATTAATATTTGAGGTATTCTGTTATAGTTTTATATTAGAAGTATATATTTTTAGGTTAGTTACAAGAAAATGCCAACAGAAGTTAAAAAGTTGTGTTTGGACTGTACAATCTCTGCAGCCAGGCACTTCCACTTCCTTGACGAAAGAAACCTACATACGTAGAGTTTAATGTCAGCAATATCATTTCCTCATTCTGAATTAGACATGCTGGCTAGCTTTTGCTACAAATTACAACTGCAGACAGATGCTCTCTGACACATTTGCTTATCTTGTAATATAGCACATGAGATTACAAGAAATAAACATACATACTTACAAATAGCTCTTGATATTATATAAATAATATGCTTTGAATGTGTAGGTCGGATCACTATCACTCTTAACTATGGTTTCAACAAGTCAAGACGAGTCAAGTAATTCACAACATTTAGTTAGTGTTAGAATCTTAATGCAGCAGGGAAGGTGGTTTCGTAACTTGGACTGTGCAGAGACAGGAGTATAAAATGCGGGGATGCCAAGTTGTCCCCTCACAACAGCACACACAGCAAAAGCATAAGTATGAAGTGTAAGCATTTCTTCATCCACTCATATCTATATTATGAAAGTGATGACCTGTACTTTTCAGGGGCTGAAAGTTGAAATTATATTTGACATCAATCTCCGAAAAAGTGTTGAGGGAAATTCTTGAGTTGTTAAGGAGGATAGATGGAAGGCAAAGTGCAGCGATGTATAAAGATGCATTACTGAGGCACTTCCAAGCACCCTAGAAATTAAAATCTTGGTACCAGAGAAGCTAATATGCTCACAATCTCTAGAACAATCAAAAATTTCAAAATATCCCCAAGGAGGCCGAATTGGTGTTCAAATTTTGGGCTCGGAAGCAAAATATCGTAAGTACGCAAGCCATGTAAAACTTAATGAATGTCTGTCATATTCAAATGACAATCCTGATTTTATAAAATGACCAAAAAGAAACAAACGCCTAGCACAGAATGAAAACATAAACAGTAAATAATAAAACAACAAAATTAAAAATATAACAAATTAAATAGATAATTAGAAAATTACCTGAACATTAATTATGATCAGAGAATCCATCGTCTGAATACTGCATTATCCATATTTCCATACTTGTTATTCTCTGTGCTGTTTGCAGACCGATACTACATGCACGTGCTGTCTTGTAACATCGCGTTCATCACCCACCATACCTCTCATTGCTTGCTGCTGCATGCTTGCAAAGTGGAAATACACTCTAGATAGTATTTCCCTCACTTGTTTATGCAATACTTTTCGTTATTCTCTTCCTGAATCCATCTTTCTGTAGCATACACACGAAAATAATTGCCTAAATTCCTGATTGTAATATTTATAAGTAAAACTCTCAAAACATCCATTTGTGTCCCCACACAAACAAGTACCTTTAACTGATAGAATTCTATTGGCTCAGTGGAAGACACTTCATTCTACAAAACATGTGAATATTAATGCGCAACACTCTCCGAACTGCCTTCCCGAATACGTATCGCTCTAGTGGCGAGGAAATACAACATATTTTGTTGAAGATGTACTGTACTAGACAATGACAATGATATTGATATCAGCTTAAGTGATAGGCTAAAAGAGATACAGTTCATCTCCAAGATTTCATCCACAGACAAGAAAAATATGCTAGTTGGCAATTTGTGTTGTGTAAGAAAATAGGTTGTTAAGAAAGATGTAAGTACAATGTACGCTGCCTGTGGAAATGTGCCCTTGTGCTTCAATCCCTGTCTTGAGTCATACTCAACATGTAAAGGTAAGATACAAATACGCTTTGTTAGTATTTCAAGAAAAGTAGTTTCTCCAAAATATTCAGTAAAATACAATGAACATTTGGTCAAAATAATTTGTGACAAATCTACGTCCATAACATGTGGCGGGCATTTTCTGCTCAACAACAATTTATCATCCATAATGGTGAATGGGTTAATATCTAGCAGAAACATCATTGCGGTGAGGTGATTGCCTTGTGAGACCCCACTTGCTTCATTACAAAGCCTAGAAAGGTGATAGTGGGTCTAAACTCTATGTGTACAATCATGGAGATATGATCAAAACCCAAATAGGAGTTTTTTAAAATAACTATTAGGTTCTTTAGTCTACCACAACTAATTTGGAGTAATGAATTTATAAACTGGCTGAAAAGGAAAACATATAGTAACAGTATTATACTTGAAAAAGAAACAAATTAACTAATATAGAATGACACATTTCATTCTTGAAAGAAAACATCAGATTCTATCAAATCACACTCGAATATTTAGAAATGTATGAACATTTATGTTTATTTCTGTTTAAATACTTAGGAAATGAAAATCTGGAACTTATCTTAATTAAGTCCTCTTTTCTCTCCATTCAAGCATAGAATGTGATGTGTTGAAAAACTGTAGCTCTGTTATTGACGCAAGTCCAGCTGGCTAGCCAATTTGTTAACCTTTTGTTACGCCACATCCCCCGCCTGGCTAAGTCAATGGCATGCTGTATTTTTACTTTTAAGTGTTTCATTTTTAGTGCTCCCCCTATTATTATTATTATTTTTATTGTTATTATCATTATTATTATTATTATTATTATTATTACTATCGTTATCATCATCTTTCTATTACAGTTCTTTTGTAGACTATGCAAGGGTTCTTAGACATGTAATGGGCTGCCTATTATACTGGTAATTTTCATTATGTCATTTCTCCTTACTTCAACTCTTTTGGAAGAGTATTTGCAGTTTATTATTCTCCTTTTTTAAAACTTTTAAAAAATAATTTGGCTAGAAAATTTAGTTTTGCTTGGCCTATATATGTGGCATTGCAATTTGTTACTTGACATTTGAGTTCATTCAAATTAAGCTACCATTTCCATTGTTATTATTGTTATGTTATTAACATAATTTGGGTTTAGCCGAGCTGATTGGCTCAGATGGTTGAGGTGCTGGCCTTCTGACCCCAACTTGGCAGGTTCGATCCTGGCTCTGTCCGGTGGTATTTGAAGGGGCTCAAATACGTCATATGTCAGCCTAGTGTCAGTAGATATACTGACACATATAAGACTAAATTCCAGCACCTCGGCGTCTCCGAAAACCATCAAAGTAGTTAGTGGGATGTAAAGCAAATAACATTTTAGAAAATCTATTTAGTTGTTGTCTAATGAGCTTTGAATGGGCTTGCAAGTTTTCATTTAATTTTCCATTATGTAATTTGCATACATGTGAATTAGTGTTGGCTACTGAATGTATGATTCGAAGCAGTGTATCGATTCATTCAAGTGTCCGAGTGAATTGATTCACAGGAACGGCAAGCTCACGGCACACAATTCAGCTTACTCCCAGCGGACAGTGCTGAGTGGCGCACTCACTGGACGTTGACGGGGAGCCGAGCTTCCGCTGCAGCGAGACATACAGTGAATCATGGCACATCGAAAGAATCGTGAACGAGCGCGGCTCAGTGAGACACATGATACACACGGCTCCTTATCGGCTCACTGGACACGCGGAGAGCCGAGCTTCCGCTGCAGCGAGACATACAGCGAGCCATGGCACATCGAAAGAATCGTGAACGAGCGCGGCTCAGTGAGACACAAGATACACACGGCTCCTTATCGGCTCACTGCAGCGAAACATACAGTGAGCCATGCTACACTGAAAGAATCGCATGCTATAATGGACTCTCGAGCTCAGCTCATTTGAAAATAATACCCATTTGCACTCACTGTCCTCTTCTTACAGGGAAGTTTAAATAATAGATGGATTTACTTGCAGTGTTATAAAGGTAGTCACAACATAATTCTGAAGTAGCTAGTAAGTAGGTAGGCTATTAGGTTATACTATTTATTAGTTTAATGAATCTTAGTATTATAACTTAGTTGACATTTGACAATTATACTCGACTCTAGCCTGCCCTATGACTGAGTCATGCTCATGACCACTCAAAAGTATCTGTTTTATATTGGGAAGAACGGCTCAGTATTCTCTCAGTTCATATGTCACATCGTTGCACAAGACTTCAATCATATGTGGACAGACGCAATAACAGTATGTTGAATCAGAAAACCAGCAGGCTACTGTACATCTCGGGTAGCCTATACAAAATATGACTATTAAAAAATCCTCAGCTGATAGAAAAATATTGCAGTTAATATCGTGTGGCTATGCGCTTGCATTCGGGGTATGGTGGGTTCGAATCCCACCGTCGGCAGCTGTTAAGATGGTTTTTCCGTAGTTTCCCCATTTTCACACCAGGAAATGCTGGGACTGTATCTTAATTCAGGTCATGGCTGCTACCTTCCTAATCCTAACCTTTCCCACCCTGCATCACCGGACACCTTCGATGTATTAGAGTAACTAGCATTTTTTCTAAGAAAGGAGTTCATAGTATGAAGACCAGATGGCAGCTGCGAGCACTGAATGCTGTTGCTGCTGTCTTACCAGCACATACTACACAGATGCAGTAGGAGCGGTGACCAATGAGCCGTGAATCGGATCACTGTATCGATTCAGTAACGTGAACGGAATCAAATGAATCGATTCAGTAAAATGAATCGAATGTCCCATCACTAATGTGAATGGCTTTCATGGAACAGTATTCATATTATTATTATTATTATTTTGTTGTTATTATTAATGTTGTTGTTGTGTACTGGGGATTAAATTTATGTTAATGATTTGATTGAGCAATGTATGAATTGAATTAAAATGTACCTTGTAAGATTCATTCATTTATTTAGCTTCCATAGACTGTACACTTACATATTTTGAAATATGCCAACAGTATTTGAGTTGTCAAGTGATTTTCTAATGCTAAAAATAATATATACACAATAATGAACATTTTAAAAAAGAAGAAAAAGAAAAAACAGAAACACTAAATACCACAATGTTAGGACAACACATCTTAATTTTTTACATAGTAAATAATATTAATAACCAATATTTACAAGACAAAATAAAAATCTATTGGTGTGGTGTTAATAATATGTACATAATCAATATGACATTAACATATTTTTAAGGCTATATACTAGATATAAAGTACGTTTACAAGTTAATAAGTAATAGCATCATTACCAGCTCTTCATCATGTATTCCTCTGTACTTTTATTGATAAATGATAACCTACTAATTATTGATGTTGTTGTTGTTGTTGTTGTTGTTGTTGTTGTTGTTGTTGTTGTTGTTGTTGTTGTTGTTGTTGTTGTTGTTGTTGTTGTTGTTGTTGTTGTTGTTGTTGTTGTTGTTGTTGTTGTTGTTGTTGTTGTTGTTGTTGTTGTTGTTGTTGTTGTTGTTGTTGTTGTTGTTGTTGTTGTTGTTGTTGTTGTTGTTGTTGTTGTTGTTGTTGTTGTTGTTGTTGTTGTTGTTGTTGTTGTTGTTGTTGTTGTTGTGTATTTGGAATGAAATTTTTGTTAATAATTTGACTGAGCAATGTATGAATTGAATTAAAGTGTATCTTGTAAGATATTATTTTTATTGATAAATTATAACCTACTAAAACGTCTGGATTAGCCAAGATGCTGTGTAAATTCAGAGAATTTGCTACACCAGGTACAAAGAATACAAAAATGTGGTTGGATACAACAGACACTCAGCATTTAAAAGCAAAGTCACCTCCGTACAGGCCATGAAGGCCCTTGGAGGAGTGAAAGGTTAAGGCTTCCACCATTGTTAACCTCGGCACGTGATGGGGTAGTGTGGTTAGCTCTACGCCCGGCCGCCTTTGCTCCCAGGAATTTACCTGGTACTCATTTTTGGTGTAGGCTGAGTGAACCTCAGGGCCATATGCACCTCCGGAAGTGGAAATCTTGTTTCTTAAATTTTATGACTTCCTGACGGGGATTCAAACCCACGTCCTTCCAGGCAAACCGAGCATGCCTTTACCGCCTCGGCCAGGCAGCCCCTACACTCAACATTTGGCAAACTTATATATGACAACTCACCATTTCACAGTTATCAACACAGATCAAAAAATTTCACACATCGAATACTAATCAATCAATCAATACTGATTTGCATTTAGGGCAGTCGCCCAGGTGGCAGATTTCCTATCTGTTATTTTCCTAGCCTTTTCTTAAATGATTTCAAAGAAATCAGAAAATTTTTGAACATCTCCCTTGGCAAGTTATTCCAATCCCTAACTCCCCTTCCTATAAATGAATATTTGTCCCAATTTGTCCTCTTGAATTCCAACTTTACCTTCATATTGTGATCTTTCCTACTTTTAAAGACGCCACTCAGACTTATTCGTCTACTAATGTCATTCCACGCCATCTGTCCGCTGACAGCTCGGAACATACCATTCATAATTTGCATACAAATTTGTATTTTTTTAAATTTTTCTATTCCATCTTTTCAATACAGTTGATTTTGTGTTGTGAAATTCATATTGCTACAACACTACATTAAAAGGGACGTGTTTCGCTCGGTTTCGAGCATCCTCAGCCTTTGGAATTTATCTCAAGGTTAAGACCTGTTGTTGTTAATCTGCTTATAACTAATTTGTACTTAATTATGATTCCAAAAACTAAGTGGTAAAATATGTGAACATAGGCATTTGAAAATACAATGGACAGTTTAAAAATTCAAAATGACAGGGCTAAAATTGGGATATACAGTACGTTAATTCTAATAACATTGACATCCAAAACACAGTAATATCTTCACAATAATGAGATTTGGCTAATACTAAAGCAGAACAAAGAAAAGTACATCAAGAATCTGTCAAACCTGGACATGAATAACTGGGAAGAAATGAAAGTATCCTTGATCAAAGCATCTGAAGGTTTGGGGAACCCTCCATGAAAATGTAAGCACAGGTGGTGGACTGAAAAATGTGATGAAGCACTTGAAAAAATATTAAAATCCTGGAAGAGGTGGAATTCCAACAAGACAGAGGAAAAGTGGGAAGAGTTCAGGAATCAAAGGAAGGAATCAGCCAAAATCATACGAGGTGAAAAGAGAAAATATGACAGAGATAGGGTGAAAAGACAGAAGAAGAATTTAGAAAAAACAACACCAGAAATATTTACAGAATATTCAAAGAGGAACTACAAGGTTATCAACCACCAAGTCTCTGCTTCCAGCGAACAGGTGGCAGCATTGCTACCAATAACAAAGAAAACTCCCAACTCCTAGCAGACTATTTCAAAGAGCTGCTAAACTGTGAAGAACCTCTGGACAGACTAGAGACCCAGCAACCAATCCATGAGAACCCAGATTCTAAACCTCCAAATCTAGATGAAATCAAACAGGTAATCAAAGAGCTTAAGGATAACAAAGCACCAGGTGAAGATGGCATAGTGGCAGAAATGTGGAAGATTGGAGGAGAAATCACAGCAGAAGCAATTCATCGCTGTATAGAAGATATATGGAAAACTGGGAAGATCCCTGCAGACTGGAAATGTGCGCTTATACATCCGCTTCACAAGAAAGGTAACCGAACAGACCCGAACAACTACAGAGGGATCTCTTTACTGTCAATTGCTTATAAGATATTCTCTAAAGTTCTACTAAACAGAGTTCAGGAACAGACTGACCACCTCAATGGAGAATACCAAGCTGGTTTCCGGAAAGGAAGGTCGTGCGCAGAACAAATTTTCAACCTCAAAAGTATACTGCGAACAAGAGCAATAAGGAGTCAGAACACCGTAGTCATCTTTATTGATTTCACAAAAGCATATGACTCAATAGACAGACAAACATTATTTAAAGTCCTAGAGGAGTTTGGAATAGCCAAGAAAACTAGAGAACTCATTAAACAAACCCTGACGGATACCATCTCGAAAGTCAAGTTCCTCGGTGAAATATCTGACCCGTTCGAAATCAAGACAGGGGTCAGACAAGGACATGGACTGTCACTGATCCTCTTCAATCTAGTTTTGGAGAAAATAATGAAAACTTGGGAAGAAGCTCTGAAATCGGAAGGGATAAGAGGAATACACCTTGGAAGAGAAGGCCAGAACTTGGAAATTAAATGCCTAGCTTTTGCCGATGACCTCGCCGTCTTAGCTAAAAATCGAGAAGACGCTATAAAGATGATAGAGAAACTGCAAGAAATAGCCGGAAAAGCAGGTGTTAAAGTTTCTTACAGAAAGATGGAGTATATGGAGTATAAGCACCGAAATGAGAAGTACATGGAGATAAAGTATGGGAAGATTAAAAGGGCAGAGAAGTTCAGATACTTGGGAGAATGGATCAAACCCAATGGGCTAGACAAAGAGGCTATCAAAGGAAGAATCAGAAAATTAGAATTGGACTACAAACTAACCCAGAGTATGTACAACAAACGGGCAAGATCCTACATGGCCAAAATCTGACACTATCATTCAGTAATCAAACCAGAAGGATTGTATGCCTCAGAATGTCTTATTTTGAATAAAAAAGGGAAGCTACAAGAACTCGAAAAGAAAGAAAGGAAGATCCTAAGGAAGATTCTGGGACCCCAGAAAACTACTGATGGAACCTGGGAAAAAAGGAAAAACAAGAATCTTTATAAACATACGGAAAAGATCTCAGACACAATGAGGAAGTGAAGGTTGAACTTCTACGGACATCTAGTAAGAATGGATGAAAGTAGACTGACCAAAAAGATCTTTAAGTACATTGTAGGATTGAAGGCCACCACTAAGTGGGTAGAAGAGGTCAAAAGAGATGCAGAAGAAGTTGGAATTACACTAGAGGTGATCAATAAAAGGAAAGAGTTTAGAAACATAATCAACAAAATCAAATTTTTTGAGGACAAACCACCTAAAAAGAAGCCCAACCGGATAATCTCTGAGGAGGAGAAAAATATACGAAGCGAGAGAATGAAAAGGTTCTGGGAAGAGAAGAGAAGAAAGGCCAACAAGCCTTAAGTTCTATGCGGTCCACAGTTAGCCAAATTCGGAAGAAGAAGGAGAAGAAGAAGAAGAGATTGGGCTAAAATTCTCAAGTTCTTTGTTTTTTTAAAAACAATTATTGGTTGACGTATTGTATTAAAATTTGAGTTGTAAATTTTGCTAAAACTCAATAGTGTCTAAAGCTTAAAGTCTTAAATACATTGGAAATATTCTGCATCATGTATTGGTTTGAGGCATGCTTCTGTAATTTTTTAGTTGTAACTAGTAAAATGCAACTTATTGGTAGTTTCCTCGAACTGGTCTTAATTTGACTAACAGGTTTACATTGGAAGTAATTCATGTTTATAAGAGCTTAGTCAAAAGGGGCGCCATACCGAGAATCTTGAGGTGTTGGTAAGTTTCTTTTTTCCACAACATTTAGATGAGGGTGCGTCCCTTTGACTGCTGCTACAATGCCTCACTGTACCTGTTACATTACGGTGACTGCTTGCTTTCGTGTTTCTACTTCTTGTGTTATACGAATGAAGAAGCTCAAAACCGAGTGAAACATGTCCCTTTTTAATGTAGTGTTGTAGCAATATGAATTTCTAACAACACAAAATCAATTGCATTGAAAAGGTTGAATAGAAAAATTAAAAAAATACAAATTTGTATGCAAAACATAGCAAATTTCAATACGGGTCTAACATGAGAATCGTTACATGTAACATACCACTTAGTCGAGCAGCTCGTCTTCTTTCTCTCAGTTCTTCCCAGCCCAAACTTTGCAACATTTTTGTAACATTACTCTTTTGTCGGAAATCACCCAGAACATATGAAGCTGCTTTTCTTTGGATTTCTTCCCGTTCTTGAATCAGGTAATCCTGGTGAGGGTCCCATACACTGGAACCATACTCTAGTTGGGGTCTTACCAGAGACTTATGTGCCCTCTCCTTTACATCCTTACTACAACCCCTAAACACCCTCATAACCATGTGCACAGATCTGTACCCTTTATTTACAATCCCATTGATATGATTACCCCAATGAAGATCTTTCCTTATATTAATACCTAGATACTTATAATGATCCCCAAAAGGAACTTTCACCCCATCAACGCAGTAATAAAAACTGAGAGGACTTTTCCTATTTGTAAAACTCACAACCTGACTTTTAACCCTGTTTATCAACATACCATTGCCTGCTGTCCATCTAACAACATTATCGAGGTCACGTTGCAGTTGCTCACAATCTTGAAACTTATTTATTACTCTGTACAGAATAACATCATCTGCAAAATCCTTACCTCTGATTCCACTTGTTTACTCATATCATTTCTTTTATATAAGAAAACATAAAGGTCCAATAATACTGCCTTGAGGAATTCCCCTCTTAATTATTACAGGGTCTGATTAAGCTTCGCCTACTTTAATTCTCTGAGATCTATTTTCTAGAAATATAGCAACCCATTCAGTCACTCTTTCGTCTAGTCCAGTTGCACACATTTTTGCTAGTAGTCTCCCATGATCCACCTTATCAAATGCTTTACACAGGTTATCGTGATACAGTCCATTTGACCTCCTAAATCCAAGATATCTCCTATATCTTGCTGGAATCCTACAAGTTGAGCTTCAGTGGAATAACCTTTCCTAAAACCGAACTGCCTTCTATCGAACCTGTACCTGTACCTCTACACCGCACATTTGAATTTTCCGCCTTAAAGTACTCCTCTACAGGAGAAACTCTGAACTTTAACAACTGTATCAACTCATAAGTTTGCTCAGAAGATGTCACTACCATAAATTTTGTGATTACAAAGTTGTCAGTACTGTGTGGAGTTCAACTTGTTTTGTCTTCTATTGATCAAGAAGTGTGGACATTCTCTGATAGATGTCTCTACAAAAACTATGACCGTGCACCCTGGTGCGAAGTGGAAGAACTTTATTTGAAGAAATTTTGTATTCATAAGTTTGTTCTTTACTAAATTTCGTTTTTTCATTTGTGGGTTGGCAATATAAATCTTTTCTTTCTGCCAGTTTTGAACTTAGCCAATCCAGAATTTCTGTAATTAATTTTTGACCAATCGTGTCTTTCTTCTTCAGTTTGGATGTGTAACTGTAAGCTACCCAATAAACGCCTGTGGGTGTGTCTTAATTATTCATGAAAGGTCTTGAATCTTCCCTGAGAGTATAAAAACTGCTGATTTTCCTGTCTCTGGGCCACTCGAACAACGTCTAGCCTAGTGTATGGAAGTGTAGCAGGGGGCGGGTAGCGCCTCTTCCTTCGGGCAGCAGCGCTTCACAAAGGTAATGGCCGTTTAACATCTTTATTTTCTTGCTAGCTCAGCAGTTTAACCCTCGGAGAAGGTCCGAAACCTTTTTATTATGTAACCTATCTCTTAAACATGTAAAATTTTGTAAATCTTCATATAACTTTAACTGAAAATCGGGGATAGAGAGTGCTTTACCCTCTCCAGCTCCCCTTCATTTTGAATTCGAGGTGACCTTCGTTTTCTTAACTGTTCTTCTACTATTCCGTAATGTATTAAATTTATTCTGTATACGAGTCACCTCCATAGTTTGGGAATAGCCTCTGCTTCATCGGCCTAGTGCCTCTTAGGTTTTAAGAAGTTTCATGTAGGAGTGCAAATTTATGCCTCCATTCAGTTTTGCATTTTGGGCCAATTACTTAACCTATTCTTTTTCGATGAAGGCCCAACAGATTGGGTACAAGATACCCCTGTTTTATTGTAAGTTGTGCCTTGATGGCAATCATGTGTAAAAGTCTGGTATTACCTTTATAAGCCTGAAAAATTGAGAGCGGGTTAGCTCTTTTATTTGTGGTAAAAGTGCCTCAGAGAGGCTTGATATTCAAAGGTGGGAGCAAGTGCTCCATGTTATTAGGGGTTTTCTGCCCTTTGGTAAATATGTGTTTGGGAGCTGAGAGCTCAGAAAATGTAAAGTGAAGGCTTGAAGCCTAAGTTCTGTTATACCACCAAATCTTGTTGTTCCTAGACTTAAATTTTGTTACTGGTACCTTATTACTTGTTGTTATTGGTTAAAGTTGGAAATTCTATATCAAAACTGTTAAGTTTGGCTGTTTTGAAAATATAACCTTTAATGAAATTTTAATTCATTTCTTGGCTTTGTAGTTAGACCCATTCCAGCCTGCACCTTCTTTCACCTCTGCATTCCACGGGTAACCCCGTAACAGAACCAATTATTAATTTTGCAAACATGACTAATATAAGCAGAAAGAATGCCTTTCCAAAGCTTACATGCAACGCATGTCGAACTTACTGGCCTGTAATTTTCAGCTTTATGTTTATCACCCTTTCCTTTATGCACAGGGGCAACTGTAGCAACTCTCCATTCATTTGGTATAGCTCCTTCAACCAAACAATAATCAAATAAGTACTTTAGGTATGGTACTATATCCCAACCCATTATCTTTAGTATATCCCTAGAAATATAAATTCCAGCCGCTTTTCTAGTTTTCAACTTTTGTATCTTATTGTAAATGTCATTGTTATCGAATGTAAATTTTAATACTTCTTTAGCATTAGTCTCCTCCCCTGTCTGGACATTATCCTTGTAACCAACAATCTTTACATACTGCTGACTGAATACTTCTGCCTTTTGAATATCCTCACATACACACTCCCCTTGTTTATTAATTATTCCTGGAATGTCCTTCCTGGAACCTGTTTCTGCCTTAAAATACCTATACATACCCTTCTATTTTTCACTAATATTTGTATGACTGCCAATTATGCTTGCCATCATGTTATCCTTAGCTGACTTCTTTGCTAGATTCAATTTCGTAGTAAGTTCCTTCAATTTCTCCTTACTTCCACAGCCATTTCTAACTCTATTTCTTTCCAAAATGCACCTCCTTCTTAGTCTCTTTGTTTCTCTATTATAATAAGGTGGGTCTTTACCATTCCTTACCACCTTTAAAGGTACAAACCTGTTTCCACATTCCTCAACAATCGCTTTATACCCATCCCAGAGTCTGTTTACATTTTTATTTAACGTTTTCCACCGATCATAGTTACGTTTTAGAAATTGCCTCATGCCTGCTTTATCAGCCATATGGTACTGCCTAATAGTCCTACTTTTAAGACCTTCCTTTCTATCACATTTATTTTTAACTACGACCAAAACAGCTTCATGATCATTAATGCCATCTATTACTTCGGTTTCTCTATAGAGCTCATCTGGTTTTACCAGCACCACTTGCAGGATATTTGTCCTTCTAGTTGGTTCCATCATTTTCTGAATCAGCTGTCCTTCCCATATTCATTTATTTGCCATTTGTTGGTCATGCTACCTGTCGTTCGCGTTTCCTTCCCAATTGATATTTGGTAAGTTCAGATCTCCTGCTACAATCTCGTTTCTTTCCATGTCGTTTCCCACATAGCTGATTATCTTATCAAATAATTCTGAATTCACGTCAGCGCTACTCTTTCCCACTCTGTACACTCCACAGACATCAGGTTGCCTATTCTCTTTAGAAATGAGCCTTACACCTAGAATTTCATGTTTCTCATCTTTAACTTTTTCGTAGCATACAAATTCTTCTTTCACCAGAATTAATATTCTCTCTCTCACCATTCATATCCTATCTCTACGATACACTCTCCAGTAAAAAAAATAAAACCACACCAGATGTAAGGCTTTTCAGGCGTTTGCTCTATTAACCAGCGTTTTGTCTTAGGTCTGACACTAGACTCATCAGAGTGGTATGTATCCGACCCTACCCACTGATGCTGCGGCGTATGCAGGTGAACTTATCAGAAGCCCTATATAAGAGGCACAGTCTGATAACTGCATACAGGAGGTAAAACTCCACAATGGAATTATTGCCCGCCTAGCAATTCCGAATGGAATTCAAGGTCATGCGCTGCGGTCGAACGCCAAAGTAGAGTGGAGAATGTTTTGAAGGTCCAGAAATTGTCACAGTTGCGGAAGTACTTCCTTGAATGTGCCGCGCTGATCACCAGGAGCTGGCAGCTTTCTACTACAAATCTATTCGTCTGCGACTTCAAGTTATTTTTGATCTTCGTATATTAGTTGATAGTGTTGTGACTTTGTGCATGACAGAATGTGGTGTCGTGTCTTTGTGCCTATCAGAGTGTGAAACTGACCTCCAATATTCATAAACATTGTACATGTTTTTACGGCTGATGATGACCTGGACTAAGGTCGAAACCGGTCCCATTTAAATAAGAATGTGATTACTGCATTTCTTTCTTTTAAGTATTGAATAGGTTGAACCTCCTTTTCAATTATTTAATTTTTAACATCAATAATTTCAATACGGAACAATGAAATTTTTATCTTTAAATAGATAAATGGTGTTGTCAAAGGTAAAATAATTATTGTTGAGAACCAATTTTATGATTGACATGAAGTCTTGAATTTCTAGTTTACTCAGATTACTGAATTTGTTTAAGTTGTTGTTTATTATGGGGAATAATTTGGAAATTGGAATACTAGGGTACATGTTTATGATGTCAAAAGAATGGAGAGGAAAGTTTGGTTGGATGTCAAAGTTCTTTAATTTGTCAATTAATTCAGAAGTGCTTTTGATAGATTTGTTGGATAAAAATCGAAAGTTTTTTAGTAAAAATGTTTGGATGAATTTAGAAGTATTGTATAAGGGACTGGGTCTGTAATTGATTATTGGACGGATGGGAATGTTGGTTTTATGAATTTTTGGGAGGGCTTTGGCAGTGGGTAGGCCTGGGTTCATGTTAATTAATTTAGTTTTTTCTTGATCAGTGAGGAGAAAGGAAGTGTTTTTAAGGTTTGTTTCAGTAGGCATTGGATTTTATTGGTTGGGTCTTTTTTTCTATAGAAAAAGAAGTCATTGAAGAAATTTTTAGTTTTAGCTATGTAGTCAGTTTTTTCCATTATGACGGTGGTGTTGCCTTTATCATATTTGGTAATAATGAGGTTATTGTCATTGATTTTCTTTTTAAGATCTAAAATGAGTTTATTGTCATTAATTAATTTATTAAAATTATTATTATTATTAATATTATAATTTTTAGGAGAAGTGTTTTTGTTATTATTGATGAAGATTTTTTCAAGTTTTCTTTTTACTTCATGGATGGACAGAGGGAGAGAGGGAGGGAGGGACGGACGGACGGTCTTCCTGCTTCTTTAATCAATGTTTGCTCCTTCATTGTGCTGATATGAGACTCACATGAAGGCTGACAGAAGGAAAGTGGTTGTTACATGCCAGAATGTATTTAGGATTCGTCAGCACAATCATTCTTGGACCAGTTGGGTTCAATATGGTTATTTTGTATTATGTTAGCCATTAGAAAGTTATGTTCAAATTGATTCCGTAATTCAGACGTCGTATGTTACTAATTAACAAATAATATTTCTCTCTGTCAAAAATAGTTACTTAATGAAAAGTAGGTTCTCTGAAGTGTAATTTTGCCACTTGCTCTCTTAGTTTGTGGTCACCTCAAGCTGTACATACTGCATACCAATATTTGGATGTAGTTATGCATTCGTAGACCAAGTGACAATTTGCTCATTTCAGGCTTTTCCTGCATTCTGGTGGCCAAGACTTCAAACTTCAATATAAAAATAAGAAATGCCAACTTTCTTCAGTAAATTTTCCCGTAAAATAGAAAAACCTAAGCGACACACGATCTAAGTCCATTACTGTGTTTTGCATATGAAGACCAAGTATCATCTTAAAAGGCAATAGTAGACCAACCTACTAAACATTCTGCAATTATAGACTAAAGCTGTCACTTGGTCTATAAATGCATTGGTTCTTGATGTTGATGCTTAATTCTGGCGGGCTTTTGATTTAAGAATGAAGATTCTTTTACTTAATATTGTATTCGGCATCGGAATTGTTTAGCAGCTGCAGTATATTTGGGCGGGTTTGTGTGTCTAAGAATGAGTATTTCCTTCTTTATAATCAAACTTCTGTATGGTTTAACAACTGCTGCAGTATTTACAAATCTCCTAGTAAGCTCTAAACATGCATCCTTCAAGATGAAAGATGATGATAGAAGCATTAGAAATAACTGTTATGAAAACGGTGAGTTAGATGTTTCATATTCCTATTAAAACGGATGGAGTACAATGGTTTATAATCGGATATTTAATGCTTTTCAATATCTGTTTTAGGCATCTCTACAAGATGCACCTTCTGACAAAGAGTATGCTAATCACGCACAACAATTTCAAACCAATTTTCTTATACCTACTGAACACGGCGGAGGTGGTTCTGATTTACACGATCAATTTGATCGACCTAAAATGGACATGATTCACTGTGAAAGTAATACATTTAATACATTTTCACCTTCAGTCAACCAGGACCTTCTTCCTCGTTATATTTCACTTCCAGTTGGAAAACAATGCACAAATTGTTCGACTGAAGTCGTCACATTTGATGATTTAATGTCACATTTGAGTGCCGGTAATAGTTCCGACAGAACAGCTCAGGAATCTGTTGAAATCAAAGTGTCCACCCTTGAGTTGCGTGAATTAATAGAAACAAAATTAGGGAATATTGGGGAAATAAGCCACTATGGGGAAGATGTATGTGTTAAAAGAAATGAAATACTTCCTGGCACATCAGGAAATATGTAATGCCAAAATTGTGTCGAAATGCTGGAAACCGGCACCTGCAATAATTTTGCCTCACAAGGAGGCACTGGGACATCAGATGTGGAGATGGAATTGGACACTAGCGGTGCTATTTCTGATGGCCGACCAAGAAAAGGAAGAAACCCCTGACCCGTCCGGGAATCGAACCCGGGACCGCCGGGTGACAACAAATATAGTCTTTTATAAATGCCAACCTTGGTTGTATAATTGCGGTATTCATGATTCTAAGGACAAAGGATTTTGTTATGTGTGGGTGAAAGGAGATGCTGGAAGAGGAGCCCAAGAAATTGGATCTTGTTTAAGAAAACACATACTGGCTCATGTATCTCCAGACACAACACATTTGATTCTCTGGTCAGATTCATTTGGGGGCCAGAATCGAAATATAAAAATTGCTTTTTTTCTGGAAACTATTCTAGAACATCCTAGCCTACTGACTATCACTCGACGCTTTCTCCTTCCTGGGCACAGTTTTCTGAAAAATCACTCGGACTTTGGTGATACTGAGTCTGCATTAAAGTTCCAGCAACGTCTCTATGTGCCAGAAGATTACATTAAAATAATTAACTCTTGCAGAAAGAGAAATCCTTTACAAGTCCCCCAAATGGTAAAGGAAGATTTTGTAGGTACATCGGCAATAGAAGGCGCGATCACCAACAGGAAGAAAAGCATTGAGGGTGAAAAGGTAAACTGGTTACTGTTCAAGGAAATCCAGCACAGGAAATCAGAGCCTCTGTCAGTTTTTGTGAAAAGTGATCTAAGACAGGAAACCTACACGGAAATAAACATTGGAAAAAGGACTGATTGAAAATCTGTTGGTGACAGCCTACATTTCTCTAGAAAACTGCTTAAACTGTGGCCTGAAAGAAAACCAATAAGCTCAGAAAAATTACATGTTCGGATGTCCACGTTTAACTTGATCCCTAAAGATTGTTTGGAGTTTTATCAAAAGTTAGTTCATTCTTCTGCCATTATCGAAGGCGTTTTTAGGAAAGCCTGATTTCAAAATAACTTGTGAAGTCGTTTGAGAAGGTGAAATTGACTCCTTTCCTTACGTTTATTTTAATTTTTTAATTTGCATCATTTAGTTGTGAAGTTCATACACTATAATGAATATGGCAATGGATGTTTATAAAATATTATTATTAACTATACAATGTAAAATATTAACAATTTTGTACTGTGATATTGTGCTTGATAGTTTTTTCATGTAGAAATGTCGTTCTAGTTCTGTATTAATCTGTTTCATATTTGTGGACTGAATGCCACCTGGCGCTTGGACTCTGATTGTATTATAGAAATTCTCAAATCACCTGCAGACTATAAGACGCATTTTTGTCAAAATAAAATACCCAAATCAGGTATTTGCTCATAGTATTTTGGAAAAATAAAATATGGTGCTATGTGAATATAATAAGATTTGATTCATAGAAAAATGCACGAGGTAGATAATTTTTCTTTAAGCATTCGCAAAAACGCCGTTTTCTCAAAATATTAATTTTGTCACTTGGTCTATCATTGCATAACACTGTCCACTTAATGCATGGACACATTATCGTTTGTGTGTATTATATGAGGTCATTAAGTCTTTGCGCCACAAGACGGGAACGTTTTTCGCTGGTTACATTTCCCGAGCAGCTGAAGACTCTCTCGCTGGAGGCACTCGTAGCAGGTATGTTAAACACATTTTCTGCTACACAGGCAAGTCGGGGCAGCCTGTGTGAATTATTTTTCCACCACCGGGCTACCACCATACAGGATCATACGCCATGGTGATCGATGGTATGGGACCTTTACAGTCTAGAGTCAAATGCCACCTCATCTGGAAAGTGAAGGAAAAGTAAAATCCAAACTGATGGGTGAACAAAAGCTCTTCTGACCATGCAAGAATCAACTGTACTCCCTCCATTCCAAAATACACAATCCGGCTTCCTAGGGCCACAGAGCGTTCATGGCATTATATGAAAAATACAACACTAAACTAACTTAAAGGCATAAGTGAAGAGAGGAAAACTAGGATACATTTAACTATGGCAAATGATAAGCAGACAAACTTTAAAACCCCATTTAATATACCTTGATAAAATATAAAAATAAATTCAATGTAACCCTGAATAGCACTACAGTCAATAAAACTGTACAATGTTAAGTGGACTAAATACATAGATTCAGAGATATGACTCCGTTCATTGAAAAATAAACTTAAATCAAATTGAACGTTCTTTTCTTTTTACGACATGACGACGAATACACCTAGATCATTAAACACACACTAATTCGAAATATTCTTAGGTACAGGAATATCCTTGTAAATGCGACAGTACTCATCAAAGACTTTCTTCACTGTTAGAAGAAACTCACCATCTATGCAAAAATCGGAGACAACTTTAAGTGGTTGCCTAACTAATTAACTACACTCCTAATTAGTAAACAAAAATAATAAGTTAGCACTGGTAGACAATATTGAAACCAACAACAAAATTAAACAGATGTCGGGTCCGGAATCGAACCCACATTGCAGTGAACCCGATGACCAAATCACGAGGCAGAACCCGTTCTCGAATTCAGACATCAAACCTGAAATAAATCTCAAAGAACACATTCAAAAATTATGTATACACATTACAAACAGAAGTGTAAACAATAAACACATACGACTGGCTGTATTTCATGGAACAAAAAAGAAAACTTTGTGTGTGACGGAAAATCCAGGGTTTGCCTTGGACTTCGAACCAGCGGTCTCCAGGATGCCACTGACAAATGGGTCTCAGAAAATCCCTGTCTAAATTATTCAAAAGGTCAACAAACAATACTATTCTGGCATTCCCATTGCTCAATTTCTTTATAGAAATAATCATGAAAGAATGAAAAGGAAATCTTCTAAATGCGATCGTATTTTTGCGAACCCCTAAGTTTCTCCATAATGGTGCACAGGCTTGAACAATACTCTTGGCAGAATTCTTTCTTACGAGAGCGGCCAGGTTTACCCTCTCAACAGATCATAAATCATAACATCGCAGAGCCGTGCTTGTAAATGCTGGCTGAAGACCCTTCATTTTAAACATTCTCAAAGCGAGGCAGTCAGTCTCCCTGAGAAAACATCATGGTAAATATATATAATTTCACCCAATATCCTCTTATCACATTCAAAAGCTTCATTCGCTTATTCATTCTCTGCCCATTTACTACTCTTAACTCATATCAAGCCACTGTTAATCTTATCACTGTTACATCCACATACATGGAATACCCAGTTTCACAACTAGTTGATCGCACAGAAAAATCAGCCTATGGTTTTCCTACAAATCTGAATGCAAATAAAAAATCTCACATGGATCTGAACGTAGCCATAACGTTATTCTAATTTAAAAGAAAAGTATATATTTCTTGACATAGAAGGAAAACCCTATCTAAAATGGAAGGACGTCCGTTCGAGTCCCGGGTTGTCACATATCACACAAATTGATACAGCCATCTCTATCTTCTATTCATGCAAATTTAGTTTAAAATCAGAGTGCATTGCTACCCCCATGATTATCATACCAATACTGGCATTTTGAAGACACTACCGTCATGCGTTACCAATATAGATTGAATATTCCATATAAAGAAAGGTACTAATTTTACAGTTTGAAATCTTCAATAAAACAAGTCTGTATTTTACCCTGTGTTAGTACATATATCACACCCTCGCACTCTATGTAGAAGTGAGAGATATTATGTCAGTATTTGATTTATTATTATTATTATTATTATTATTATTATTATTATTATTATTATTATTATTATTGTCAGTTATTGTCAGTATTCCATTTGTATATTTTGTCATTAATATTTGTAAGCTTGGAGGTCTCCATATGTGGTATGAGTAATTTGTTTGTACAATGGCTGGGAAAACATTGCTATAATGAACTTGGAAAATTTGGATGAGTCATGTGTATATCCCTGTGTTTGATGAGATGGACTTCTTGTTGTGGTCGGAAATCTCCGATGAGTCATGTGAGACACCCTAGAGTTTGTTGATCTTGTGATTGCCTTATGACACTGGAAGAGATTCAGGGCATGGTCTTGACATGTGGATCTACTCATGATTGGATGGCCAGGATGAATCCAGATGGAATATGTGCGAGGAAGGGGAATGCTGATGTCTGTTTAGCATGTGATCAAACGGCGGGAAGGACACACTGTACGGGAATGAAGTAGGGAAGACATGGATACGTGAGTGAAACTGGATATACGGTACTGGAGTGACACGGCTACAATATACTGGACTGGACTTCAAAAGTTTGTAGAACGTAGTCTTATTATGTTTGTGGAACGTGAATGACCTACAACTGTGGAGTGCGTACACACTTGGTATTGTATCACTTGTGATGGTCTGGTATTACATGTTTCTGAAAGCTGGGAGGTGCTATATCTCAGAATTCCCATAATTTATGTGTTGGAATGATAAGCGTGTGTTGCTCAAATGTATATATCTTTACAACAAGTGTTAAAGTCAGTGAACACAGTATTACGAGGTACAGTATCTGTGTGATATTATAAGTGCCGATTATGAAAATCGGCAAGTCGTGTTGATAGAGACAGTGAAGAGTTCTTATCTACTGTACCGGAAACGCCGCTATGTAAAAGAAGTTCAAAGTATGTGTGTTGAACTTCGCGCGAGGTGGAAGATAGGAAGCCCGCCGAACTCGCTGATGTACTCAGCCGTGACGTAGCCGCTTTGAATGAGCTCCACACAGCCAAGCATGACCATATACGGTAATGTCCTGGCCCATGTGCAAAAGTCTATTTAGCGTTAAAATGTTGTTTTGACAGCGCCAACTTGGAGGCCATCATAATAGATGCACTCTGTCAAATTCTCGAAGATCCTCCGTATACTTTGGGAGTTATATAGGTGGATAATACCCGCGTTCTAGGCGCTTCGTCACAATATCTGGTATAAAAGGAGGGCGATCCGGACTACAGATTCAGTGTGTGTTACTCCACCGTCTCTGAGACACTGGTGACGGGTGGAGCTCTACAAGTGCGGACCGAACCTATGGTCGGACGAGTCTTTGCAATTTGAGTGTCCGGTTCCAGCGGAGTTGGAACTTTAATTTTCTTCAAGTGCCATGTTAGGACTTCTGTTTCAGTGACTAACTGAAGGTACTTAGAATTTCTCCCGTGAGTGCCGTAACTTTTCCAAGTGCTACATTTGAACTTTTATTTCGTAGACAGACTTTGGGGACATAGAAATTTTCCGAGTGTGTCATGTGAACTTGTGTTTTGCGACAAGCTGTGGAACATAAAACTTGTCTTATAAGTGTTGTAATTTTCCAAGTACCACATTGAACTTGTGTTTCGTGACGAACTGTGGAAACTTAGAGTATTTCAGAGTATTATGTTCAAACTTATGTTTCATAACAAATTGTGGGAACATGAAATATTTTTCGAGTGCCGCATCTGGACTTGTGTTTAAACTCATGTCGACGTAATAGACTGTGGAAACATAGAGTACCCATGCCATATCCGAGTTTGTGTTTTACTCTCGTGAAGTTCCGAGGGAACATAGAACTTTTCAGTGTCATAATTGAACTTATAATTTATACTTTTTTCATGGACGGTGTTAGACCCTTTCCAAGTGCAATTTTACTTCAATGATCACTTAATGAAATTGCTTAACAGTTTTCAGGTGCACGTAATTTTGTTTATCGATAGAATAAGACATTTCCGAGTACCATTTAAGTTGCTTAATTTATTACGAATGTACTGATGTGTCCTGAACTTGCATAAACTGTGCATCTTGTGCTTAATATTGTGTTCTAATCATAAACTGACACGATCAGTGAGTTAGGAACTGTGATGACAATGATTAGTGACCCAGTAGAACATTCTAGTCTGCCATGCTAATGTTAACAAACTCATGTCATGAACTTGACATTATAAATTACACATTATTTCCTCAAGTATTAATTCGGCTGACATCTAACACATGGTCAGATATTCAGTTCAATCGATTTACTTTCAAGTGATAATTTATGAACATTTGTGATTCAGTGAGGTGTTTGAATCAAGATTCTAGTGTCAATTTCATTAACATTTGACATACTCCATTTGCAATGAGTGAACCCAATATTTAAAGGTTAATTTATTTAACAGTGCTATAAGTAAGTTGAATGCCATACGAGGGACTTGTGTGTGAATCACACTTCACCTTTCATCAACATTGTCGTGTGAGATCGAACCCCGCAACGTGTGCACCTATGGATTCAAGAACTCCCAGATCCTCGAGAACTTCGAGAAATTCCAGAACGCCGAGAACTTCACATCCAGGACGGCCGTGATTCCTGTCCAGGCCATGCCCAGCAACCATCCCAGAGTCCGGAGATTCCAGCCTGCTACAACGCTTCAACTCAACTTGTACAAAAGGTGATATGAATTTGTTTTCAATGAACAATAAAATCAGATTCCCAAAAAAATCTAAGTTCAATGAACTAATACCCCTCTCTGTACCAACTCCAATGTTTTCATGCCACACCTTAAGAAATAGTCCATGCTCTTCAAGCTAGTGTCAGCACCACAAAGACAGACATTTTTTCCCGGTACACTACATATACAGTATGTACATTGTTCAACGGACTAATCACAAATGGTGGCTTATTTCGCTTCTGTTTTCCCACCGTTTTCTTTATTGTTGTTGTAAATATGGAGTCTTCCAGTAATATTTTGTTTGTGTATTATTAAGTGTATTTTGGTGTGTTGATGAGGTGCTCATACATGGATTTTATTGAGAATATAGTTATTTTAGAATCAGTGGAGTTATTTATGAACCTAGGTGCAGTCCCTACCTATTTAGTCATTTTCAGAAGGTTAGGTAAGGCCTGAAGCAGATGTACCAGTGCGCATCTTTTATGTACCCGCCCTGGGAGATAAAGAATTATCATGCTCTGTGTAAATTTGAGGGATCCATTCTGGTGAACTCTGGCACCCATACTACTAAGTGTTTGAGTAATTTTATTTATTCAGATATTTTTATTTATTTTATTATTAACAGTAAAGTTACAAATTGTACCCAAGCATGGAGCAATGATTATAGATGATGATTATTACTATTATTTATTGGTATTCACAAACTATTTCAACCCTCTCAATCTAAAGCACTCTCAACCTTTTGGATATTTCATCTATAAATCCATGCACATGCTTTACTTTAAATTAACATTTTATAGGCTCGAAAATTTATCCCATATTCCGGAATTTCCGTTCCCATCTAGATAAACATTATTTAATACAATATGAAGGCCACTCACAAGCCTCTCCCTAATTCAAAAACACATGCATTTCACATTTACTATCCTATCTTACGTGATCTACATATTTACGTAAAATAACCCCACATTTACAAGGCTAGTATTTCATATTTAATGTACTTATCGTCATGTCGAGAAATCCATGGCTCAGGCCTTGGGAATGCCCCTGGCAACACTTAACCCATCATGGTGCTGGCATGGATCACTGGTTCTAATCCTCTTCTGGTCCTCTTGAGCACCTTTATAATCTAGGGATCATCTTCACTGGAACAAGTCTAATGTTAATGACGTTCAGTTAAATTGCGTCTTTCACCAACACAGTTTATGAAACTCTAATACAGTTCCTGCAGTCGCCTTTACACCAATACAATCGTCCTGTTCACCAATACAATCGTCCTGTTAGTCAAATTTTCACAAACTTTCAATAATTTAATTTTATCTGTAACTTGAACATAGTCCTCCATACAGCGTGTCGACAAAATGTACAGTAGCACTCCCGAATACAGGCAAGGCTAGGGCACACAGCAGACTGGGTGTCTGCCTTCAATATTTCATGTCAAGTCATCCCTTCTGCATCAGTGCAGGCTCTTTTATAATTTTACCACAACACGAACAAGAGATGACGAACGGCTCCAACCAAATTTTGCATATCATCCGTTCTACGAGTTTTGTGACACTGGCGATGCGGTCAAACGTGTAACTCAGAATTCTAAGTAATTTGGTTAAGTGCAGAAAACAAATCGATCGGCGGTTTATCTGATATTTACCATCAAATACAATGCCTTTTCGGGGATCCTCCATCCGGAGTCTACATTCTCAGCTAGCGTGGGTATGCTACTGGTACTTATATAATATTCTGGTGGCGTAATCTTCAACATATTGAAATTTTACAAACAATTATAATTTTGGCAGAGGTGTACTATACAAACAAATGACATGCCGAGGTTTCCTTTACTAATGAATGCACTTATCTCGAAATCTTACAATACAAATCAAGCTTGCATGTTGGCATTACCGTGTTTCGACCATTTTTAGTGGACGAAGTTATTGCTATGTGTTTTCCTTCATTGGCATTTTCATAGCTCGCTCTCTTTCTGGGGATCTCTCCAGCTATGATGGACTTATGTTTGCACCACTAAGTCGGAAGTGTTGTGCAATCTGATGCAACTTGACTTTGTCATGGACAAAGGAGCTTGACAAAAGTTTCCACTGCCTAAACCAATTTTCAATTAATTATATGTCTGACCAATACGGTTACAATATATATAAAACATATGATTAATGAAAATATGAGTAAACAGTGATAGTATTAGTTTTATTTTACTACATCATTGTGCTATATTAATCAAATCTGGTCAATTGTTTTTTTAGTTCCGATCTCCCAGTGAAGCAACGAAAGCATTAATTTTGGATGACATAAACTTTAGAGGAGAGAAAATGAAAATAAAACGCCCTTTTGACTCTCAGAGTTTGGATGCTGATGGTGAGTACTGTCATTTATGGTAATGTAGCAGGTAAAGGTGGACTGTATCAATACTCGATAGCCAAAGAAAAACTTTCTTTTCCTGCTGTATTCTTTGTAAAATGATTTGTCCATGTTTAAGTGAGATGTTCCTACATTTGACCCTTGTGAGTGGGGACAGTAGAATACAAGTCCGACCTGTAATAAGAGGCGCCTGGTAAGGGACCCCAAAGTCTCTCGACTTTGGAGTGTGGATTGTTGATCACAGAGCCATAGCTGAGTCTGGTATTGTTTCCACTTACTTGTGCCATGTTCCTCACTTTGTTCTTTCTGTCTGACCTCCATTGATCAACTCTTGTTTATTTACAACCCCGACGGTATTAATTTGGCAAGGGCTAGGATCTCTTTTATTGTAACGCTCTCCATGGCCCTTACCTTTCTTTTGCCGATACCTTCATTCTACAAAGTGTTAGGCCTCTTCTTTTTTCCCTTCTCTGGTGAGCATTAATAGAAGATGGTAGCCCAGGTGTACTTCCTTTTAAACAATGATCACTACCACCACCATTTTCATTATAGTGTATTATATGTCCTTGAGCATTTGAGTTAACACTGTGGCCCCTCTTACATTTCTTACTCTGACTAACAAGAGATGGATGAAGACTGTCACCTGCTCCCCCCCCCCCCCCCTTTAGCAGGTAAAATTAATTTAAAGAACACATTAAATCAAAGTAATAAACTGGAAGGATCATATGTCAACCAATAAGACACCAATTGTAATATCACAAGTTTCAAAAACACACACATGGCGAGAAGAAAAGGTAAGCAGAATTACCAACATGACAACTAGAGAAAGGATGTGGGAAGAGCGGGCTGGGATCCCTAAGAGGATGTAATCTTACATGACGTTGTAGGGAAAAAGACGTGGAAGCAGTTACCCTTCAGTCTGCATTTACTAACACGATAAGGAAAGCTTAACATAATTGAACAACAGCAATCTATATATATATATATAATAAGAGTTTTGTCTGTACATTGCTCAGAATTTGAAAAGAATTGTATTTCTGTATCGGTCATGTCCACAGTAACAAGGAAATGTATTTTTTACTTTTCTGTAATGTCTGTCTGTCTGTAAGTATGTACGTATGTATGTATGTATGTATGAAAACAGCTGAAGAGAATTTAATGAAAATTGGAATGTAAAGTCGGGTGATGAACCACTACAATCTAGGCTATAAATTATTGTATTCACGCTGAGTGAAATGGTAGTTTAGGGGAAGGTCTCAAATTTAATTCTCAAATATTTATGTTATTAGTGGTCGTCTTAATGAAAATTGGTATGCAAAGTTGGGGTAATAAGTCGATATAATCTAGGCCATAAATAATTGTATTCACGCTGAGTGAAATGGCAGTTTAGGGGAATGCCTAAAATTTAATTTTAGAATATTTATGTTATAAGTGGTCGTATCTTAATAGAAATCGGTAGACAAAGATGGGAAATAAGTCGCTACAATATAGGCTATACATAATTGTATTCACGCTGAGAAAAATAGTAGTTTAGGGGAGGCCTAAAATATAATTCTGAAATATTTATTATATTAGTGGTCATATCTTCATAAAAATTGGTATGCAAAGTTGTGGAATAAGTCGCTATAATCTAGGCCATCAATAATTTTATTCACTCTGAGTGAAATGGTAGTTTAGGGGGAGGCCTGATATGTTATCTATATATATAAAATAAGAGTTTTGTCTGTACATTGCTCAGAATTTGAAAAGAATGGTATTTCTGTATTGGTCATGTCCACAGTAACAAGAAGATGCATTTTTTACTTTTCCGTAATTTCTGTCTGTCTGTCTGTCTGTCTGTATGTATACCTATCACGAGAAAACGGTTGAAGAGAATTTAATGAAAATCGGTATGTGAAGTCAGGGGATGAGCCTCTACAATCTAGGCTATAAATCATGTTACGCTGAGTGAAATGGTAGTTTAGGGGAAGGCCTAAAATTGAATTCTCAACTATTTATGTTATTAGTGGTCTAATGAAAATCGGGGGATGAGCCTCTACAATCTAGGCTATAAATCATTTTACTCACGCTGAGTGAAATGGTAGTTTAGGGGAAGGCCTAAAATTGAATTCTCAACTATTTATGTTATTAGTGGTCGTATTTTAAAGAACATGGGTATGCAAAGTTGGGGAATAACTTGCTACAATCTAGGCTATCAATAATTGTATTCACGCTGAGAAAAATGGTAGTTTAGGGGAAGGCCTAAAATATATTTCTCAAATATTGTTGTTATTAGTAGTCCTATCTTGATGAAAATCGGTATGCAAAGTCAGGAAATAAGTCGCTATAGTCTAGGCTGTAAATTATTTTATTCACGCTGAGTGAAATGGTAGTTCAGGGGAAGGCCTAAAATGTAATTCTGAAATATTTCTTATTAGAGGTGTAATCGATGAATGCTACATAACTAGGGTTATATAGTATTAAATTTCCTATTATTCATGTCTTATACATTGTTACCGTACTGGCTATGATCACAAAGATATTCATGATTTTGGATTTTTGTTACTAAGTCCATATCAGCGCCGAGTAACCAGAAAATGGGTAAACAGTATTTAATGAAAATCGATATGTAAAGTCGGAGAATAAGTTTATGGTATAAAATATTTTACAAATCACAGAGTCGAAAGAAAACTAAATGTGAAGGCCTACAATATAGAAAGCTCATAACATTGATCAACAATAACATTACATTGACCATTGTTTGTTGTGATGTGCTTTGTATCATCTGTTGCCCCTCATCTCCGGTAGATAGGATTACTGCTGCGTACAGAGTATTTTTTATTTGATTTACGTCGCACCGACATAGATAGGTTTTATGGCGGCGATGGGATAGGAAAGGGCTAGGAGTGCCTTAGGCCTTAATTAAGGTACAGGCCCAGCATTTGACTGGTGTGAAAGTGGGAAACCACGGAATACCATCTTCAGCGCTGCCGACAATGGAGTTTGAATCCACTATCTCTCAGATGCAAGCTCACAGCTGCGCACCACTAACCACACGCTCAACTCGCCCAGTCGTACAGAGTGTAACAGCCTGCCTGAATATTGATGGGAAGTAGCTGGGGAGTTAGATAACTTTCTTCTTTAGCATGCCATTCCCCTGGTTTATAAATTTTCTGATACTACTGGTACGTAACACACTGGATCATCATAGCATTCGGGCTATTCAATCCCTACTCTGAGGCGCTGATTGGAGTGAACAGTGCGCATATTTAGCGGAATAATGGCAGATGAGTGTTCATGGCAATCTGCGGCCTGGTCATCCCAGCTCTGGAACTTTGGACTATTAGATTGGCACCGCAATCTAACCGCAGCACTGTTCGTTAAAAGTGATAAAACGTGCGTTAGACACGTGGGGAAAGTGTGTGGAGGAAAGGGAACCAGGGTAGAATGTTATCCAGGAATTAGGTTGAGGCAGATGTTGAGGAAAGTAGAAGAGAGGGTGGAGGGGAAGGAGAAGGTGGTAGTGTTTCACGTTGGTACCAACAACGTAAGGCAAGCTGATATAAGTACCAACATAGTTGGAGATGTGTGGGATCTGGTAAATGCAGCACGGGTGAAGTTTAAGAAAGCGGAGATTGTTATTAGTGGAATACTGTGTAGGAGGGATTGATTGGGGATTTAAATGAGACTATGGAGTGGGTATGTGGGAAACTGGGAGTGAAATTTCTAGATCCTAATGGGTGGGTAGGAGAAAGGGATCTGCGCTCGGATGGCCTTCATTTAAACCGCAGTGGTACGTATAAGTTAGGAAATTTGTTTGGAAGGGTAATAGGGAGGTACATTCAGGGAAACGGGATGGCCTAGGGAGCAGTGATAAGGGAACAGGGAACTGGAAATCAAGTAGGGATGACATAAAATTGTTAGTGTTGAACTGTAGAAGTATTGTAAAGAAAGGAATAGAATTAAGTAATTTAATAGATATATATTTACCAGATATTGTAATAGGAGTTGAATCATGGCTGAGAAATGATATAATGGATGCAGAAATTTTCTCACGGCACTGGAGTGTGTATCGTAGAGATAGGATAGGAAAGGTGGGAGGGGGAGTTTTCATTCTGGTGAAAGAAGAATTTGTAAGCTACGAAAAAGTTAAAGATGAGACACATGAAATTCTAGGTGTAAGGCTCATTTCTAAAGATAATAGGCAACTTGATATATTTGGAGTGTACAGATCGGGAAAGGGTAGCACTGATGCGGATTCGGAATTATTTGATAGGATAGTCAGCTATGTGGGAAACGACATGGAAAGAAATGTGATTGTAGCGGGAGATCTGAATTTGCCAGATGTCAATTGGGAAGGAAATGCGAACGACAGGAAGCATGACCAACAAATGGCAAATAAGTTAATATGGGAAGGACAGCTGATTCAGAAAGTGATGGAACCAACCAGAGGGAAAAATATTTTGGATGTGGTGCTGATAAAACCAGATGAGCTCTGTAGGGAAACTGAAGTAATAGATGGTATTAGTGATCATGAAGCTGTTTTTGTGGTAGTTAAAAATAAATGTGATAGAAAGGAAGGTCTTAAACGTAGGACTGTTAGGCAGTACCATATGGCTGATAAAGCAGGTATGAGGCAGTTTCTAAAAAGTAACTATGATCGGTGGAAAACGGTAAATACAAATGTAAACAGACTCTGGGATGGGTTTAAAGAAATTGTTGAGGAATGCGAAAATAGGTTTGTACCTTTAAGGGTGGTAAGGAATGGTAAAGACCCACCTTATTATAATAGAGAAATAAAGAGACTAAGAAGGAGGTGCAGGTTCGGAAGAAATAGAGTTAGAAATGGCTGTGGAAGTAAGGAGAAATTGAAGGAACTTACTAGAAAATTGAATCTAGCAAAGAAGGCAGCTAAGGATAACATGATGGCAAGCATAATTGGCAGTCATACAAAATTTAGTGAAAAATGGAAGGGTATGTACAGGTATTTTAAGGCAGAAACAGGTTCCAAGAAGGACATTCCAGGAATAATTAATGAACAAGGGGAGTGTGTATGTGAGGATCTTCAAAAGGCAGAAGTATTCAGTCAGCAGTATGTAAAGATTGTTGGTTACAAGGATAATGTCGAGATAGAGGAAGAGACTAAGGCCAAAGAAGTAATAAAATTTGCGTATGATAACAATGACATTTACAATAAGATACAAAAGTTGAAAATTAGAAAAGCGGCTGGAATTGATCAGATTTCTGGGGATATACTAAAGACAATGGGTTGGGATATAGTACCATATCTGAAGTACTTATTTGATTATTGTTTGGCCGAAGGAGCTATACCAGATGAATGGAGAGTTGCTATAGTAGCCCCTGTGTATAAAGGAAAGGGTGATAGACATAAAGCTGAAAATTACAGGCCAGTAAGTTTGACATGCATTGTATGTAAGCTTTGGGAAGGCATTCTTTCTGATTATATTAGACATGTTTGTGAAATTAATAACTGGTTCGATAGAAGGCAATTCGGTTTTAGGAAAGGTTATTCCACTGAAGCTCAACTTGTAGGATTCCAGCAAGATATAGCAGATATCTTGGATTCTGGAGATCAAATGGACTGTATCGCGATTGACATGTCTAAAGCATTTGATAGGGTGGATCATGGGAGACTACTGGCAAAAATGAGTGCAATTGGACTAGACAAAAGAGTGACAGAATGGGTTGCTATATTTCTAGAAAATAGATCTCAGAGAGTTAGAGTAGGTGAAGTTTTGTCTGACCCTGTAATAGTTGAGAGGGGAGTTCCTCAGGGCAGTGTTATCGGACCTTTATGTTTTCTTATATATATAAATGATATGAGTAAAGGAGTGGAATCGGAGGTAAGGCTTTTTGCGGATGATGTTATTCTCCATAGAGTGATAAATAAGTTACAAGATTGTGAGCAACTGCAACGTGACCTCAAAAATATTGTGAGATGGACAGCAGGCAATGGTATGTTGATAAACGGGGCTAAAAGTCAGGTTGCGAGTTTTACAAATAGGAAAAGTCCTCTCAGTTTTAATTACTGCGTTGATGGGGTGAAAGTTCCTTTTGGGGATCATTGTAAGTATCTAGGTGTTAATATAAGGAAAGATCTTCACTGGGGTAATCACATAAATGGGATTGTAAATAAAGGGTACCGATCTCTGCACATGGTTATGAGGGTGTTTAGGGGTTGTAGTAAGGATGTAAAGGAGAGTGCATATAAGTCTCTGGTAAGACCCCAACTAGAGTATGGTTCCAGTGTATGGGACCCTCACCAGGATTACCTGATTCAAGAACTGGAAAAAATCCAAAGAAAAGCAGCTCGATTTGTTCTGGGTGATTTCCAACAAAAGAGTAGCGTTACAAAAATATTGCAATGTTTGGGTTGGGAAGAATTGAGAGAAAGAAGAAGAGCTGCTCGACTAAGTGGTATGTTCCGAGCTGTCAGCGGAGAGATGGCGTGGAATGACATTAGTAGACGAATAGGTTTGAATGGCGTCTATAAAAGTAGGAAAGATCACAATATGAAGATAAAGTTGGAATTCAAGAGGACAAACTGGGGCAAATATTCATTTATAGGAAGGGGAGTTAGGGATTGGAATAACTTACCAAGGGAGATGTTCAATAAATTTCCAATTTCTTTGAAATCATTTCGGAAAAGGCTAGGAAAGCAACAGATAGGGAATCTGCCACCTGGGCGACTGCCCTAAATGCAGATCAGTATTGATTGATTGATTGATTTGATCGAGTATTTTATGATAGCATTGCTGTTAATCGCTACATTCATACTTACGTTTTTGTAATGACCTATGTTGATTTCAGGTTAAGAAAACCACAAAGTCAGTCTTTCTGAGAATCCCGTATCGAAGCACGGGTACATCAGCTAGTCTATATATATAAAATAAGAGTTACGTCTGTACATTGCTCAGAATTTGGAGAGAATGGTACTTCTGTATCGGTCATGTCCAAAGTAACAACGAAATATATTTTTTTACTTTTCTATAATGTCTGTCTGTCTGTCTGTCTGTCTGTGTCTGTCTGTCTGTCTGTCTGTCTGAACACGCATCATGAGAAAACGGCTGAAGAGAATTTAATGAAAATCGGAATGTAAAGTCGGGTGATGAACCACTACAATCTAGGCTATAAATTATTTTATTCACGCTGAGTAAAATGGTAGTTTAGGGGAAGGCCTCAAATTTAATTCTCAAATTTTTAAGTTACTAGTGGTCGTGTCTTAATGAAAATCATTATGCAAAGATGGGGTAATAAGTCGATATAATCTAGGCCATAAATAATTGTATTCACACTGAGTGAAATGGCAGTTTAGGGGAATGCCTAAAATTTAATTTTCAAATATTCATGTTATTAGTGGTCATATCTTAATAGAAATCGGTAGACAAAGACGGGAAATAAGTCGCTACAATATAGGCTATACATAATTGTATTCACGCTGAGAGAAGTAGTAGTTTAGGGGAAGGCCTAAAATTTAATTCTCAAATATTTATTATATTAGTGGTTGTATCTTCACGAAAATTGGTATGCAAATTGCTAAAATCTAGGCTATCAATAATTTTATTCACACTGAGTGAAATGGTAGTTTAGGGGAAGGCCTGAAATGTAATCTATATATATAAAATAAGAGTTTTGTCTGTACATTGCTCAGAATTTGAAAATAATGGTATTTCTGTATCGGTCATGTCCAAAATGCATTTTTTACTTTTCCATAATTTCTGTATGTATGTATGTATGTATGTATGTACACGCATCACGAGAAAACGGCTGAAGAGAATTTAATGAAAATCGGTATGTACAGTCGGGTGATGAACCACTACAATCTAGGCTATAAATTATTTTATTCACACTGAGTGAAATGACGGTTTAGGGGAAGACCTGAAATGTAATTTTCAAAGAAGTTATTTATGTTATTAGTGGTCGTATCGATAAATACTACATAACTAACATAACTTTAGTTATGTCGTAAGTTAGTAATAGTTATGTAAGAAGTTATTAAATTTCCGATCACTTATGTCTTGTACATTGTTACCATACCGCATATAATCACAGAGATATTCATGAATTTGGATTTTTGTTACTAAGTCCATATCAGCGCCGAGTCACGAGAAAATGGGTAAACAGAATTTAGTGAAAATCGGTATGTAAAGTCTGAGAATAAGGAACTACAGTCTATGATATAAATAATTTTGTAAGACGCCCTAATATCACAGAGTCGAAAGAAAACTAATGTGAAGGCCTGCAATACAGAAAGCTCATAAACTTTATCAACAATAACATTACATTGACCATTGTTTGTTGTGATGTGCTTTTTGTCTTCTGTTTCCACTCATCCCCGATAGATAGGATTACTGCAGCATACCAAGGTTTTTTATAATTTGCTTTACGTCGCACCGACACAGGTAGGTCTTATGGCGACGATGGGATAGGAAAGGAATAGGGGTGTGAAGGAAGCGGCCTTGGCTTTAATTAAGGTACAGCCTGGTGTGACTGGTGTGAAAATGGGAAACCAAGGAATACCATCTTTAGGGATGCTGGCAGTGGGGTTCAAATCCACTATCTCCTGGATGCAAGCTCACAGCTACGCGCCCCTAACCACACTGCCAACTCGCCTGGTCGTACCGAGTGTAACAACCTGCCTGTATATCGGCGGGAAGTAGCTGGTGAGTTAGATAAATTTCTTCTTTAGCATGCTATTCCTCTGGTTAATATATTTTCTGATATTACTGGTACGTTACACACTGGTTCATCATAGCATTCGAGCTATTCAATCCCTATTCTGAGGCACTGATTGGAATGAGTAGTGTGCATATTCAAGAGAATAATGACAGAGGAGTGTTCACGGCAGTCTGGGACCTGGTTATTCCAGCTCTGGAACTTTGGACTGTTACATCAGCACCGTAGTACTGTTCGCTGAAAGTAAGAAAGTGTGCGGTCTTTCATTTGATCGAGTATTTTATATGATAACATTGCTTTCAATCGCTACATTCCTGCTGACGTTTTTGTAATGACCTATGTTGAATTCAGTTAGGAAAACCACCAAGTCAGTCTTTCTGAGAATCCCATAGCGAAGCATAGGTACATCAGCTAGTTTAAAATAAAGTAACATGATCAATAAAGAATAACATAGGAAAAATGAACCACAAGGTTCCTATTTATGGGTTCTTCAGAAAACCAAAATCTTATATTACAAGTTCATCTTTACAAGAATCTGTCCAGCGACAAATGATAAAATATTAAGGTTACATTTAAGAAAATAAGATTAACTTCTGCAATTAAAATTTACAAGAAAAATTTAACTGGTATTATAAAATCTGTTACAACCATTTTACAAGGAAAATAGAAAAGGAGATTTAAAATCTATTACATTTAATTTACAAGGAAAATTGACAAAGGAATTTAAAATCTAATGCAGTGGCCTTTAGAGTTTCTGCCTTCCTAATACGCATCAGTAAGAGATGCATAGCTCCAAACAGTGTATATTAAATCGAAGCAGGCAGCCCCGGATGGGAAATTAATTTTTACATGACACAATCAAAAATGTTAATGAACGAGAATTGTCTCCAAAATGAAAAGGGTATGCCTGCTGACGAGTTAAGGCATTACAAATCAAAATGGCAAAAACCAGGGTCTAAGGTAAACTCCAAAGCAAAGAAATTGACATGTTAATTTAAAGTTTGAGAAAAGGAAACGTGCTTACCCTGAGGTGGCTGGATCCCGTGATGGGACCACACCCAAAGTGCGTCCAACTGTGTGAACGTGCGAAAACCAAAGACGCAGACAAGGGCCCTGTTCCTACCGAGGAGCCAAAGGCCAGAAATTGAGAAACACGCAAACAGCCAATCAGGGAAGCTTATTACAATTTGACGCAAAATTTTCGCCAATGAAGAAGGTCGTTATTCCAACCAATTAAAACAGATTACCATATATAGACACATTCTACAGGATTCGATTATGAAACGCAGTAATTTCGTTATCGAAATGTCCACGTGGTAAATACAGGATTTTGAACAGATTGCAAGTTACAGCAAGCACAACTACAGGAAATTTAAAATACCAAAATAATAATTCTTTCTGCCAACAGTCATAACGATTAAATAAATATAACTTAATTTGTGAGTACTGAAAACCTTATTAACATTTTTACATAAATTCACAAAACAAAAATGTTTCATTGACTTCTTCGAAAGTGTCTTTGAATGTTCCTTTGTTTTTGCAATGGCAATTTTCAAAATTTTAGAATAATGACAAGACAAGAATTAAATGATCACATCTTGATAAATTGGCACGTTCCACGTTATTAATGTTTCACCACCGGCGACAAAGACATAAATAGGAAGATATCAACTTGAATAGGAACATACATTAGGATAAACACAGTGACAGGTCAGCATGGTAAGAGTCTGTCTGGCAAGTCATCAGCCCCAATTGAGTCCTCAAATACCACCACTGAAGGTTATGAACTTATAAGGAATCCACAAAAACTGATAGCAGTGCCATAATATGGCATACTATGCAAGATGAGGGATGGGGTTGGTTGCCATTGCTTTCCTCATTGAGCTATACTTGACTAACTCTACGTGCAGCACCATTCACAACATCAAGATGCAGTAGTCATGTTCTGAATGTCATTACTCAGCACCACCCATACTTCAGCAGCTTCAGGACTATCACAGCCAAAAATGAGACAGATTTCAGTGAAAGCCACATTTTGCTCTGTCTTATGCCTAGAGACATATGCAAAAATACTGCAGACCAGTGGCGGTGGGCTCTCAGGAGCACATGAACACCCAGTTTTAGTACATCTTTACGCATTCATGGATAATTTAAAACTTTCCTTTCTTCCACAAGATTTTGATAATCGATCGAAAGCATTCGACTTATATCGAAGCTCCGTTACACCAGCAGTTGTCCGATTTGACTGACAGTGCAGCGAGCACACTGGATAATGCGCTATTGTGCTGAAGACTATACGCATGCGCAAAGCAGATGACATGTTTTATGCACTGATATTCCCATTAGCGAGGAGCACTGTAAGGTTCGTGCCTTGCTGTTAGTATTACAGTTGACCACAAGGGTTCGCCACCTCCCCTATTATGGTTAGCCACAGCCTCCTAGGAACTACTATTGCATTACATTACCGGCAGATTTCGGTAGTAATTCTGAATAGGCATTTTCTAGCTCATTGTGAACAGGTGTTCGTAATCACGAGAAGAAGTTTGCTGTACCTTGTGATTGGAAAATCTTTTCAATTGAAATTTATTTGAGTGTTGTGTTTTGCTTCTCTGTTTGTATGGTTTGTAACCATGGTATTCTTTGTGTAAGAGGAAATGAATTCAGTTCACGTAATTTGAACCAGCGAAATATTAACCTATCAGGATAACTTAGGAATTACAAGGCTTTTACCGGACAGACCAGATTTGATTATTTAAAGAGTTACAAAAATTGACAAACATGAGTATAGGTGTAAGTTTAAGAGAGAAGTGTACGAAACATGCAAGTAGCTCTGTGGGTGTAGATCTAGGAAAGCGCTTTTTCTGTTTGCCCTGTTTATTGTTCAACAAAGAAAGAAATGTATGGAATTCAGCTGGGTGCACAGACCTTGCTCATTTGAGTGCAAAAATAAATAAACATGAAAATTCTCATGCACACAAAAACGCGAGTATTGAATTCCCTATGCTTGTGTTGTCTATAATTTCCAAGATGAGAATAATTAACATATGATACAGTAGAACCCTGATTAACTGAGATATGTGGAGACTATTGGGGTCAATTTGGAAACAGTTATTTAAAAAATTGACCGGTAAATATGGTACACATTATTTCTATGCTTCTTGTCATACCCAGGTGAAATTTGTGCTATTTAAAAACCAAGAATAGCATCCTTTAATATTTGCAGTGCAGTAAAGTTATTATTAGGGCTCTGATGTTTAGGAAAAGTTATATTTTTTTCTATGTGTCTATTTTCTTGTCTGACTGGATTTTGGTGCAAATCATGTGATTATTGTCACAATTAAGTAATTTTCATTTGTCATATAAATGCATATTTTGGCTATTTTTGTCATAAGGTCATATTTTGGGCTATTTTTGTAGAAACGTCATATTTCGGTCATATTTCGGCAGTTTGATGACAGCTGTAGGTGTGCAAAATCATCTTCAACTTAACCGAATACGAAGTAGTGTTCACACAACTGCTTCTTGGTATCACGCTGTTGATACAAGTGGAATAACCTTTGTATACAATGAAAGTCATAGACCTCACCCCAACCAACCCACTGTACTCTGCAACCCGGTCTCCCAGGTAGAGATAGAAATAATCTGGAAAATCCTGTCTCAGCAGTGAGCTAATTACTTCTGGTAATAGCTCACTTGTCTTTGTTCAGATATTAGAACCTCAACCTCCTTTCACTTACACAAGCGTCAGTTTGCAGTAAATCGTATCCCAGCACACATTCCAGTATACCTAAGGAAAAGTCTTCTACTAGTGTTAAGTTACGAAGCTTTGTTAAGTAATCTGGAGACGAATATTTGTGTACAGATGTTTTAGTTCTATTTTTCAAGTTGTGTGAAGTGAAAATCATGGCTGAAAAAAAAAGGTTTTAATGTGCAACAACATTGTAAAATGGAAAAACACAGCAGCAATTTCAAACGACAACATGTCGATAAGAAGAGGCAGCAATTGATATTTGAAAAGGCTGTTACATCTTCAGCGATGGACAGATGTTTGGATATTTCAAAGGAACTTTGTGAGATTATGGTGTCTGCAAACATTCCTCTAAACAAGGTGAACAATCCCCATTTCAAGAATTTCCTGGAGAAATACACTAAAAAATCTGTCCCTACAGAATCAACACTGCGAAAAACCTATTTATCGCGTTGCTATGAAGATACTCTAAATCGAATACGACAAAGTGTAGCAGACAATAAGATTTGGATATCTATTGATGAGACGACAGACACTGCAGGTAGATATATATGGAATGTAATTATTGGAACACTCCGTGCTGATCGCCCTGAGGATATTTTTCTACTAACCTCAGAAGTTTTAGAGGGAGCAAATCATTCAATGATTGTAATTCTTTTTGATAATGCACTGAAAATGTTGTGGAAGGATGAAATTAAGCGCAAAAACATTCTTCTCTTTGTTACTGATGCTGCTCCTTACATGGTGAAAACTGCTGAAGGCCTCAAGCTGTTTTATCCAAGAATGATTCACATCACTTGCCTTGCGCATCCTCTGCATAGGATGGCAGAAGAAATTAGTGGAGATTTTCCTGAAGTCAATAAATTAATATCTAACGTCAAAAATATTTTTTTGAAAGCACCACTGCGGGTTGCAACTTTCAAGGAATTAGCTCCTTCGACACCACTCCCTCCACAGCCAGTTCTTACTAGGTGGGGGACTGGGGGACGTGGCTCGATGTGGCCATGTCTTATTATGAAAACTACTTTATTATCAAAAACATTGTTAACGGCTTGTCATTGATGCTTTTATGGCCCGTACTTATAGGCCTGATAAAGGTTTTTGGGCTTATGCCGTGTCAAGAAAATAAGGTGAAATTATTTATGTTTTGCAGAGAATTTCGCTCTGCATCATCAGAAGAAAATCTAGACTGCCCACGGGAAAGGCTTCTTAAACAATGAGCTTTGAATTTAGACGTTAAGAAGCCTTTCCCATGGATAGTCGAGATTTTCTTCTGATGACTCAGAACGAAATTCTTTGCAAAACATAAAGAATTTCACCTTACTTTCATGACACAGCATAAGCCCAAAAGCCTGTATCATGTCTGTTGTTAACGGGTTTCAACAAAGATGATGCCTCTTCTGTCAAGATTGCATAGGAATTGTTTTTCAACAGTTTGTGAGAAAGCCTGGCATATATTAAGTCAAACTTTGGAATTATATCGAGTGCAATTACTTGTTTAGAATCAGCTGGCTTAGAAATTCATGAAACTATTGACATTGTGACAAATGTTGAACTTTCAGTACACCAATCACATGGAATAAATAGTTGGTGACAGTATAAAACAGAAACTTCATAATGTGCTTAATCGAAATGATGGTTTTTCACAGTGTGTGCAAGATAAATTATGTTCTTAGAAGAGAAGGTACCAGTACACTTCAAGATGACTGCATACTCGACAGCAGTGATTTAACATTATTTAAATATGCACCAATAACGTCTTGTGACATAGAAAGCAGTTCTCTTCTTACAAGAATGTGTTAAGTGATAATCGGATGTCTTTTGCGCCTGATGCTTTGAAGATGAATCTTGTCATACATTTCAAATCCACCCGTGGAGAAGAAAGGAAAAGGTATGGGAGTTTACACTATAGGGTCTGACGCCCTACCATAATGTATTGAAAGACACCTACTTAATTCGTTTCTTGGTGCTCAATTTAAACCTTAACGCATTTGAATAATGTTAATGAAATCTGGGCTTAAACGTTCCAAAATATATTTTTTAAATAGATTGATTTCTCGTTTTTTTTGTATTTCAAACCACCAATACAGGGTGTAAACATGTCTTGACTTTTAAAATGTTGTGTGATTTCTCGTATTTCAAACTATCAATACAGGGTGCAAACATGTTTTGACTTTTAAAATGTTGTGTGATCTGATAATCTTAGCGAACTTAGTACTCTATAGGACTAGGTATGTATTCACAAAAGTTTGATAAGTTAATCAAGGATAATAGACTGTAAATAACTGCTGCACATGTATATTCAGAAAACTAATATTCAAGTAAGAATAAAGAATTTAGTTAACAAATATGTATCAGAGGAATTGCCATTTTGATTTATAACTTATTTTAAAATGGCCATACTTTGATTAATCATTTTCGGGTCATATTTTGTAAATTTTACGTCATATTTCGTCACTTTTGAGGTCATATTTAATCATTTTTGAGGTCATATTGGCTTGCTTATTTGGGCTATTTTTAGGTCTTAAACATCCGAGTCCTAGTTATTATGAATTTTACTTTTGTTCTACACTAACACAGACGGCTCCGGGTTCGATTCCCGGCCAGGTCAGGGATTTTTACCTGGATTTGAGGGCTGGTTCGAGGTCCACTCAGCCTACGTGATTACAATTCAGAAACTATCTGACTGTGAGATGGCGGCCCCGATCCAGAAAGCCAAGAATAACAGCCGAAAGAATTTTTCGCGCTGACCACACGACACCTCATAATCTGCAGGCCACCGAGCTGACCAGTGGTCGCTTGGTAGACCATGGGGTTTGGTTTTGTTCTACACTAACACCCAGGTGAACTTCGGGCTATTTAAAAACCAAGAATAGTGCTCGAATACTTCAATATTCACAGTGTAGTAAAGTTATTATGAATTTTACTTTTATTCTACACTAACATATTAGTCTAGTCCGGCTCCATAGCTAAGTGTCCTGGCCTTTGGTCACAGGGGTCCCAGGTTCGATTCCCGGCAGGGTCGGAAATTTTAACCTTAATTGGTTAATTTCACTAACACGGGGGCTGGGTGTATGTGTAGTCTTCATCATCATCTCATCCTCATCACGACGCACAGGTCACCTACGGGCGTCAAATCAAAAGACCTGCATCTGGTGAGCCAAACTTGTCTTTGGACGCTCCCTGCACTAAAAGCCATACGCCATTTCATCTTAGTCTA